>NC_139922.1:9762494-10362494 GCF_963514095.1 Eutrigla gurnardus | reverse complement strand
ATGGAAATGAATCAGCGTTGCTCAGATTGACTTGGCACAGCCAAAAGTGCAGATAAAAAAGATAAAGCCCACATTAGCACTCAATAATGGCACTGAAGTAAAGAAAGTAAAGAAATTGAAATATGGACGAAATTGCTACGGATATTGGGCTGTTATTTGTCATGAAAACATCAGGAACTGTAACGTATATAAAAAGAATTCATATTTATTTTGCTTATACTAGTATATTGGTGATTCGCTGTACTCACCACGATTATGGTAGAGACAGAGGATCAGCCAAGAGAAATGATGGTTGGTGCTTCATGTAGATCCCCAACATACTAAGTTTGGGACAAAAAAATAAAAATTAGAATCACAATACTCATCCGCAGATTCCAAAAAGTGATATTTATTCATTAATTCTAAACTCCACCTTTAACTTGTATTTAAATACATCTGAAAGGGGTGAGAGGAAATGGATGTCCTAGCATGTCATGGACTGCATGTACAATATGAGCACACTCACACAGGAAATCTGTATGTTTGCTGTAAATGTAGGAGAGGAGGCCTTATAATCCATATCTCTGCACTCTCATCTCCTCAGAAAAGTACCTCGGGGGGACGACCATTTCAAAAGGGCAGTGACCAAACAAGATGCTCTCCAGCCTGAATCTCTCTACTGATGTTACTATAGCAACCGAGTCTTCTGCAGAGTGCGTGCATGCGCATCGTTATGTCCTTGTAGTTGTGTGAGGAGTGTAAATATGTTATGTGCCTTTTGTAGGCCTACACAGGTTCATTCAGTGTGTGCATGTGGTGTGTGTGTGCTTGAGTAGGCAGGTGTGTGTGTGTGCGCACGTGTGTGTGAGAGGGATTTGTGTGTGTGTGTGTGTGTGTGTGTGAGTGTGAGCATAGTCTGTATATAAGTGTGTATAAGTGGATGGAGTCATTGTGACGTCATCCATTGGTCTGTGGACAGCGGTTTGACGACTCGAGTTCAGCATTCTGATCATCACCATCTTGATTTTGGCCGTCACCATCTTTGAAATGTTGCAACCAAAGAAAGGAGGTGACCATATTTGGATTGCAGTGGAGTGAGGATTTAACACATACAGTGTATGCTGCCACAAGCAAGTAAATTAATTAATCATCTACCCACAAGGTGCAGCAGTACAGTTTGACATTCTTTGCCCTGAATCTTTTTAGAAACGCTGATAGAATTTATTTCATTCTATACAGAATTTCCAGATGCTCAGATGCAACTTTTTTTTTTTTTTTTTACCTTTCAGCACTCAAAAGGCCATCTTTGCAGAGTTTTTTGCAAGAATCATTCAGACGGAAGATAACATCAAAAGAGTTTGTTGAAGTAAAAAGAAAATGAAGGACTTCAGCTTAATCTCCAACAGGAACACGGATAGCTTTCTGCTTTTCCCCTTTTCTTTAGTGTGTTGTATAGTTTTTTGTGCATGTAAAAGCTCTCCAGTGTCAAAGCCTAAAGTCCATGTCCAAAGGGAGTTACTCTCCCCCACAGAAACTCTGCTCCTGAACTGCTTGGACTAGAAATCTTGCCTTTTCTTCTGCAAAGTGTTGATGTCACCAAGTAACACATTTGCATAAAATCTGCCCAGCTGCCTGTTTGGCAGGCCCTTAAACAAAGCTAGTAAGAGAGGAGCTGAGTATGAAGTTGCCGTGTTGAGAAGATGCTTTTCTGCCGTGCAAACAGAAACTTCCTTTGTAAGAACTTCTTACTGAAGAAGAGTTGACACAGCAGTTGACTATTCACAACAGAGTGGGCCAGCTGACCAATCAGAGCAGACTGGGCTTTTGGAGAGGGAGGGGCAGGAAGTCAAACAGAGCGTTTCAGAGAGAGGCTGAGAAGAACTGCTGCAACACAGCCTGATGGGAGAATAAAGCGTTTTTTGAGCATTAATGCATTTAAACGTGTTCTAGTAGTAACCTGAAATACAAGTAGGACACCAGAAAAGGAGCAGAATATGTCCTCTTTAATCATTATCAGCTGACTGTGCAATCAGAATGAATAGAGCTGCTGCAAATACAGAAACAGGTTCGCCTCAAATAAATGTGCATTGAAGAACGGTTGTTTAAACACAGAAGAACATTAACAGATAGGTTTGCTTTTTTTCTTTCATTGAAAAACATTCTGTCTCCACTTGGTCTGCTGAGGGTAATTTTCATGAGAAACTCAAATATGGTGAATGAATATTACAATGATATTACCTCCTCAAACCACATTGACCATTTTGTTTCCTTGTCATAAAAACATGTATCTAATTTCAAGCCTGCCGACTGTTCATGTTGAATTCTAACATACAGTGCAGCTCCACTAGTTCAAATATTTGAAAAAGTGACTGGTTGCGAGGAAAACGCCGTCAGACAGCGGCTGCTGGATGAGGAGGCGTGACTTGACATCTGTGTGTATATCTGAATTATCTCTCCTGTAATTGCTTTCTTGCTTGTGCATGTTGAACATTTCTCTTTGCGCTGGACTTGGTTTATAAAGTCATCCATCACTGTCCTCGTGTCATCACACAGTTTGGAGCACATATCACATTTTAAAATGAGCATGTGGTGAAGATAGATGCACATTATGTTTGATGGCTACAATTTCCCCCTTTATGTGCATGTGTGCTCAGTCTGTGAATATGGTGTAGCGATAAAAAGCTAAAAGCCATATATTTCCCACAGGAGTTTGCGGAGGACTAAAATAGAGCTTAAAGGAGAGGCGATAGGGGACTTATCATGGTCAGGAGGACGGAAACACAACTGTTATTGGATGCTAACATTGCTATGTGTCTGCTGAATCTGTAAGTGGGCTAACATGTTAGATATGGAGACTTGGACTCAGACTCAGTTAAGTCACACATACAGCGGTTGTGTCTCCTCCATAATCACTATCCAGGGTTCCATGAGCTCAAAACAAAATAAAAACACTTTTAGACACTATTCTGGCCATTGTCTGCTGTCGCACAATACAAAAGTGCCAGATCGACTTCAGATGGTGGACCATGCATAATAAATACCAACATTATGTACGCATTTTAAGCTATGTAGAGTCTCTCTTACCGAAATGCTCTGTGAGTGAGTTTAAGTATCCCTGGTAAGTAGTGATGCAGCGCGTATATCGCTTTTATTGTGAAAGGTAAGACGTGAGTGATTTCAGACACAGACAGTGAGACTAGACTTGGATTTTCTGAAAATGAAAATGACGTGAGCATCTCTGAGTTTAAGAGGCTACAGTGATGTGTTAAGTAAGATAATAAGCTGTCATTAGTTGGAGACCCAGTTTTATTATACAATACAGTTATGCTCTGTTATTACAAAACAGATAAGGGTTATTATTTCATGCCAAATGTCACTTCTAGTCATGTTAGTCTATCTCCGTTTTAAGGGCCAAATAGTTATTTATTTGATTTCATTGTGATTCATTTCATATTTCATTGCAATAGCCAGTTTAAAGTGATAATATACCAACAACTCATCAATGTTGATACTGTATAGATGAAAGCAGTGATGATGCAGTACGTGCTTTGCAGCTGCTATTTTTGAAAGCAGACGAGTCGCCCCCTGATGGCCAGTATGGAGAACGCACAAATTTAAGGGACTTTGGCAACTTCAGTAATGGACTAATGAACGTTGTGAGATTGTGTACGGCCATCTCCTCTGCATCCTGCAGCAGAGCAGAGAGACAGGCATCGCTGTGTAACAAGGTTCCTGAACAGTCATCGCTTTAAGAGCATTTCAAAGCTTCTCGTCTGTGTCTAGACAAGGATAAAAACAGACGAGGTCAAAGGCTGATCTGAGGATTAGATGAACGTTTTGTCACAAAATCCCTTTAAAAAATCTTTTGTTGTGATTGTTGGTGTTTTTCCTTTTTTGTCTTTCTGTCCCTAATTAGACCAGCTTGTTCCTCAGCGCCATAACATAACGACGGTGCTGTTGGGGGATAACCTGTGTTGTATTGTCATGCATGTTGCTTGAAAAGGTCCCAGGAGCCGTTTCTCTGCTCCAGAAATAGAAGCAGCTACATAAAGCAGGAAGGAGGCGGCTGAATGCAGACCGAGGCAGAGAGGATTCTGACAGAGCACCAACTTCGGATTTGAAGGAAAGTTGTAAGAGAGAGAAGAGTTGGACGGATGCTCAACAATTGAGGTTATATTTAGTTTTCATTTGGGGAAATAATTACCAAATTATAGCTTTCTAGAGTGTTTCTCATTTGGATACAATGCCAGGATTTCTGATTATTTTTAAAAAAACATTGAAAAAATAATTTTAAATGACTTAATCTAATGTTCAATGGTGATCGCTATGTACTAATAACCTTTGTATTCCACTATCATACGCTGCCATCATAATGCTCCTCTTTGTTTGTGTCAACAGTGGGTGGTAAAAGATGACATTACGCCGACGAGCTGATGCTGGAACACAAAGCTGCCGTCAAAACAGAAACTCACGGCATCCGTTGACGCAGAGACATGTTCAAAATATATCAGCTCCAGCGAAAATCTTGCAGTTATCCCGAGATTTTAGGAATCTGCTTCATGCACACATAAGAGGAAAGGGAAAGAGACTGGAGGGAAACAACAGAAAGAACTGGAGTTCTGAGATCAGTTGCTGGCTGTGCTGAACATCACGCTTCCATCTATTTATATAAAAAGTGAACAATTTAACTCAATTTCCATAAAATCGCATCGAGATTTACAGTTGGCGAACTGTTGTCTGTGAAGTTAATAAATCATGGAGTCATTGGGACACGTCCTCATGGCAACCCATTAAATCATTCCCAAGTCTGAAATTAGCATCCAACTTATCCTTCAAGTTAATGAGGGGAAAAATAATATACATATGTAAATATATGTACACACACAAATATATTAGCGTTAATATATAACAGCATCAACAACACAGCCATTACCTTGTATTCATAACCATCTTTGACGCCGCTTCCGGAAATTAAAGTTTTAAAATCATCAGTTGCACAAAGACATCACACACTGAACAAATTTAATTATTTCCATTCTGATCGCCTCTCCTGAATTTACATAACCTCGATATAAAACATCCCCTCATCTCATTTTGCCTTCACTTGCTCCTTTGTTTGTAAGTGTATCAGCTTTAATTCTCTTTGGTATGGTGACTTTTGGCAGAAAATTAAACTTCATATTTTCTCTCTCATCCTCTTTGTCTCTCTCCCTCGTCCCTCTCTTTTTCCACCCTCACGCTGCTATCGAAATGCACGCAGCGTGAAATTAAAGCCAATGCATTTCCGACTCTGAAATAAATTTGCCACTCTGATGAGGTTGGAGTTGGTCCAAGGCTCTGCCAATAAAACATTTTTTACACTCATTTTTCAGAATGGTGGAATTATGGCTTACTTTTGTTTGGCATGTATGGCTCCTTCCACTTTACTTTTTTTGCGCTTGCATGTTGTTTCACTTAGACTTAGTGTCTACGGTTGGCAGTCAGGTGACCTGGAAGCACACGGCACCGACTCAAAGCTGGCATCGACGAGGTAAATCGGATGCATTGGAAGAGAGACTGGGTAGTGACCTTAACTCCCAAGGACAAGTGGTTGGCGATCCAGACCATCACAGGCTACAAAAGCACATGTGAGGCCTTGTTACCATATGAGCTGAACACCTTCTACGCTCGCTTTGATCTCCTCAACAAGAGAGTCATCTGCCAAGTCCATCCGCCTCCTGCACTTAAAAGGTCTGCAGTGTCTCAACCATGCTTTTAGAAACTGGTTCTCCAGCACATCAAAAACAATATCTGGATCCTCACCAGCAGATCCACGTCCATCTTCACTGCCCTCCGCTCAGTCTTCACTCATCAGAATGCTGTTTGTTGATTTCAGCTCAGCATTCAACAACATCACCTCCACGAAGCACTCTGGGCTTGAGCAACACACCAAATTGGATGTTGGACTTCCACACAAGCTGACCCCGGTTAGCTGGAGTTTGCGGTCACACCTCCTTCACTCACAGAGGGAGGCCCTCAAGGCTGTTCACCCACGGCTGCAACATGAGTGATGACTAATTTTTGGAAAGTTTTCAAACTTACTTTTATAGAAGAGCAAAAGAAAACAGTCTGACTGGAACAATTAGAAACTTGGCATGGGATATGCACGGCCCAGCAGGTGAATAAAACCGCCATGAACACCAGTGGAGTGGTGACGAGAGGTGCCTGCGTAGAGCCCAAGGGATCCTACAACACAGCACCCACCCAGTCATTCAGAGATACAGAAGTACCGGCTGTTGCACCACCTGCCTACAGAGCAGCTTCTGTCCTCAGACTGTGAGACTTCAACTCCATCCTCTGCACGCCACCATAAATAAATGACTACATATTCTACATTGCACTGCATCTGTGAAATTTTACTTGGAAATAGTCTCACCATCACATATTTGATTTTTTTTTTAATCTATTCTGGTTTAAAAGAAGGGAGGCCACAACTGTACAACCCTGTTTTGTATAAATCAACCTTGAACATTGGGTCGTGTTATTACAGTTCCTCGGTAGATGCATTGGAAATGAAAAGAAAGATACAAGAAAAATAATCCATGCATGGTGTGACACTCACTCACTCAAATACTCAGAAAAGTCAAGTCGGAAAAGCATCAAATCCACCTCACAACAACAATGTCAATCACACAATCTGTGCACGCAGGTCTAAAACAACTGTCTGGTGGACGGCAGTGCGTTTTTATTGTTGAACAAGCACCACCACAGCATTCCCATCACAAAGCTAAACAAACATCAAATACTTAATGGATTAACTTACTCAGAAACAAAATTCCAATTAACTCTGCTGTATTTACACAAACTCTACTGTAAACTGAAAGGATATAATGCACAGATGCATAGTGAGTAGCTGAAGCCACGTTCTTTGGTTGAGCTTTTAAATTCAGGTTACAACAACTAAACAAACAGAGAGCTTAAACAGATTTGAGATAAAATCAACAGAACACATCAAACAGATTGTGTGCTTCTGTCAATGAAAACGTTGCTCTTTTGCTATTTTGGACTTTTATGACGACATGGAGCTTTTTTGACTTGAACCATTATTTATTCAGGGAAGCTCTCTTCTGCAGGACCACGCTCACGCAGTGCAGCTCCTCCTGGTTAAAGGTCTTGGAGAGGCAGCATTTTGTTTTTATGCTCCTCATGTCTGGAATAAACCTCCAGAAAACCTGAGGTTTGCCTCCACATTACAATCTTTTAAATCTGGTCTCCAAACAATTCTGTTGGGCTTTTTAAGAAATCTATAAAAACTATTTTTTTTACTGAGCTATTTATCGGATCATATTTTCTTACAATTTTAACGTCATTCTTCTGATCTTAACCCCTGCACTGTCCTTTATTACTTAATTTTCTTAATTCATTTTTTTAATCTTTTATTTCTATTGCTCTTTAGTAATTTTTCATTGTTTACTGTTTTCTTTCATTGTTCTTGGTGTATGAAAGGTGCTATACAAATAAAGTCGCCTTCCCTTAACCACGTTCATGCTGCTTTTATGCCCTCCACCTTCCCATCTTCACCCAGTCTTTGAGTCATCAGCGTCATCAGCCAACAGCAGAATCTTCTCCAACTACCAGCACCAGTATTTGATTTATCAGGCTGCTGCTTATAGACCAGACGCCCCTCGATTAAAAAACCTACCTGAGTCTGAGCACCAAGCATTTTCTGTCAAGACTTCTGTTACAATAAACAATCGTCTTGCCTTCATTCACTTGAATTATCAATAATAGCACATTTAAACAGAGAATGGAAGCACATTTTATTGCAAGAAGTCCATTGTTACTGTAACCTTGTATTCCCTGAAGACTGCCTGCAGGCTCAACAAAGCCCCAGCTCCTCTGCCTTAAACTTGCATTCTCTCTGCTGGCCCTTAGGGGGCGACTCCTCTGGCTGCAAAAAGAAGTCCAATTGTATGAAAGTCTGAGGAAAAAATGACATGTCATGTATATATAGGACGAGTGTTATAAAGGTTAAACGTACATATTGGGTTTCCAGCATCGCTGCCTCTTGGTAATTGATCAGTTTTAACAGCAGCCTCCAAAGCAGCAGCTCAATAATGATATACAGGTTCCTTTTTTAAAGATTAACGAAAAGGAGCTCAGAGGAAACTGAAACAACTCTGCATCTTATTAAGTATTGATTGTTAAAACAAAGAATGCGGTTGTCTTGCAACTAAGGTCTACTCAGCCTTTTGAAGGTGAGGAGAGTAAAGATTTATAGCCACTGCTTTTATTCATCACTTTATTCCTTATAGCCCCCCGAAGTATCCTTATTGTTCAATTGGCAAATTACCGTCTTTGGACTTTTATACTTCTCCAGTCGTTCAGAGAGATTGCCCATGGATCATCATACTCCGGAGCTGAGAGCCAGGACCACGTTTAAAATCGGAGTTTATTCCCCCTTTAATCTTTGATGATTATAACTCACGCAGCAGCGCTCCAGCACCCCGGTGGTGATTATTCATTCATCGGCCCATTTCTCTCTTGGCTGAGGTTGCTCCCAGTCCGGTCATATTAATCAACCAGCGCTCTAATTGACTGATTAAGTCATGTCTCCAGAAGCCAAAATGGCTGACTGACTCATTAAACCATGACACATATTCTGGTGGCAAAATGGCTGACAGCGATCCAATTCCCCTGACTTTTATGGGCACTATCTTTTATGGCTCCTGTATTTTTTTTTTCTTTTTTTTTTTCTTCAAATGTGTTTGAGCACCAGACAGCTTAGACATCTACTGCATGACCTCACATTCACACATTCCTGTTTGCAAATCATGCTAACTTTTAAATAAATAATGGTCCATATTTTCATTAAAGAAACATTTCTGTTACTCTGACAGACTGATATTAGAAAATAAAACCTTTAATCTACAGTCTTCTCATACAAGCATTTTTTTAGGTGGGTTTCTGTCATTTAAGATGCCATGTGTTACATGTGTTTGCTGTTGCCAAAGAGTGTTTTGGCAATAACATGTTCTGGGTCTTAAGCGATGATTAAGAGGGATTATATAGACCTTTAATGGCAAGCTTATCTGGGTGGGAGGAAGAAGGTAAAAACTGGAAGTAGGTACTGAAGAAGGTTCCATTTACCTAAATATCAAGAAGGCAACTTAATTTGTTGGTAGTCTAGGTCAGACCTTGATTCAAATATGAACAACTGTTGATGTTGCTCAATGTTCTGCTTTAAAAAAAAAACAATTGTAAAGCATTAATTTCCTTTCCATTTTCTCTAAAAAGGAGTAATTATTATAAAGGATGAATTATTATTGGTTTGGTAGTTAATGTCTCGTTTGAATAGTACCACAAATTACATATTACATGTTTGTCAAGTTAAAAGATGATATTGCAAGTCATAAGTGTTCTCTCTCTCCAAGAAAACTTGATTGGCAGACTCCCATGACCCCTCCAACCGCCAAAGGTGGAGAGCTGGTCCACTGGTCCACAGCCAGGATGGAATCTGCCACAGCCCAACAATGTCCCAGTGCCTTCAGCAGCCCAGAATGAATTTCTTCGACCACTGGTGCCTTTCCACCAAGCCTAGAGACAGCCTGCACTGCCAGGGGTCAGCATGCCTACGTCCCCGCGTTTGCCTGCTGCCCAGCTCACAAGGCCATGCCCATGCCAGCGTGTTGTGGGTCCACAGGGTGGCGGATACATGTCGATTTTTTTGGCCTGTGCCCGGCCGAGCAGGCCACCTAACACCAGCCAGCGACCTCCCCTCCCATGTCTGGCTCCATGGGGCCCCGGTTTCCCTTTTACAGACAGTGTGCTACAACTCTTTTCTAGCCAATTCATGTTGGGTCAGTCAGTCACTTCTGGTCTGTTATTTGCCTTGGGAGACCCGACCTCGAGCTATCACATCCAACAACACAGCTCTCCATCTGTGGAAACTGTAGAAAATAATATGCAATTGGTTAATATGTGGCCATCGAAGAACGGCTCATCCTTTTCAGAAGATACAGCATTGTTCAGCAATATAGGGTCAAAAGCAAAGCTCAAGCATGTTGTCTTATGTCTCAGAGAAGGGAAATGTTGTCATTCTGCAGTCCTGTATGCATGACAAGTAGGTAGATAAAAGTTCTGGAAAGCCTATAATGATGATATCAAGACAAAGTGTGCTGTAAACCATAATTTACTATGATGATTAATGAATAAGCACATTGGGAATTACTGACACATGAATAGTTATGTTAAAAATTGTATTTTTCCTGCAGGCTTCCAGCAATAATAAATCTATGACACATTTCAGGGCCAGAACCATAATTGATAGAATTATGTAAATACACAAACATTGTCAACATTTTCTTATATTACATTTTTTTTTGTTGAAGTCCACATTTTCATTTCAATGGGAGTAAAATATGAGCAAACTCAAACTGACCTTCAGTATCCTTCTGTGGCAGAATTGGCAGTATTTTTTCACAAGCCTTGGTCCCAGAATGAGAATGAATCCGTTATGGGACCCAGCCTGAAAAACAAGGCCTGAATTAGAGAGAAAATGTGTTATCATTGGGCTGCCAAGTGTCTGTGCAGGAACCTGCTGGGGCCAATTCATTTATATTAGGATGCCCTATACGCAGCAGTAGCAGAGTTTGTCTGCGGGAAAACGCAGTGACCGGGGACATCCATCTGCACTGAGCTAATGAGGCAGTGCTGTGTTACTGATTATTGGTCATATTAGAGCACACTCACATATATTCTTACTCATACACTCATGAACAGAAACAGGATACAGAAAAGGGTATTTCAGAGATTAAATTATAATAATAATATTGTTTTGCTTGTGTTGGGTTTTCTGCAATCAAATAGTCAGTAGTGAAATGGTTGACATTGTTTCACACCACAGATACATTATAGGTTTTACTGTATGTTTCTGAGACAGAAGTTTTATCAATATGTTTTATATCATCCTCGTATCACACTGCAGAAATCCATTAGAATCCGGAGGCAACGGGACAAGTTTTAAGTATCGGAAGCGTTGTGGTTTGCATTTGTAGTCTGAGTAGTATGACGAATCATGTTCAAAGAGGATTAGGTTGAATGCAGGTAAACAGTCCATGTGGAAAGCAATTTCGGCAAATGCCAAACCTGAATGCAAAAATGTCCACATTAAAAAAAAAATAAGAACAAGCTACATAGTGAATGTAGTTTGAAAAGAAAAGTACAATGCCGACATATTTCCTGGCGACTGGAACATGTTTTTTTTTAAATTTTGTGAAATGTTTTCTTTGCAAAAAAAAATATTATTTTTGGAACATTGTGTTTTGACATTTTTCTGTAATTGAATTCTCTGAAATGTTGCTGTATTTTTTCTATTTTGAAATGTGTTTTCTAAAATGTTCCATTACCTGAGATGTCCTTTCTCTAAAATGTATTCCCAAACCTCTCCTAGCCCTCTTTTGCAAATTGTATTTAAAAACCAAAAGGCAAATGTTAAAAAATTTGAATATATTTCTTACTTTTACTAATGCAATAAGAATTAAATTTCTATTTCAAATCTTTATTCAATCCATTACATTATGAATTTAAGTTTTCCATTATTAGACTTTTTCATAAGCCTTCTGTGTGTTCACGTCCTTGTCAGGTTTTCCTATGTTCCTCGCTTTGTATGTGATTGGGGAACTTAGGACCCTAGAAGGAGGAAGAGGATCCTAACATCATTGTGCACAATGTCGGTGAACATGTGCATCCCCCTGACAGAGTAAGGATGCACAATGCAGATTTCCGCCAAGCAGTAACTGGAGAAGTCGAGAACCCATGGTACCCATCAGAAGGGTCTACAATGCCCAGCGAGTAGCAGCAGCAACGTCCACTCCAGGGTGGAGGAGACAGAGAACCACCATAAGGCTTCCTGTCAGTGAGGTCAGTTATGGCCAGAGCACGTGCAGCTGTGATGCCTCCCATCCCAGCTACCATTAGGACATAACGATAGAAGATCCATGGGCGCAGAGGGAGCGTACCTATGTTCCCCAGGTCCTATGTTCCCCGCTTTGTATGTGACCAGGGAACATGGGACCCTATTTTTAAAAAATGGTCCTATGATCCCCGCTTTTCCCAAAAAGGGTCCTATGTTTCCTGCTTTGTATGTGACCGTGGAATATAGGATGCTTTTTGGGAAAAATGGGGAACATAGGACCCGGGGAACATAGGGATGACCCCAAAAACACTAGCTAGATGCTAGCAACTACGAAGCTAGCTAACTAAATTCAACCCTGACAACTCATAATGTGATGAATGTGGTTTGGACTGGCTTACTGATCCGTAATGTGGGTTGTTGTTTTATATTATTTAGGGTTGGATATTGTTTTGTGTAATGCTGTGTTGCTCGGCTCGTAACCACATGAACATGCACACAACATGTAGAGACGGGCCAAGTGAAATCTCACCGCCAAACACAAATTATTACCTCCAGCCATTCATGCACAAGAACAATAAATGGGACAACACACGGGTGCTCATACTTGCACACAAACTCATACAGCCACGTTGCCCCTCAGCGGTAATGAAACCTGCACTGATCAATGGTGAAAGACAGGCCAGTCGAGCAGCCATTCAGCCACTACAGCAAACAAATAGCCCTGGCTGACCAATGCACCTCCGGCCATTGTGGGCTCCATCACACAGCAACATTAGCCAGCGCTGTTAATGAGCTATTACAGCAGTGACCTTGGGGACAAACTCATTACCAGGTGACAATCGACGGCAGACATAAGCTGGATTCATTATCATAATTATCAGCGCCGCCTTTATTGCAGCTCTTTATGGTTGCTGCTAGAGTGTGTGTGTTGCGTCGTGTGTGTGTATGAAAGCATAAGACAGAGAGTGTTGCAAGCAGTTATTGACCATTACCATACTGTGAAAAATTATCTCCTTGCCTATGCGATAGCTTGGAACATTTTGACTAGAATTCGCTCATAATATTTTATGGGCTGTAAGGAGGAAGCCTGTACATTCAAATAACATTTGGACATCATCCGTTTCCCCCCCTGGAATATTGAATGAATCTTTTGGGGGGTTCATTTTAAGCGTTACGGGCTGAAGCTCTAGCTCTAAATATGGTGAATGGGCTCATTACAAATCCTGTCTGAGTTTGCTCACACGAGTGTGAGGATGGACGGCCACTTCAGGGCTTTGCAGCTGTTCCATCTGCTCAGTGGAATCCATCAAACGCCTATCTATCAATCTGCTCCCTCACTGCTCCCACTCTCTTGTCGACTTGCTGCGGGAAGTTTACAAACTTCTGCATCTCAGCGAGACAGGGAGGGAGGGGAGGGGGATTAACAGCACTGTGTGCAATGTAATACGTACTGTCCACAGCAATGATGTGACTTGACAAATTACTCCCCTGGAAGGAATGACTGCTGTTGTATTCAGTGTAAAGCTATTGGTTTGTCAGACCTATATCCCCATCATAGCCAGTTTCAGTCTACTATAGACAACCATACTGTTGTAATTTCGGGATCAGACAAAACTGCAAATTCTACAGACAGATAGACGTCTAATAGCCTACACATCGATAAAACCTATTTTAGACAACTGCTGAGTGTGTTCCTGGCGAAACAGTCAAATATGTTAAGCTGTTAAATACAAAAACAATCACGTAAAATATTTAAATGATTAAATGGACATATGAAACCAAATCAGATTCTGACTTCTATCTTTAAGTCAGTTGGTAAGCCACGGTCTTCTTTAGTCTAGCTGCAAGCAGGTAGCAGCATAGCCGTGGGAAGTGGGGGTGCGGCAGCACCCCCTGCAGTAAAGCACGCGTATTTATGTGTCATACCACTCGCGATCAAAAAATAAATATAAAAAAAAAAACTCTCCGTCCCCCTGTCTATTATGCACTTATGTTAAACCTAGGAGATCTAAACAAAAACATTGTCTCATGGTAAGGAATGGATATATTATCAGCTGCCGCCGAGCAGCGTATGCCTATGGTGATTCCTGAATAGTTTAATTATTTATCTTGGTCTTTTAATGGATTCGTTATAAATGTATGCTGATGGTTTATATGCTCTGCGCAGTGCGCTGCGTTTTTTGTTCTTGAAAATGTAGGCTAAGCCTATACTGTGCGTTTATGATGTTTTATAGCATTTGTTGTAGGCAATAATTTAATGTAGCCTATGAATTATGCGTTGTGTAGGCCTATGATGTTTTGAGTCAGTGTGTTCTGTCTAAAATGCTGTGCGATAGGGTTTTCTTAAGCCTGTTTTGACGCCCATGTCAGAAGCGTCAATAATTAAGTTTTATTTTATTTATTTAATTTATAACAGTTTTATATTTCACGTGTTTGTTTTCACCGTCAATTTCGGTGCAAGGCTGTACAGCCACATTTGTTACCTTAGCAAACGGTTACTTTGTTTGCGTTAGTATCAATCTGTGTGCGTTTTGCATTTTGTCGCCTTTTTTTTTGACACTGATGTATGCCTGTGCTGTGTGCCATGCAATGCTAGTATGCTGTCCGGTTACAGAGGCGTTTCAATAAAATACAATCAATTTTGTACCATTTCAAATAAAGCCTATTTTTTATGGATTTCTGGCAAACTACCCCCCACTACAGCACCCCCAACCAAAACTCACTTCCCACGGCCCTGGGTGTACCCTGCCTTTGCCCAATGACAGCTGGGATCGGCTCCATCCCCCCCCACCAGTGCGCCACCTGATGGTACCTGGAAATATGTTTTTACCCTTTTACAGCTCCTTTTAAGAGATTGAAAACCTTTAACTTTGACGTACCTGCATGAAACCTTGTAGGTACATAGAACATGTAGAGATGTACAAAAAAGCCTCTTGGACCCATGCCCTAAAATGTACAGGAAGTCAGCCATTTAGCATTTTATATGAAAATTGAAGCGATTTTTCGCCTTTTTCATGCAGTATATTTTAACAAACTCCTCCTTCAGGGTTGTTCTGATTACTACCAACCTTTGTGAGCCTGTTCCAGAGGCCTCAACGATGAAAAATCATCAAAAGGTCTTACATAAGTCAAAGGGCGTGGCCAGGACGACGCCACAAACACGGATGAATTTCATGCTTCGCAACACTCTAAACTGATATAACTTCAGTGTCCATTGTCCGATCTGGTTCAAACTTCTCAATAACCAAGTTTCTCACACGCACACAAACCTTTTCCATATATGTTTCAAACATGTAATACAAATTGTTTTGTTAAGTTTAAAGCAGATGTCTTAAATAAAGATTTAGGCAATAAATGACTGAGGTTTTCCAGCTTACTTTGCTGGTGTTTACATCCAGTTTAGCTAAATTTGAGCTGGTTATATATACTACTATATATTTAATTTCTGCCCCATTATCATGGCATATTTATTGTTGCAACATTGTTTCTGCACTATTTGAACCCTGCTGACCTTTTGCAGAGCAGTTCGCCTGTCCATAACCATGGTAACCATGGTAACGTGGTGCCGTTATAAGAGCTGTTTCTTAGATAACGTTGTTTACTTGCAGTTAGCATTGATGGACTTATATATATTATATATATAAATATATATATTTGGTTTGGTTTGAATTGTAACTCACGCCAACAACAAGACCATAAAAACCAAACCAGTGATTTTATTTTGAAATTTCCGGGGGGGGCTACCCTGCCTTTGCCCAATGACAGCTGGGATCGGCTCCAGCCCCCCCTCCCCAGAGCGCCACCTGATGGTACCTGGAATGAGATTGAAAACCTCTAACTTTGACGTACCTGCATGAAACCTTGTAGGTACATAGAACATTTAGAGATGTACAAAAAAGCCTCTTGGACTCATGCCCTAAAATGTACAGGAAGTCAGCCATTTTGCATTTTATATGAAAATGTTTCGCCTTTTTCATGCAGTATATTTTAACAAACTCCTCCTACAGGGTTGTTCTGATTACTACCAACCTTTGTGAGCCTGTTCCCTCAACGATGAAAACTCATCAAAAGGTCTTACATGAGTCAAAGGGCGAGGCCAGGACGACGCCACAAACACGGATGAATTTCATGCTTCGTAACACTCTAAACTGATATAACTTCAGTGTCCATTGTCCGATCTGGTTCAAAATTCTCACGCTTGATGAGAGTCCCCCCCTGAACGTGTCTGCACTACAATTTTGACACACAATCAGAGCGCCACCTAATGCCGACATGAAATGTCACGTTTTTACACTTGTATAAGTTCCCAGTGTCGTGGGACTTTGCACCCCAGTCGAGCATGATGACTTCAATCGTCTGATACGGTGATCGACACGACGATTCAGGCAAGGGACGACCGGCTGCGTGGCGGTGGCTGGGGACGACCGGCAACGTGGCCAGGCCAGGCGGCCCAACACTGAAGGCGGTCATGGCACTAACCGAGTTGCGTGTATGTGAGGGCCCGTGCATCACTGCTCGTTTTAATTATATCAGCTTTTGTCCCTATCTGTATACCTTTTTTATTTACCCATACCCATATAAATATCCTTATGTTGATTATCAAATGGCTGCTAAGCGACGCCTGCTGTCTTGGTTAATTGGTGAATAATAACAAAAAAATATTTTCGATTTGATGTTTCCTGTTGCATGTGGGCAAACCTGGCAACAATATCAGTCAGGATATTTTATTACTAGTGAAGTTATTACATTATTGGGTTTTATTACATTATCAATTGAGTTAAGTGTGTTATTACATTTTCAGGAATTATTACATTATAGGGTGCTACATGGCAAGCTTAATGTCAAAGGCATGAAAAAGTCAGCAAAGTCCAGACTCTTCTCTGTTCTGGCGCCTCAGTGGTGGAACGAACTCCCGACCAATGTCAGGACAGCAGAGTCATTTGCCATCTTCCGAAAAAGGCTCAAGACTCACCTGTTCAGACTTCACCTCGACTCTACATAGCATGACCCACTAACACCCTCCCTCGACCCCCCCCCCCCGCAAAAAAAAAAAAAAAAAAAAACTCGGATCGTAGCACTGTTACTCTTGAAGTACTACTTTACTCAGATGAGGACCTAACACTTGTTCTATTTTTAGCTCTTACTGCATCGGCAATGATACGTCGTGGTTTCTTTGTTTCCTTCTTTTGACAAATGTACTTATTGTAAGTCGCTTTGGACAAAAGCGTCTGCTAAATGACCTAAATCTAAATGTAAATGTAAGTATGTCAGTGTTATCAAGTTCATTTTCAGGTTTATTTATCATTAATAAAAAATAGTTTTGTGGACATAAAGTGATTGTGGAGGAGAGAAATGTAAAAGTATATGTTTCAAACTTTGCAAACAAGAAATGTAACTGCTATAAATTAGACTAAGAACCATCTTTTGTTACCGATAATGATCTAAGGGAGCTAAGAGGCCTCGCTCCTGATGCAGCTCTCATTATGGACCTCAGCGATAAAGATTTTGCATCTGAATCAGACACTGAAACAAACTGAGTATGAGCTGATGTGAAATGAAATCTCTCAGGAGACTGAACCTATTACAACAAACATTGTTTGACTTATTATTAAAGACCAGAAGAGGAAAATCAAGACAGAATCATTGCTTTTTATAGAGGAAGTAGATCAGATTGCACTTGAAAATTGCATTTCCTCCTCTGTCACCTGATCACACCACTAAAAAAGTGGAGCACCATCTGCAGGTTCTTCTTGTCTGTGGACAAAGCCATCTCCAAAATCTGCAGACGTGGAGCGGTTCATATTACTATTTCATAAGGCGTCATCTGCCCACCACGAGAGAAATCTAAGATAAATGTTGTTGCAGCCTCTGGATGTTACCACTAGAGGGCGGTTGCTTCTATGTAAATTTAACTGGCTCCTCACTTTTACCCAACTTCAGCGGTTCTCATCGATAAGATGCAGAGAGCTTTGAATACGATACGATTCTAGAAACTTTCTGTTTATTACTGATGGATAATTAAATAAATAAACCATTGTTACTGTAAACATGGAAAAATGTTGAAAATGCGACACTGTCTTCTTCATCCTCCTCTGCTTCATCTTCCTCCCTTTCTGACACACACACACACACACACACACACACACACACACACACACACACACACACACACACACACACAGAGAGAGAGAGAGAGAGAGAGAGAGAGAGAGAGAGAGAGATTACATGGACGGGTTATTACTAGGGGTGGGACGATACGGGTAACTCACGATTCGATACTGTGACGATATTTGGCCCACGATAACGATAATATCACGATACACGATATCTGCGATATTCGATATATTGCAAGAAATTTCATCAACGATATATCACGATATGTGACTGAAAAAGAAAAAATATGCATAAAAAATAAATTCCAAAACTTCGTACAATGTACAAATGAATAAACACTGTCCAGCTGGACACATTAAAGTGCATGAACATTAATAACATGTCTTATGTAAACCAGGACAGTGCTTTCTGATACTGAAAAGTCAGTTGCAACTTGTTTTATGTAAACTTGGGCCCGTTTTAGTTTAACAATAGCTAAACAAGATAAGAATAACATCAGAATTAAATGAAATATTGGGCACATTTCAGTATGCAACCAATTATGTGCAGAGTTATGTTCACCCATCCAGTACCTGGGAAGTTGGGCCTCAAACCGCTTGGAGCTCACAGCAACACGGCGTCGCGGATCCACACATGCGGACCCTCCGGCGGACGGTAAACACGCGCCACCCGGAATCCTGCCCGTAAATAGGCAATCGAGCCCGGCCGAAAAGTGGGTCCTCATGCCCTCAATTCTGTGTGAAAAGCGCTTGAAGCTCACAACAGCACCGGCCAGCACACGGCCACGCTTACAATTACGCACCGCGAACCCGCAGTTCTGCTCCGTCCGGAGAACCGTAAACTCTAGCGCGCCGCTCGGAATCCTGCCCGTAAATAGGCAATCAAACCCGGCCGAAAAGTCGGCACTCATGCCCTCAAGGCTGTGTGAAACCCGCTTAGAGCTCAGACCGACCCCCGGGCAGCGGGCGGCCCCCGCGGATCCGCTCCGGAGAACCGTAAACTCTTAAGGCCTGATTATGCTTCCGCGTAGTGATCACGCAACGGCAACACAACGGCCACGCAGTTGCTTGGAGACCGTGATGGTTCTGCGTTGGGTTTACGTGTCGAAATGCAATTCAACGCCACACCGGTAGAGGGCGCTATGGTTTTTTGTAAAGCCTGACCGACCGACCGACCGAGACTCTTGTGACGTATATCGTCTAGCCTCGATAGCCTATTTGTTTACCTTCCGGCTTCCTCCTAGTCACAGTGAACGATGGAGACCGATACAGAGAGACTGCTGGCATTGGAGATCGAAATTATCGAAGCCGAGGAAGAAATACTTCTATTGCAATTAAGGGCGCGACAAAGACGACAAAGGAGACAACAGCGGAGGTGGTCTGTACGTCCTTTAAACGTGCCGAGGCAGAGGACAGGCGAATATGTGACTCTTGTCCGACCAATGCGAGATCTGGACCCAGAGACACACTTCAAATATTTCCGAATGTCGGCGGAAAGGTTTGACGACCTACTTCGGCGTGTGCAGCCCTTCATACACCATCAGGGCACACACAACATGCCCGTGGGTGCCGCTGAAAGACTGGCCGTGACGCTGAGGATTTTGGCTTCGGGTGGAAGCCAACAGGCTGTAGCGGCAAGCTACAAACTAGCTTCCTGCACGGTGTCCGGCATTGTGTCCGAGGTGTGCAAAGCGTTGTGGGAGGCATTGCAGCCAGAATTCCTGCCCTGTCCTACTACTAGCCAGTGGGAAGCTATTGCTGGTGATTTTTGGCGCCTCTGGAACTTTCCAAATTGTGTTGGGAGTTTAGACGGAAAGCATATCACCATCAAGGCACCGCCGAATGCCGGGAGTGATTACTTCAACTACAAAGGAACTCACTCCATCGTCCTCATGGCTACTTGTGATGCAAGATATCGCTTCACCATGGTGGACGTTGGAGGGTACGGACGGGAGAGCGATGGTGGTATTTTCCAGCGCAGCACATTTGGAGAAATGTTGCTCAAACAAACACTGAATCTGCCCCCGCCAGCTGTTTTTCCTGGCACCATGACCAAGGCCCCACACCTGATCGTCGCTGATGCTGCTTTCCCTCTGCACAACAATATCATGCGCCCCTATGGAGGTATGTAACACACTATACTCCACACACTTTACATTGTCCATTAAAACCATAACATCTCATGTATGTGAGTGTGCTGCATTCTCTTTTCGTGTATAGTCAAATATTTGTAAATGTGGTACAATCATGTTACTAACTTGCAATATTTGTTTTAATAGGGAGACAATTGGGAATAGAAAAGAAGACCTTCAATTACCGCCTCTCCAGAGCCAGACGGGTCATTGAAAACGCCTTTGGAATCATGGCAGCACGGTGGCGAGTTCTGGGCCGGCTGATTGAGTTCCAACCTGACAAGGCTGTGGATGTCACCAAGGCGTGTGCATAACTACCTGTCCTACACAGACGCAGCGAATGCACCAGAAAGCCGCTATGCACCACCCCAATTTACAGACACAGAATCTGGCGGAATTGTACAGCCTGGTGAGTGGCGCAGGGAGGTGGATGGAGATTCAAACCTGACACCCGTAAATCGTCAAGAGATGACCAGTCGCCGTTCTGGCCCAGCTGCATTGGGTGTACGGGAGGCCTTGACGAAATTCTTTCTGTCGCAAGAAGGAACTGTGCCATGGCAGGCTGACATTGTCTCACGTGGCACACTTGAACAGTGATGTTTATAAACTTGTGTAAATAAACATCCACAATTTTTCTGAACTTGGTGTTTTATTTCTTTGTGCAAAAAGCAACAAGGTGCAAACAATAAAATAAAACAAGGTGCAAACAATAAAATAAAACAAGGTACAAACAATATAAGTATTAAAGTTTAGTTAAAAAGTTAAAAGTACTAAAAGTGAAAAGTTACAAGGTGCAAACAATGACATTAAATAAAAACAATATAAAATATCACACAAATTCAACAACAACTATTTACAAACACAATGAGCTATATACAAGTGCAAAAAGGCAATCATTCCAAGCTTTGCAGGAGTGAACTACCTGCCATTAACAAATGCCTGTCAGTAAATGACAATGAAGTTATAATGGCAAATGGCTGCAAAACGTGAAAATTTACATGGGTTGTGTTGGTGCTAATGCTTCAGTCTTTTTAATGTCTTCTCGAAGTAGCATGTATAGATTGTCCATGGAACCAGACCTAAACTGTGGTGCCACCCTCCGCAGCATGTCCACCATGATCAGGCCGAACCGTGAGAGCTCGTCCGAGGATGCTGCCACCCTTTCCTCCAGTTCAGCTCTTCTTGTTTTTAGCTGCTCCAGGTCAGCCAACCGCTGGTTGATGTAGTCATCATTGTGCTCCTTCCTCTTCCTCTTTTGGCCCACCCGGGTCAGTGGAGACTGACCTGGGGAGCCTAGGGATGGTCGGGGCAGTGGAGACTGACCTGGGGAGCCTAGGGATGGCCGGGGCAGTGGAGACTGACCGGGGGTGCCTAGGGATGGCACAGCTGGTGGACAGGGGAGCTGGGGAGACACTGGTTCTTCTCGAATGTCTTGTGGTGGCAGGGAGACAGACGATGTTGATGGGGTAGGCTCAGGTGATGATGATGATGGGGTAGGATCAGGTGATGATGATTGGGGAGACTCAGCCGATGGGGGAGACTCCGACAAAGGACACGGTTGCAGACTGGATTCTGTGGGGGTGGGTGAGGTCTGTGGTAAACAGAGAACAAAGGCAAAAGTTACATACAATGTGCTAAAACAGAAGATAGGCTAGTTTGTCGTCGTCGCTGTCCATTCTGGTCATTACATACGGATAACTAGCGAGTAAAAAAACAGTTTACAGCCATGAAGGCACACTTTACATATATTTACATTTACATTTAGGTCATTTAGCAGACGCTTTTGTCCAAAGCGACTTACAATAAGTACATTTGTCAAAAGAAGGAAACAAAGAAACCACGACGTATCATTGCCGATGCAGTAAGAGCTAAAAATAGAACAAGTGTTAGGTCCTCATCTGAGTAAAGTAGTACTTCAAGAGCAACAGTGCTACGATCTGAGTGCTACAGTTAAGGTTTTTTCGGAAGATGGCAAATGACTCTGCTGTCCTGACATTGGTCGGGAGTTCGTTCCACCACTGAGGCGCCAGAACAGAGAAGAGTCTGGACTTTGCTGAGCGACATTTGTTTGATTTCAGCGATGGTGGTACCAGCCGGCCAGCTGAAGTAGAGGAGCGGAGTGCTCGCTTCGGGGCATGAGGTTTGACCAGTGTTTGAAGGTAGGCAGGTGCCGTTCCATTGATGGCCCTGAAGGCCAGTGTCATCGTCTTGAATTGGATGCGTGCTGCAACAGGGAGCCAGTGGAGGTCACGGAGGAGGGGGGTCACGTGGGAGAATTTGGGTAGATTGAAGATAAGGCGTGCTGCAGCGTTCTGGATACGCTGCAATGGTTTAATCGCATAGGCCGGGAGTCCGGCCAGGAGAGAGTTGCAGTAGTCAAGGCGGGAGATGACCAGTGCTTGGACCAAGAGCTGTGTTGCATCCTTTGTGAGGAAGGTCCGAATCCTGCGGATATTGTAGAGGGCAAATCTGCAGGATCGGGCCACAGCAGTGATGTTGGGGGTGCAGGATAGTTGGTCATCGAGGATTACACCCAGGTTCCTCGCAGTTGAGGAAGGAAATACTGTGATGCCCTCAACAGTGACAGACAGGTCCATGCGAGGGCAGTCTTTCCCTGGGATGAAGAGGAGTTCGGTTTTATTCAGGTTAAGCTTGAGGTGATGTGCAGTTGTCCAGACAGAGATGTCAGCCAGACAGTCCGAGATGCGAGTTGCAATGTGAGCGTCAGAGGACGGGGGAAAAGAGAGGAACAGCTGGGTGTCATCAGCGTAGCAATGGTAGGAGAATCCATGCGATGTGATAACAGAACCTAGTGATCTGGTGTATAGTGAGAACAGAAGCGGTCCTAATACTGAGCCTTGAGGGACACCCGTGTCCAGAGAGCAGGGTTTGGACATAGAGCCATTCCATGTGACCTGAAAGGTGCGGTTTGTCAGGTATGATGTAAACCAGGTGAGAGCAGAGTCGGTTATGCCAAGTTCAGCCAGAGTGGAGAGGAGAATTTGGTGGTTGACTGTGTCGAATGCAGCAGATAGGTCAAGGAGAATGAGAACGGAGGAGTTGGATGATGTTTTGGCGTCTCGCAGGGACTCGGTCACCGTGAGGAGGGCCGTCTCAGTGGAGTGGGCAGTCCTGAATCCTGATTGGTTAGGGTCTAGGAGGTTCTTCCGCAAGAGATAGGATGACAGTTGGTTGTAGGCAGCACGTTCCAAGGTTTTAGAGAGGAATGAAAGAAGAGATACAGGTCTGTAGCTTTGGATGTCAGTAGCGTCAAGGGTGGGTTTTTTCAGGAGAGGCTTCACGATAGCGGTCTTAAAATCCGCTGGAATGACACCTGAGGTGAGGGAGGAGTTGATCAGGGTGGTGAGGAATGGCAAGATGTCGTGTGAGATGTCCTGGAGAAGAGAGGAGGGAATCGGGTCAAGGGAGCAGGTGGTGGCACGGTTAGATGTAACAAGTGCGTGAACGTCTTCAGAGGTGAGGGGGCTAAAGCTGGTAAGACCATCCGAGTTGAGAGTTGGGGGAGATGTCTTCTGGGAGGGAATAGGCGTAAATGAGGAGCTGATGTCATTTACTTTCTTGGTAAAGTAAGTTGCAAAGTCATCGGCGGTAAGGGAGGAGGGAGGGAGAGGGGTAGGAGGGGTGAGGAGGGAAGAGAACATGGAGAAGAGTTTCCTGGGGTTGGAGGCAGAAGAGTTGATCTTTGCCAGGTAGAAGGCAGATTTAGCTGCCGAAACAGTTGAGGTGAAGTCAGAGAGGAGGAGGTGGTAGTGAGCAAGGTCCTCGTGCTGTCCCGATTTCTTCCATTTTCTCTCTGACGCTCGCAACAATGATCTGTTGGTTCGCAGAGGTTCAGACAGCCAGGGAGGGGGGGGAGATGATCGCGCCGGTCGTGAGATTGGGGGACAGAGAGTGTCCAAAGAAGAGGCGAGTGAGGACATCAGGATAGAGGAGGCTTCCTCAGTAGGCATTAAGGAGAACTGTTCCGAGGATGGGAGCGAGGAGATAACAGTTGAGGAGAGAGCGGAGGGAGTGAGAGATTTCAGGTTGCGGCGGCTGGTGACCATTCGAGGCGTAGAGGGGAGGGATGAGGTGGGCTTCATGGGGAGGGAGAAAGTCACAAAGTGGTGGTCGGACACGGTGAGCGGGGTAACAGAGAGTGCCGAGATGCCACAGGATCTTGTGAAGACAAGGTCAAGTTGGTTCCCGGCCCGGTGAGTTGGTGGAGAGGGGGAGAGTGTGAGGTCAAATGCGGAAAAGAAGTCAATGAATTCAGATGAATCCCGGGTAGATGTTGAAGTCACCGAGGACGACGAGCGGTGTGCCATCATCAGGGGAGCAGCTCAGGAGGGCATCCATCTCATCCAAAAAGTCACCAAGAGGACCAGGTGGGCGATAGATCACTATGATGTTGAGTTTGAAAGGAATGGTGACAGAGACGGCGTGAAATTCAAGCGTAGATCGGGGTAGGTGGTCGAGAGGAAGGACCTGGTAGGACCATGTGGGTGAGATGAGGAGCCCAGTTCCTCCTCCTCGCCCTGTTCGTCTTGGGGAGTGTGAAAACGAGTAGGCAGTTGAAAGGGCAGCTGGAGTGGCAGTGTTTTCTGGGGTGATCCAGGTCTCTGTGAGGGCCAGGAAGTGGAGAGTCTGCAGGGAGGCATAGGCTGAGATGGTGTCCGCCTTCTTGACTGCAGACTGGCAGTTCCACAGCCCCCCTAGTTCCTCAAGTTCCTTACCGGTGGAGATTGGTGGGTAGCAGAGATTGGATGGGTTACAGCCTCGAATGAAGGGACTTCGGTAAAATCTTCTCCAGTGCGATGTCCTGACTGTGATAAGACACATGGCTGCGAGGAGGGGGGGGGGGGGGGGGGGGGTTGAGATGTTATACCTACCTCAATGGGCTTCCTCGATGGACTCCCACAGATAGACTCCCTGTGTCTTTGTTCAGCTGTCTTGACTCCCACAGATAGACTCCCTGTGTCTTTGTTCAGCTGTCTTGACTCCCACAGATAGACTCCCTGTGTCTTTGTTCAGCTGTCTTGACTCCCACAGATAGACTCCCTGTGTCTTTGTTCAGCTGTCTTGACTCCCACAGATAGACTCCCTGTGTCTTCGTTCAGCTGTCTTCGTTCTGATGGCCCGACGCTGCAGCTGACGCTGTAGTGACAGCCTTTTAAGTGCTCAATTTACCGCAAGTTCTGACTGTGGCTCCTCCTTCCCTCTAATCAAGTCTATTCACTACAGGTGAGCTGGCTCAAACAAGCTGATTGCTCACTTACCATAGACAGCTTCACAAGAAGTTCAACAACAAGCTATCAATACTAGACTAAATGTTACCACTAGCTTTACACACACAATGCCTAAACCCAAATCTACAATTAGTTTCTGACTTACCAACAAGAGACAAAGCAGCTTCCTTCCTTTCTCCAGACCAAATGTGGTTTGAAGAGAACTACTGCTGTCCTTTAAGTTCTGACTGTGGCTCCTCCTTCCCTCTAATCAAGTCTATTCACTACAGGTGAGCTGGCTCAAACAAGCTGATTGCTCACTTACCATAGACAGCTTCACAAGAAGTTCAACAACAAGCTATCAATACTAGACTAAATGTTACCACTAGCTTTACACACACAATGCCTAAACCCAAATCTACAATTAGTTTCTGACTTACCAACAAGAGACAAAGCAGCTTCCTTCCTTTCTCCAGACCAAATGTGGTTTGAAGAGAACTACTGCTGTCCTTTAAGTTCTGACTGTGGCTCCTCCTTCCCTCTAATCAAGTCTATTCACTACAGGTGAGCTGGCTCAAACAAGCTGATTGCTCACTTACCATAGACAGCTTCACAAGAAGTTCAACAACAAGCTATCAATACTAGACTAAATGTTACCACTAGCTTTACACACACAATGCCTAAACCCAAATCTACAATTAGTTTCTGACTTACCAACAAGAGACAAAGCAGCTTCCTTCCTTTCTCCAGACCAAATGTGGTTTGAAGAGAACTACTGCTGTCCTTTAAGTTCTGACTGTGGCTCCTCCTTCCCTCTAATCAAGTCTATTCACTACAGGTGAGCTGGCTCAAACAAGCTGATTGCTCACTTACCATAGACAGCTTCACAAGAAGTTCAACAACAAGCTATCAATACTAGACTAAATGTTACCACTAGCTTTACACACACAATGCCTAAACCCAAATCTACAATTAGTTTCTGACTTACCAACAAGAGACAAAGCAGCTTCCTTCCTTTCTCCAGACCAAATGTGGTTTGAAGAGAACTACTGCTGTCCTTTAAGTTCTGACTGTGGCTCCTCCTTCCCTCTAATCAAGTCTATTCACTACAGGTGAGCTGGCTCAAACAAGCTGATTGCTCACTTACCATAGACAGCTTCACAAGAAGTTCAACAACAAGCTATCAATACTAGACTAAATGTTACCACTAGCTTTACACACACAATGCCTAAACCCAAATCTACAATTAGTTTCTGACTTACCAACAAGAGACAAAGCAGCTTCCTTCCTTTCTCCAGACCAAATGTGGTTTGAAGAGAACTACTGCTGTCCTTTAAGTTCTGACTGTGGCTCCTCCTTCCCTCTAATCAAGTCTATTCACTACAGGTGAGCTGGCTCAAACAAGCTGATTGCTCACTTACCATAGACAGCTTCACAAGAAGTTCAACAACAAGCTATCAATACTAGACTAAATGTTACCACTAGCTTTACACACACAATGCCTAAACCCAAATCTACAATTAGTTTCTGACTTACCAACAAGAGACAAAGCAGCTTCCTTCCTTTCTCCAGACCAAATGTGGTTTGAAGAGAACTACTGCTGTCCTTTAAGTTCTGACTGTGGCTCCTCCTTCCCTCTAATCAAGTCTATTCACTACAGGTGAGCTGGCTCAAACAAGCTGATTGCTCACTTACCATAGACAGCTTCACAAGAAGTTCAACAACAAGCTATCAATACTAGACTAAATGTTACCACTAGCTTTACACACACAATGCCTAAACCCAAATCTACAATTAGTTTCTGACTTACCAACAAGAGACAAAGCAGCTTCCTTCCTTTCTCCAGACCAAATGTGGTTTGAAGAGAACTACTGCTGTCCTTTAAGTTCTGACTGTGGCTCCTCCTTCCCTCTAATCAAGTCTATTCACTACAGGTGAGCTGGCTCAAACAAGCTGATTGCTCACTTACCATAGACAGCTTCACAAGAAGTTCAACAACAAGCTATCAATACTAGACTAAATGTTACCACTAGCTTTACACACACAATGCCTAAACCCAAATCTACAATTAGTTTCTGACTTACCAACAAGAGACAAAGCAGCTTCCTTCCTTTCTCCAGACCAAATGTGGTTTGAAGAGAACTACTGCTGTCCTTTAAGTTCTGACTGTGGCTCCTCCTTCCCTCTAATCAAGTCTATTCACTACAGGTGAGCTGGCTCAAACAAGCTGATTGCTCACTTACCATAGACAGCTTCACAAGAAGTTCAACAACAAGCTATCAATACTAGACTAAATGTTACCACTAGCTTTACACACACAATGCCTAAACCCAAATCTACAATTAGTTTCTGACTTACCAACAAGAGACAAAGCAGCTTCCTTCCTTCCTCCAGACCAAATGTGGTTTGAAGAGAACTACTGCTGTCCTTTAAGTTCTGACTGTGGCTCCTCCTTCCCTCTAATCAAGTCTATTCACTACAGGTGAGCTGGCTCAAACAAGCTGATTGCTCACTTACCATAGACAGCTTCACAAGAAGTTCAACAACAAGCTATCAATACTAGACTAAATGTTACCACTAGCTTTACACACACAATGCCTAAACCCAAATCTACAATTAGTTTCTGACTTACCAACAAGAGACAAAGCAGCTTCCTTCCTTTCTCCAGACCAAATGTGGTTTGAAGAGAACTACTGCTGTCCTTTAAGTTCTGACTGTGGCTCCTCCTTCCCTCTAATCAAGTCTATTCACTACAGGTGAGCTGGCTCAAACAAGCTGATTGCTCACTTACCATAGACAGCTTCACAAGAAGTTCAACAACAAGCTATCAATACTAGACTAAATGTTACCACTAGCTTTACACACACAATGCCTAAACCCAAATCTACAATTAGTTTCTGACTTACCAACAAGAGACAAAGCAGCTTCCTTCCTTTCTCCAGACCAAATGTGGTTTGAAGAGAACTACTGCTGTCCTTTAAGTTCTGACTGTGGCTCCTCCTTCCCTCTAATCAAGTCTATTCACTACAGGTGAGCTGGCTCAAACAAGCTGATTGCTCACTTACCATAGACAGCTTCACAAGAAGTTCAACAACAAGCTATCAATACTAGACTAAATGTTACCACTAGCTTTACACACACAATGCCTAAACCCAAATCTACAATTAGTTTCTGACTTACCAACAAGAGACAAAGCAGCTTCCTTCCTTTCTCCAGACCAAATGTGGTTTGAAGAGAACTACTGCTGTCCTTTAAGTTCTGACTGTGGCTCCTCCTTCCCTCTAATCAAGTCTATTCACTACAGGTGAGCTGGCTCAAACAAGCTGATTGCTCACTTACCATAGACAGCTTCACAAGAAGTTCAACAACAAGCTATCAATACTAGACTAAATGTTACCACTAGCTTTACACACACAATGCCTAAACCCAAATCTACAATTAGTTTCTGACTTACCAACAAGAGACAAAGCAGCTTCCTTCCTTTCTCCAGACCAAATGTGGTTTGAAGAGAACTACTGCTGTCCTTTAAGTTCTGACTGTGGCTCCTCCTTCCCTCTAATCAAGTCTATTCACTACAGGTGAGCTGGCTCAAACAAGCTGATTGCTCACTTACCATAGACAGCTTCACAAGAAGTTCAACAACAAGCTATCAATACTAGACTAAATGTTACCACTAGCTTTACACACACAATGCCTAAACCCAAATCTACAATTAGTTTCTGACTTACCAACAAGAGACAAAGCAGCTTCCTTCCTTTCTCCAGACCAAATGTGGTTTGAAGAGAACTACTGCTGTCCTTTAAGTTCTGACTGTGGCTCCTCCTTCCCTCTAATCAAGTCTATTCACTACAGGTGAGCTGGCTCAAACAAGCTGATTGCTCACTTACCATAGACAGCTTCACAAGAAGTTCAACAACAAGCTATCAATACTAGACTAAATGTTACCACTAGCTTTACACACACAATGCCTAAACCCAAATCTACAATTAGTTTCTGACTTACCAACAAGAGACAAAGCAGCTTCCTTCCTTTCTCCAGACCAAATGTGGTTTGAAGAGAACTACTGCTGTCCTTTAAGTTCTGACTGTGGCTCCTCCTTCCCTCTAATCAAGTCTATTCACTACAGGTGAGCTGGCTCAAACAAGCTGATTGCTCACTTACCATAGACAGCTTCACAAGAAGTTCAACAACAAGCTATCAATACTAGACTAAATGTTACCACTAGCTTTACACACACAATGCCTAAACCCAAATCTACAATTAGTTTCTGACTTACCAACAAGAGACAAAGCAGCTTCCTTCCTTTCTCCAGACCAAATGTGGACACTTGGCGATACAGAGATTGAAAAAGTTACTGAAGTAACTGGCTTATGTATCATTCGTTCAAGATGAACGCAAATGTGACCATAGGGTTTTCTTCTCTGCTTGACGAAGTGATTTCCCAGCTTAGCAGCCTCACACTTTGTGAGGTTCCACGTCTTCCACCTGCTGACGATATGGATATGGATGTAGATGTGGATATGGATATGGATGTGGAACATGAAGTTCCACTGCCTCCAAGTCCTCCACCTGCTGACGATATCGATATGGATGTGGATGTGGATATGGATATCGATATGGATGTAGATGTGGATGTGGATATGGATATGGATGTGGAACATGAAGTTCCACTGCCACCTCCAAGTCCTCCACCTGCTGACGACATCGATATGGCCGGGATGTGGATGTGGATATGGATATGGATGTGGAACATGAAGTTCCACTGCCTCCAAGTCCTCCACCTGCTGAGGATATCGATATGGATGTGGATGTGGATGTGGATGTGGATATGGATATGGATGTGGAACATGAAGTTCCACAGCCTCCAAGGCCTCCACCTGCTGACGATATTGATATGGATGTGAGTATGGATATGGATATGGATATGGATATATAGGTCTTCTCTGTGTTGAGTTGCCATTCTTGTGTGTCTTGTTGTGTTCTCTTGTGTGGGTTTTCTCCGGGTGCTCTGGTTTCCTCCCAACACAAAAAAACACAAAAAAAACACAAAAAAACAACAAAAAAACAAAAAAAATACCACAAAAAAAACACAAACAAGAGACGCAAGAGTTAAAAGAAGCAGCCTCACAGTAACAAGGTCCTTGGTCTGTCCCATGTCCTCTCTGTGTTGAGTTCTCATGTTCTCTTGTGTGGGTTTTCTCCGGGTGCTCCGGTTTCCTCCCAACAAAAAAAAACACAAAAAAAGAAAAAGAGAAAAAAAAGAAACAAAAAAAGAAACAAAAAACAAGAGACGTAGTAGTTAAGAGAAGTATCCATACTCCAGGAATGTTGCATTTCTTTGTTAGGAGCATGAGAGTCTGAAGCGACCTAAACAGAGATATAAATATGTATAAAGATATCTTTATCTCTCTGTACAATTGACTGTAAAGCACAGTAATGCTGCCGGTGCTCACCCCGTGGGACGTGGTCTGGGTATGGGAGCTAAATACGTAGCGGCCTGGGCCCCTTACTGCTGGGGTGGCAGGTGAGCATGTGCGAGCAGCTGGGTGTTATGTTGTTCAGTGATGTGCTGTTTTGTGATATCGTTTATGTCTTTATGTATTTGCACACATGCATACACATTGGTGTTGGTATTGTAACAGTACTTTCAACCAGATGTGTGAACAAGTATGCAAAAAGAAAAAGACCCATCATCAATTGCCTAACAAATAACAGTTGAAGAAAACTGAAGAAATATGAACTCTTACCAGATGAAAATGAATCAAAGAGAAGAGCCAATGCTGCAAGTGTGGACAGCCGAGCCCTCTTTCTCATCCATAGGCAGAAAGGCCGGATGATGCAGAAGTGGTAGGAGAATAACATTAGGCCGATATGACAATTTGGCCAAAAAATATGAACTCTTACCAGATGAAAATGAATCAAAGAGAAGAGCCAATGCTGCAAGTGTGGACAGCCGAGCCCTCTTTCTCATCCATAGGCAGAAAGGCCGGATGATGCAGAAGTGGTAGGAGAATAACATTAGGCCGATATGACAATTTGGCCAAAAAATATGAACTCTTACCAGATGAAAATGAATCAAAGAGAAGAGCCAATGCTGCAAGTGTGGACAGCCGAGCCCTCTTTCTCATCCATAGGCAGAAAGGCCGGATGATGCAGAAGTGGTAGGAGAATAAAATTAGGCCGATATGACAATTTGGCCAAAAAATGATTTAGGCAATTATGCTATGAGGCTAACGATACACATTACATGACACCTGACGTACATCTCTACTCACAAATGGTCGTTATATCATGGAGAAAGATGTCAATTTCAAATCTTACTCCAGCATGGGCCTTAGTTTCGTGGCAGCTGTGGAACGCAGATGATGAAGACAGTGATGCTTCATCGCTGCGCCGGCTACACCTGGTCTACGAAACTAGGGACCCATGTCTTCTCCGAGAACCATCACCTTACCGCGGTGGAGAAGTTTGCGTGTCCCTATGACCCTGAGGGCTATGTTGTCTGGAGCTTTGTGCTCCTGGTGGGGTTTCCCATGGCAAATTGCTCTCAGGTGAGGGGCCAGACTAAGAATGGTTTTTACATTTAATATTTCCCAATATAATATTTTCTTTTATATTTATATCAGCTTTTGTCCCTATCTGTATACCTTTTTTATTTACCCATAAATATCCTTATGTTGATTATCAAATGTGTCACGGTTCTGCCGGGACATTTTTTGGTTTTGTGCCTGTTTGTATGTTTTCCCTGTCTGTTTTCCCCCTCCTTTCCTCTCCCTCACCGGCTCCTTCTCACGGTGGGCGTGCCGGCAGTCAAGGCGGAGTAGGCGCACCTGTTCTCCATTCTGCTCATCAAGCTCCCAGCCTACATAACCCTGGTCTCTCCACCACTTAGACGCCAGATGATTCCATCCCTACGGTGATGTTGACACGCGTCGTATCGCTCACCTTTGTTAGCCTTAAACGTGCTTCTGAGTACCGTAGATTTTCCGCTAACGACTGTCTTGTGGCTTCGCTCTCCAGGAAACCCCCAGCGCCCCTCCGTCTGGATTCCTACCTGCCTGCCTGCCTGCTCGTCGCCTCGGCTGCCTACTGCTGACAGCCCGCACAGCCACGACATCAGCACCAGGGGCCCGTTGTACAAAACTAGGATTAAGACATCCAGGATAAGTGACTGAGCTGAGCTCAATCGATCCAAAACAAGAGCATCCAGGCTTAATTGGTTGCACAAAGACCAAGCCAGGATGAGCAGACACGGATTCATCAAGCCAGGTTTCACCTGGCTTGATGAATCCGTGTCTGCAGGTTTGCCCTGAGCCAGCTCTTGTTTAAGCTGCTATAGGCCTAGACTGCTGGGGGATTATAGTGGCACACTGAGCCTCTCTCTCTCTCTCTCGCGCTCTCTCTGTGTATGTTCCCCCGGAGTCCCTGTGCTCTCTTGCCTAGCAGGTCTCCCTGGACCGTGGTGGAACCTGATCCGGACTGCACCGATGTTGTGGTCTTGTTTGCCTCTTACCGCCTGTATTTTTTAATTAAAGTAATTGACTAAAATCGGCATCTCTACTGTCACTAACTTGACTACTCCCGGGATCACTCCCGGGAGTCTGGCTATGCTTTCTGGTCCAGCAGAGTCCACTGAGGTCCTGACCGATGCAGACTGCTAGCTGGCCTGATGCTGGAAACACCACATTGTTGCTCCACCTGCCCGCTGTGTGACTGCTCAACTACTCCTGCTTTTTGGTCTACGGCGACGTGATTGGGATGGATCCATCTCGGCGTGGCTGTGCCTGCTGCCATGGACTACTACTGTTGATACTATTGCTTCTGTTAATACCACCACTACTGTTAATTCTACTACTACCATACTACCAACACCAAATGCAGTTGGAACCCAAGGGCCGGGGCTGCACGAGATTTCTGCCTAAAAGCCTATTAAGGCAGTTTTTTCTCGCCACTGTCGCTGTAACGCTTGCCCCTGGGTGATGTTGGGAATTTGAAATTGTGTTGACTCTTGAAATTTTGAGCGTATTCTAGTCCTGCTCAATGTGTAAAGTGTCCTGAGATGACTTCTGTTGTGATTTGACACTATAAATAAAATAAAATTGAATTGAATTGGTGAACTGCAAGTCAGGTACACGACAGTCTACCAATGAAAAACCTGCACCCTTTCCATCTTGCCACATAAAAGGTTTTTTTTTCCTGCGTTTGCACTGAACATTGGCCTTGGATGCAAGTCACACATCGTAACTCCCAGGATATTGAGCTGGGTAGGACGATCTTTGCTTATAGCCAAAAATGTTTGCTAAGTTACTCAGCTTTTGAAAGGAAATGTTACGCACAAGAGATGACAAAGGGAGGAGGGAAGAGGATAAGGCAGCCATGACGAATGAAGAGAAAATAAATCTGAGAAAGAAGTGTTAAAGAGATGGAGGAAAGGATGCAGAAAGGGAGGACAGGTGGGATACGCAGAAGAGGAAAAAGTGATCAAGATTAAGGAGGGTATGGATAATGTAGAGCAGCTGGATGGGAGGGATGAAAATCAGTGAAGTCAAAAAGAAGGCAGAAAAGCAGGGGAGTGCAGAGGAACGGACGACGGATCTGCACCGAAGACAAAGGAGGGGGAGGAAGGACAGATAGAAAGAGGAGGTGATTGGCACAGAGGAGGAAGGGAGGTAGAAATGATGGAGGAAGAGACTGAGGAAGAAGAACAAAGTAAAGAGGGAAGAAGTGCGATCAACACAGAGGAGGGAGGGATGGGTGAGGAACAGGATGGTTGAAAGAGCGAGGGATGAAGTGAGGGAGGCCGTGACGGGGAGCCATTAATAATTTATGATAGCCTCAGCTTTTCAAAGCAGCCCAGCGGTCCCGCTCCCTGCTTTCCCCTGACGTTTAATTTGTCTGAAAATCAGCAAGCGTGGAGTCTGATTATCGTCTCCGTCTGCCAACGCCTCTGCTTCAATCTCCCTGACACCGAGGTGAGATCACAAGCTGTTCGGTACACACGTCAGCCTGGAATCCTTTAGGTCAAAACAATCCTCGTCTGGAAGCTGCATCCGCACAGACATAAAGTATCTCTGTGGAAAGAATCTTTGAACCTCTCAGAGCTACCTGAAATTAAATGCCCAAATACAGACCTGAGGTCTCCTATAACATTCCATTTATAATCCTATTATATTGACAGGGAAAAGTGAAGGGCGAGCAGTAAAGTGCCCTTGTCCGAGCTCTCTCGGTGTAGTTTTACAGGCTATCTGTCGGACAGATTTCTGGACAGGGGAAGAGATGACTTGGTCTCCTAGAATAAAGTGTGCATCACTTGTGCCACTGAACCCGAGACAATACGTTCAATATTGGAGGGGTTTGAAAAGTGAAACCAATTCGGAAGTGCCTTCAATGTGTGTTATTTCTAATAGCCAGCAGGGGCGACTCCTCTGGGTGCAAAAAGAAGTCTATGAGAAAATGACACTACTTATCACTTGATTTAATATCTTGATAAGTTTCAAGTCTTCTTCAGTACAGCATTTATCATTTACTAAATGCAACTCGTTTTCAGTTCATGAAAGTTAATTGTTACATTTTGGTCACCTACAAATGCCTTATTCAGTGTACGGTTGTACTTAGCACCATTTTGTGTCATTTCTGGTTCCAAACATTTAATTAAAAAAAAAAGAGGTGGCAACATCCCAAAACAAAGATGACGATAAACAAAATGCAGAACTCGACAGAAATCTGTCAAATAAAGGCCAAAAAAGGCAAAAAAAATGTATCTTAAAAAGAGGAAGAAAACATCGGGAATTATTTTCCCTTGTTAAATAAACAACATGTTTCCATGTATGTTTGCTTTAGACTCAAAAACAGAGCGGGATCACAAGACAACAATTAAAAATGCACACTGGGACTAATAATGTTTCTTCTTGATTTCACAAATTTACTGATTCATTCAATTCATCATTTCAAGTCAACAGAATAGATACAGCCAGAAGTAGGCTTTTTGTGTTCAGAAATAGGTCTTAACATAAGAACTAAATTGAAACCTGAATTCGAGTCCATGACAAATGAAACATCAATTCCAGTTTTTTTTTTACAGTTTGGAAACAGATCTTAGATGACAAGTAATTGTATTTTTGTGCTCATTGGACACATTACAAAAGACCAGTGTCTTGACATCAATAACTCATAGAGTGACTGTTGTGCATGGAGCATTTTGGGTGTTGACTTACGAGATTCTCTGACAGCAGATACAGAGTAATAGGACAAGAGGAATATGTGTACACTTAACTCACCACTGCATGAGAGGAAAGCTTAACTTTTAAAGAACCACAGGACAAACATTAAAGTATAAAAACAGACTTATTTTCTTGGTTGCAGTAATTACACAGTCACAGAGTGACTTTCAGAGAGAAAACAGATACACAAGTGGATACATCAATGCTGCCACCTACTGGTGACATTGATGTACAGCAATGCAGTGCCATCAATAAATTAATTTGTTGTTGAAGCTCTTAGGACGGACTCTTCGGTGTCATGCTTCCATGACGGAGACTTTGTGGAAGCACCTGGAAACGACGCTGGGGCTGTGACCGTGCGAGAAAGCCGCCATCAGCAGTTTAGTGCCAGGCGAAGTGGCCATGATGGACACCGTCTTCTCTATCTTCTCACCTGGCTGCAGGACAACCAGTCTGGCAGAGACAGAAGATAAACTTAATCTTTCCACGTTCCAGCTCTCTGAAACAGTCTGGAGGTCCATTTCTCTGCACAGGAGTCAGTAATAATATAGGCGATGAATAAAAGGGGTACAAACAATCAGAATATATGTGTGTTTGTGTGTGTGGCCAAAGTACTGCCAAAGTACTTATTGTTCCAGTGTTGAGCACGGTGATGTAGCACCTTCCACTAACTGACACATCTTTTCTCTAATGAGGGAGTTAATTCCTCTCTGGGGTGAAACTTTTGCTTCATTGTCTGTGCCAATAAAAATGCCACCATGGCTCCAGGGGACCGCGATAGGAGGGGGATACCAACAAAGTAAAAGGTGGATTAAACATTTAAAACTTGAATTGATGTTTGTCCTGTTAAAGCCATTAAAAAGGGAAGGAAAGAAACATGTGCTTAAATCTCAACACTACCAAGAAGTGAACAAGAGCAAAATTAAACTGTGGAATGATGAAGTTGTGTGTAATGAAGAATGTAGTGGTGCTCAGTTCACATGAGGTGAACCTTCAATGTGTTCCTCTCAGGTTCAATAAGGACATGGGTATTTTTTTTGCCATGTCATGCTGCAAAGAGTCTACAAAGTGGCAGAAGCGAAACACACGAATGGCACATTTGGGTTCTAGGGCTCCCTCCGAGTCTCCCCTTCACAGACACGCACACTTTATGCTAATCTAATGCAGCTGTGGGCAAATGATGCTGTTGCGTTATTTACGCCTGTTCTAAAAATGGTTTCTGCGTACTGGGGTCCCTAAACAGTCTTGGAATTGCAGATTGGATTGTATATTTGGATATGACTGGAAAGTTGAGACTCTTGTGGATCCAATGACCTCAATTCTATTCATGTGCGATGACGACAGTTCCCACAGTCCCCATTTCACATAGTGACACCATTTTCAACAACTTTGACGTCACTGTATGAGTCACCTGTTGAGACCACGAGGATGATCGCAGCCTCATGAAACGTTACAACAGCAAACTAGAGACTGAGAACAGAGGATGGATGGCTCCCCGAGGTAGACAGTAAGACAGTTTCAGAAGATAGAAGTCCAGCAAAGTTACACAGGTTGCACTGATATGGATTTGATTTGTAAAATAAACGGGAATGTTAAAACATGAGACAGCCTGAGGTCAAATAAAGCTGTACGAAACATTACTGTGAGTTTTGTTGTCTTTTTGATTTGATCTTCTTTCATATTTTGGTATTAAGCTATCGTCCCCTTTTAATATTATTTTTATTTATTGTTGACAGTTTGTCTTTATTTTATTTTACGGCAGTATGCTATTACATTCAAACCACTTGTTCTAAACTTTTTAAAATCTAAATGTTTATTGTAACTCCCGCACAAAGATAATAATAGGATAGATAATGCCTTCATAGATAATGTAACTTTGAGTTTGAAATAATACTCTTGAGGGTGGTGTTGCCTTACTCTACCCTGCAGAGTTACACATCCGCATTCAGATGTAACTGTCAAAAATATAGTTGCCATTCCACAGATGGCATTCTGCAGACAAACCATCTTTTGTCTTGGCTCACTCACACAGAGAGTTGTATGCAACCCCCCTGGAATGTGGCCCTTCCACATGTTTTTATGTCCTGTGGACCCACACAGGGAACTGTGAGGGAGTTTTCTCCACACCTGATTCCCTCAGTGTAAGAGTAATACATGTCACTTCATGAACAGGTTCACATTTAATCTGGGTTATTAAGTGTCTGCTTCTCCAGGCGAGGCAAGGTCACAAACAAGTGCGTCTCTCAGGGCTGAACACAAAGTTCTTACCTTTAACCTTGACATAATACAGACGCCGTGGAACTTCCTCAAGATAACTTAGGCTTTTTGTTTTCCCAGGAGGGACAGGAGGCAGACAGTTGGCACTGCACTGTTGAGTTCGTAGCTGTTGTTCTGCTCAAAACGTGATTCTCACGATGATCATCGGGCATCAATAAATATTTCTGCATATGACATCTACTATCTCCAGACTTCGACTGTTACATATTTCCATAACAGTAACAGAAGTTGAGAATGACAAGCTGTTATTTCTTTGAGGTGTAACCAGACTCACCTGGCTTCATGTTTGCCCTGTAACAAGCCGGATCCCACAACAGTGAGCACAGCTCCATTCAGAGCTTTGTTAAGTGTGTTGAGGAAGGACACCTGGGCTGTGCGGCCCCTCTTCATCTGGATGCTGTCCCCTCCTTCGATCTGTGGAAGAGCCACAGTAACAACTCAATCCTCTGTTCACTTGATAAGGAGCTACGGTGCTCAACTTGAGGCCCCGTTGTGCCGAGTTGTCGTCCGTAGGATACAAATTTAAATGCATGTAGAGTATACGTGATCGCATCACAATCCCAAGCAGATAGAGAACTTGTCCTATTGTTTTGGATGGCAGGACACTAGTTGGGCTCTTGGTCACAAGGTTTGGAGGATTCCCCAATCATAGATGCACCACAAGTAAGACCATGAATCAAAATTGTATCTTGTGATAGTCATGCGAAATAGCACTTGTAAATTTGTGATAATGAAATTGTATGATGAGTGCTGTTATCTATGGAGCGTTAGAATTTACTTTAACAACAAAAACGATACATTTCATCTGGCAATAGCTGGCCAGTTGGAACCAGTTCTAAAAATAGTTAATTATAAGAAAAAACTTTCATATTCAGAGATTATTAATCTGCAAGAAGATCCTCAGATAACATACACAACTTGATTTTGTGTCTGTACGCAGTTACAAATGTCATCAAGTCAAATGTATCACTCATTGTCATATAACAATAACATTTCGGAGATTTGTGTCATCAAACTAGAGAGTGTGTGGGTGATTGATGCTTCTCCGATATTAATTTCTTCTCTTTTCTTTGCTCTTCAATTTACATAACTTTATCGTGCCATGTTCAGCTGACAGGAGACGGAAGATAGCGATAGGGAAGACAAAGGAAGGGAGGCGACACTACATCATGGATTTGTGAGCGGGAGTGCAGGGAGACTGGAGACTGCTGTACCTCTATGGTTATCTGTGGTGCGCTCATGTTGAACTCCTGCATGGCCAGGAATCTTTCTTTGGTCCTCACGTCCTTTATCACCACTGCCAAGTTCACGATGTCATCACCTGCCAGGACCGACTGGCACTCGGAGGCTGGGATGCTGTGGTGGAGCATCACAACTGCAGGGAACGTCAATGATGTGGAAAGATGAACATTGTACAAGTTGCACATAATCCCTTGTGTTTTAGGTCCAGTCATACGATTGTGACCTGAAAATGTAATAGAAATGGGGCTGAACGCTCTCCTCACCTTCACCCGGCTGTATGTGCACTTTTTGGTGTGTTTTCCAGAAGCTCTCCTGTGGGTTCCTGTTGTAGTCCTTCAGCTGAGCGTTGATGTGCTCCATCAGGACTCTGGGGCTGCTTGATTGGTTGGTGACCGTCACACACATGCTGATGCTCTCACCCACGGACGGCACCCCGTCTATGCTCAGGGACACCTCCAACCCAGGCGGCATCCCTCCTACAGAGGAAGGCTGGTTCAGCATATTACTATTTACTAGTAGAGATGTTGTCGACTATGACAGTGTTGTTATGTTTCCACAAGCAACTTTTGAGCAAACTTATTATTAGATACGTTTCCATCAACTTGTTTGGAGTGAAAAAACTAAGCTGCCTAGTTTCGGACAGCAGACACAACTGATTGCTCATGTGAGTTAAATGTTCACGATGTCAGAAAGAACAGCAAAGGTCGTGACCAGATCCCATGTAGCATTTCAACTCGCAACTCTCAATAAAAAAAATGTTTGCGTTGCAGGTTTTATTCAATTTAGACGTTTCCATGCAGCTTTTCTAATGTGATGCTTTAAAATGCAAAAAAAAAATTGTGAGAGTGGCGTTTGTAGCAGTATGCGTTGAGTGAAAGGTTACCTGCTCCTCTCACCATTGGAAGAGACTGGTAAGTTGCCCCTGCTGGAAACGTGAGAGGGATTTTGTCATGAAAAAAATCCACAGTATCAAAGCATGCTACCTATTAGCACAACAACTCCTAGTAGATATGGTGCCAGTGGGAACTGAACCTACTTCTCAGTCTCATTGTGAAAATAAGGCTGAAAAAGTAACTCTTTTGTGACAGTATGAGGAGTATGAAAGCTTACCTGCTCCTCCTAGCATTGGACTGGACATCAAAGCTGAACATGCAGTAAACCCTGCTGTGAATGTGAGAGGGATGGAAAAAAGCAACAGTACTTTTATAGAAAAGTGTGGGATGTTTTTTTTCTGGCCAACAGAAAATCCCAGTGATTTTCCCAGAAATTTTGATTTCGTCTTCCCAGTCCTGCTCCATGAGTGACAGCAACACATCAAGCCATCATCATTATGTATCGTGTACACGTCAAATTTAGTGGAAAGGTGGAAGAAAAAGTGCTTTGTTACACAGCGACTGACCACTCAAGGTGTTCATTGTCATGTCGACTGCTAGCTGTCCTACTGAGGACAGAAAACAGCGAGAGGTTTTCTCCACAGGGTGAAGATGCTTATTACAACCACTGTCCTGTCCTCACTGAGCGTCTTAAAGCGCCCCTCTCTGAAAATAGGGAGATAAACTTCATCACTTATGTGGAAATCAAAGACAGAAGACCCTTCTGCTGCCTCTGTCTCTACAAGCATCATGCTGATTCCACAAACATACCGTATCTGGTCTTATGTTTCTTATAAGTATGCGTCAGATTCTCTGGGGCGTCTGAGCCGATGCTCTTGGTGTAGATCAGCTGTCCCACACACGCCTTGTCCACCTTCCTGCCCACCACCAGTCCATTGCGCACGATCAGCCGTATGACGTCGGCGTCAACAGAGGCGTAGATGAAGGCCGTGTCATAAGGGGCGCGGAGGCAACCTTGGTGGATGGCAACTACTGGGCAAGGGCCACAGCAGAATATCCCTGCAGAGAAAGGTTATCGTTACTTAGTTATCAGATAAATAAGTCACATCACTCAAAAAATTAACTCAAAGAGGAAGTTCTCCTCTCCTGATTTCTGTGCAAACCCACCTGCACTCTTCTCCTGGGGGGTCGGGTCCACAACCTGCCAGCCATCAAATCCTGCACCGAGGTCTGGTCTCCTCATCCAGCACTCCACCCACACATGGAAGTTCCTGCAAGAGGACACACAGGTATGGATGCACAAACATCTGATACACACACTGAACAATAATACACACTGAGGAAAAATGTACATGATAAACAGAAAACCCACTGAGGTGACAATTTAAATGTAGAATTAAAAAACCAAAACAAGGAACTCGTAAAGAGAAATATTCAGTGTAACTGGAAATTATCAGATCATCTTGATAGCTAAACACGTAGACCAACTGTTATCTTTGTGGTTCGAGAGCAAGAGACACCAACCAAATGCTGTCCTTCGAGAGGTTGAGCTTCTCCCCAGTGCTGGAGTAATATTCTTCAATTTTCAGGTTGCTGTTAGTGTCGTGAGCTGCGTTGAAAACAGTTACCACCCTGGAGGGAATCCCCAACACTCTCATCACTGCAAAACAGAGTTAAGTCTTAAATACTAGATGGAGCAGGATTTTTAAATCATCTGTATTGACAAATGTAAGCCTGAAATATTAAGCCCGTTTAGTTAAACATGGGATATTTAAAAGACCAGTTCACCCACAATACCAAAAAACCCAACATATTTTCTGTCTTACCTCTGGTATCTGGCCATACAGATTTAGAGTTTAGACTTTTTTGTCAGTATGTAAACTGTTCTGCAGACAACTAAAGGGTGACTGAGAAAATTAATTTGTTTCCAGGTAAAATAAGGGAACCATCTGTCGTTTTATTGAATACATGATTTTCACACTGTATGAATTGAGCTTTTAAGCTCACTGTGTATTCCATGTAAGCAGCATCATAATCAGGCAAATACTGCGTAACAAGCCAGATTTAATTTAGATGAGTTTACATTCCCCGGGAGGTGGGGATTGATTCACTGTGGATCATTTAAGGTGGCAAAGTGGCAGGCAGGTTGTCCTGTACTCACCAGCATACATAGTACAGAGATTGAAATTGTGGAAAGTTATAAATATCTTGGAGTGGTTCTTGATAAGAAACTCTGTTTTGACCAACATGTCGCTGCCACAACAAAAAAAGTTCAACAACGTCTTTATTTTCTGAGGAAGATGAGTTCTTTTAATGTGTCCACTGAGATGATGACTCTATTTTATAGAAGTTTTATCGAATCTGTTTTAACATTTTGCACTATTGCCTGGTTTGGAAACTTGACTGTAGCCAACAAAAACATCATCAATGTGGCCAGTAAGATTTCTGGGAGGAGGCAAGCCCATCTTATAGACCTTTATAAAAGGCAGGTATTCAAGAAGGCCACTTCCATTCAGGAGTGTGTAGATCACCCCCTCCAGACCGAGTTTGAACTGTTACCTTCAGGTCGGAGGTTAAGGGTGCCTTCTATCAGGTCAAATAGATATAGGTCTTCTTTTGTTCCTTCTGCTATTATGATGCTGAACAGTGTTAAATAGCGAGATCATTGACAGCTGTCTTGACCACACAGTCTGTTTCATCCTACCTTGTTTGAATGCACTTGAATGCACTTTGTCTCTGTATGCACTTGGAAAAATTAACTACTCTGCCCAATATGTGTTCTTATGTGTTGCTCTACGTGCTGTTTCTTTCCTAACAGAGGTTGATTGCTCTGTGTGTGTGTTTTATGTGTATTTATTGGTATTGTATGTTTTTATGTATTTTGGACATCTTGGCTGCAAATCAATTTCCCAACTGGGACAATAAAGATAACTTTGGAACTTTGGAAATTCTAAGATGTGGTCTGAAATAGATGTATAGGTATATTGTAGAAATGCATGTTTCCATCTAATCATAAAATAGCAAGAATTTTTCACAGAAAAAACACTTTAACATTTTAAAATACGAGGATCACTCCCCGTGGGATTTAAAGGAACTTGCAGATTTTCAAACCTTATGTCTTTGTACCCGAGTCTGCAAAATCTGCTGTTCTTTCTGCATCCAGTGATGTAATTCAATGTAGTTGGAGATACGGAATAACTACAGAGTGCTATTGCAGCTTTGGTAGCTGTGGGACACAAAACTGCTTCACTTTAATTTCAAACTTCCAACAGCAAAATTGGCATCCAGAAATATGAATGTACAGGATGAGGTGATTTTTGTCATTATACTTTCTAGAAGTCTGCCACTGGAGGACGAATGAAAACCGCCAAAGAATTTACTGATTGTTGGAACAGTGTCGAGTCAAACAAAGACGTGTTTGGTGAGTTTTATTTTGGTTCTGTCCAGTTTGAATGAAGTGTGTTTTACGATGAGTTAACAAGGCAAGTCTAAGTTTGTCGTAAAAGACTAAATCACATTCATGTGCGGTTGAATTTTCTTCCATTTAGTTTTTAGATTTTTTTTTTCCTTTCTTGACATTTTGTAAGTTTATTTAATTTATGAATTAAAGATGGCAGGATCATAGGTTTTGACTTCTGGAACTGATTAATAGTGTTGATTTCTGAAAGAATAACAGTTTAATGAATGAGCTGAAACCAATAAATAAACATAGACCAATGCAAGTATCACTCTCCTAGTTTTGGACATATTCCGGTGGGTTTAACATGTCCAATCAGGAACATTATAAGAAACTGAAACCTATGATAACTTCCTGACTCATAGGCCTATTCAAAATCTTCCAGCTGTAGGGCGATGGAGAGCTCAATGACACTTTAAGAAAACTCTTCCTTCCTAATTATTCAAAGTACCTGTGCAGAGGACAGAGGCAAAGACCCAGCACTGTCCGTAACGCACAGGGCTGCAGTTGGTGGAGAACCAGCGGTGCAGGATGTCAGCGCTGCTGCTCCACTCTGTAGGCTTCACACCACCTTTGTAGCTGCCCTGCCACTTCCCCTCCAGGACACCCAGATCATCATTACAGTTCACCTTAGACAGGAGGAGGCACATCACTGACCTTAACTTTTTTCCCCCAACAGTGTTATTGTTATTGGTTATAAAGAATTTAGCATGGGAGGGAATACATGTGCATCTATCTAGCATTCAAGGGACTCGACATATGTTTCAGAGAAATATACAACATACAGCACTCTCCAACCACAAAGTAGTTGAAATATTGCCAATGTACAGCTCGAAGCCTAACAGAAAGGGTGAATTATGTACTCAATCGTATTCAAATGAAGGCATAAAACCTGCTTCATCAAAGACAATTGTATTGCATGTTGTCAGCACGTGGATGGCCAAACACCATCGCTGTAAATAGTATTTGTTTAGGCAACTAAAATCTATTTCAAGAACATGCAACAATTCACCTCGTAGAAGAAAAACTACGTCCTCTGTGGAGGATAAAACAGGAGGTTTTCATTTTACCACATGAAACTAAGTACCCATAATGGCTGGCCTACATCGAACTATATTTAAAAAATAAACACATTTTCAAATGTACTATTCCTATTATTTATTATCAAGACATTTTTGTTTTTTCAATTTGATGAATCAATGTTAACATGACCCAATGACGCACAGGCCTAATACATGGTGATAAACTTCGATACCATTATACAATGTTATTAAGAATGTTATATCATAAGCTACCAATCACTTTTGCTCCCCGATGCATCATCTTGAAGACCAATGGAAATCTGGCCAATTGTTGACAGATTACTGACTAGAGTGTTGAAGCTCCAACTCATTGCAACCAAATTAGCCCAATTAGGAAAAGGCTAGAAACTCAACTCGCATTATTGATTTACATTGTTGCATTAACTTTTAATGCAACACCCTCAAAACTCATGTTTTGTTGAACGTGAGAGAAGGGCATCGTTTTGCTTGTGGATTGGAACAGGTAGGTTAACTTAATCATACCTGTGTAGTTTTTTTGGCTGTCAGCGTCAGTCGGTCGCGCCTTGGCTGACGGTATAATGTTAGCTTGTGTTGAGAAAAATACTTACATTTTTTATGATTTATGATCGTTGTTAGCTGGCTTAACCGGTTGGCGCCCCACACACACACACACACACACACACACACACACACACACACACACACACACACACACACACACACACACACACACACACACACACACACACACACACACACACACACACACACACACACGGGAGCGGTTTCTGCAGTTCTCTCTTTGCTAACGTTACTTTACGTTAGCATGCTAATCGCAATGATACAAATCCAGAGAACCTTACGTGAAGTGAAGGTCTTTGTCTTTGGTTTCTCTAGATTTTGGCCTATTTCTTTATATTAAGCTTGTGGCCTGTTTCGATTGTTTGTGACTATCCTAGCTGTCCCATTCCATCGGCCACTGCCTTTGTGAGTTATGATGAGTAGCCCAACTTTACCCACGTGTGCACACTGAAAACTACAACCATTGTCTCGTCATGGCAACGCCATCAAGCTTGTCCAACACCCCCAATAACTATGGTTCCGTTCTGCTACATTACAATAAAAGGTGCTCTGATAGACATCCGGCGCTTTAACCACAAATTATTGGCTTACCAACACCATTGACTACAGTGACCTTTGTCTCTCACCATAGCACAGATCACCTTGCTGAGGTACACAGGGTCTGCTCGTAGAATGTAGTCCCTGTCTTGGTCTCTGAGGTGCTGAGGGCTGGCCTCCAGGAGCATCAGACACGCCTCCAGGACTCCGGGCTCATACTGCACACATGGAAACATACATGTAGCTGTACTGTATTCTTACCTGCAAATAATTCTGTGATTATACATAATCCATTCTTGATAGCTGAGCATCACATACCTGACCAAACAACCAGGGACGCCTACTAATGTTGAGATGAGTACCCATGTACACCAGCCCATGATCACTCTTGATATATTCTTGTTTTTGGCCATCCAGCGGCATGTACACGGGGTCATCTGAAAGGCAACGACAGGGGTGTGGAATACCCAACAGTAAACAATGGAGAATAATCAAATGAAGGATTAATTCTTCATGGGCCCACCTTTCAGCCAAGGGTTGCAGAGCAGCACAAATGTTCCCACTGCACAGCTCCTTCGGGTCTGTATGGTCTCTATGTGGACCAGGAGCTGGTACAGAGCCACTGAGGACTGAACAGGGGAGCAGATGTGGATGGAGACTGACTGAGGCTGCATGTTGCCTGGGTAGATCTTGGCGGACCAGTCTTGGTGGTCCGATTGCTCGTGAGAGAACTGAACTGGGATCCTCATTGACATATTGCCTGCATGGTGGGGACAGAAAAATGAAAAGAAATATTAGTCACAGTGGAAAATGTTGAGCAAAAGTTACATAGTTTCACTTTAAAAAAGGTACGATATGTAACAACACGTACATGTATTTATCGCTTTGTATTGCTAAGTGTGAACGGATTGTAAAACAACTGAAAAACTGGGACTTTCCCCGACTTCATCATGTTATCTAAAACAGCCTGTTTTAGCGAAAATCCAAAGGATGTGATATTAACGTGCACTCATCTGTGCCTTAACTCTTTTCAGCTCCTCTACAGCGCCAACATAGTGTAGCTAACAGGAAAATACTGACTTGAGTGGATAACGTCATCTAATTCATCCAGGGTCTGTGTACATTTCAACAGTTTGTTTATTGGATTCAATCCAACGTGCAGAAAAGAGAAAAACACTTCTATTTACATTTTGTCCTGCCCGCTGCTAGGAGACTACTTCTCCAGGAGGAGAGTAGGCGGCAGCCCAGAGATGGACCTTTGGTTTGCAGCTGTAGCAATAATTCAGTCAGCCAGCAAACCCTTGCATCGGGGGAATTGTCTTACTTGCAAATTAGGTAATGTCACCAAGCAACCAACAGCAGATTCATGCAGCGTAACCAGGCGGCAACCTCCTGTTCTGAAAAGTGAAGCCAATTCTGAAGTGCCTTATACTTGTATTTCCTCTACTAGCCATCAGGGGGCGACTGCTGTTGGCAAAAACACATCCGATTGCAGTCAATGAGAAAATTACCCTAACACATTCTCACATGATGTATTACAACAGTGAACATTCTAAACATGAGTTTATGGTCTAAATTTCTAGTTTCAAGTCTTCTTCAATAAACAGCATGATGTAAATTATGGTCTGTTTTGAGTCAAATAGACTATAATGCAGGATATGCTTCATGGTCTAAAGCATATCAGCGCAATAAAACAGTAACCTTGGACATTACATAATAATAATAAAAGGCAACAGGGGCAGGCCTATGCCAAAAACATTTAAAAATTACAATTATAATTTAACTGCAAAGAATGTTGTGGGTTAAGCCTAGAAAAATGGAACAATTAAATGAACATAACATGCGTCTATCACAGCTTTTCTGCATTTGTTTATCCATCAAAAAATGTGTGAAACAATCATAAATTTGAACTGGAACCAAAATCAGGACAGCATCTTTTGATGATCTTGTTTCAATGAGCACTTAATCCCACCGTTGATACTGTGGTGACTTATTTTTAGAATAGAAGCCTGCAGACGGATGAACTGGCTCTTAGTTGCACCTGTTGCACCTACAGAGGAGTCGAAGCTTCGGTCGTGTCTCCCAAGTGAACTAAGCGTGCAGTTTGTAGACGGATAAAATTCCAAGAAACCTTGCCAAGAAAGGTTGGCTGGCAATGAGCCAAGATAGCAGGAGATGAAAAGAGAATGGTGGCAAAACCACTGAAGTTGAATAGTGGCATGCGACCCCCAGGGAGGATCGGAATAAGGTATATAAGGTGAGTGCTTGCAAAGTGACATTCAGTGCCTTGGTTCATGAACCAGCCTCGGTTTGCTGCATCTTCCGTGAATTATACAGTAAATCCAAGAATTTCAATGGACTCTGGCTGCTTGTGTCTTTGTTGTTTTTTTAGAATAGAATTTAAAATGTGTTAAGCACAGAAGAACCGAAGGTCTATTTGCCATAATGCTGGTAATTCCCTAACAGTACCTAGCCAAACCTCCAGGACCAGGCTCTCTTTGTGAGGATTCCAGCACCGGCTGCGAAACAGCAGAGTGAGTTTGAAAGGTTTCCCTCGTCGGACCACCAGGTGCTTTTTGCTGAGCCCCTGTGTCTCATGGGAAATGTGGTTTTCATGAGCCTCAAAGTTGACAAACTTGAGTTGGCATTGGCCATCGTCAGTGCCTGGAAAAAAAGATGACGCATTATGAAAAGCAAATTAATCTTTAAGCATGTAGGAAAAATATATGACAATGAGAAGTGGAACAGGTGCTGAAACGGGAAGAAGCCAATTATTTCATATTCTCTGGAAAATACTGGACTAAATAATGATTAACTTTAATTAAGTTTTTTCACATTGTTGTTGACATGAAGTACCGCCTCTCTGTCACAGACAATCCTCACATTCTGTCACATTCTCTGCTTTACAGCCTTTCTTTGGGAATGTATTAACACATCAGTGAGTAACATACTTGTGAAGTAAACCATTTGTTTCAACAGTAAAAGAATATCTTAAGGAGATATCTTATTTGAAAGGTAATAACACTAAGTCACTCGTTTCAACTCTTATCTATTTGATTCACGATGAAACAATACTTGCATGGGATCCATCTGATGCAGGATAAGAAGTTTGTTACAAGTGTCTTGCCAAGCCAGAAATCTTAAATGAAACATTTATTGTGCTTAATACAAAACAGAACTTGATCCATTTGAGAGTGAACTCACCAAAGATGTGTGTAGTCTGCTGCATGCAATCCATCGTCTGACAGAAGGAGTTGAAAGAGCCTGAAGGAATGACAAACAGGCTCCACCTTCCCACTGATACACATCTCACTCTCCCTCTTCTGTTGTAACATCCACCATTGTGTAATGATTATTGTTCAACTACAGCTTGGCTCCACAGCTATTTATGAAGCTGGTTAAATAAAAAAACTGCATTTTTAGCTGGCTAGGCTTTGAAACTGATAGTTTGCCACAAATGAAGCAAACTATCAGTAGTGTGCCACGACTAGCATGAATAAATGACTGTGATTTCTCACTTAAGGCAGCAATCTGAAAGAATAAAAATAAAGGGAAAGTATTTAAAACAATGAAAGTAAGCTTAGAATAAGAAAATGGTTAATGAAAACCCCCCAAAACAAAGCGTTCCAGGTTTCCAAATAAAATGCAACATGTTGACACTGAAACATGATTAAGATTTTCATACAATGTAAATCAATCAAAGCAAGAGCCTTGTAATAATCAAAACCTCTGTGACATCACATTCTACCAACCTTTTATACCAAACCAGTGTCAATTCTCTTCTTTTGGCTCTATACACCATTACAATGGATTTGAAATGAAACAAACAGCCAAACAGTGCTTTAAATGCAGACTTTCAGCTTTAATTTGAGGGTATTTACAACGAAACCAGGTGAACGGTTTAGGAATTACAACAGTTTCTATATGTGCCTCCCACTTTTTAGGGGACCAAAAGTAATGGGACAATTGACTCTATTTGAGCTATTTCATGGACAGTGTGGGCTATTCCGTTATTATGTCATCATCAAGTAAGCAGGTGAAAGGTCTGGAGTTGATTCCAGGTGTGACATTTGCATTTGGAATCTGTTGCCGTTACCGCTCAATATGAGATCCAAGGAGATGTCACTGTCAGTCAAGCAAGCCATCATTAGGCTGAAAAATCAAAACAAACCCATCAGAGAAATAGCAAAAACTTTAGGTGTGGCCAAATCAACTGTCAGTCAAATCAACTGGAACATTCTTAAAAAGAAAGAATGCACCGGTGAGCTCAGCAACACTAAAAGACCTGGAAGACCACGGAAAACAACTGAATTCTTTCCCTGGTGAAGAAAAACCCCTTCACAACAGTTGGCCAGATCATAACACTCTCTAGGAGGTAGGTGTCTGCGTTTCAAAGTCAACAATCAAAAGAAGACTTCACCAGAGTGACTACAGAGGGTTCACCACAAGAAACCATTGGTGAGCCTCAAAAACAGGAAGTTTGGAACCGGTATCCTTGTATTTATTGACGATGTAACTGCTGAAAAAAGCAGCAGAATGAATTCTGAAGTGTTTCGAGCAATATTATCTGCTCATATTCAGTCAAATACTTCAGAACTCATTGGACGGCGCTTCACAGTGGAGATAGACAATAACCCAAAGCATACTGCAAAAGCAACCAAAGAGTTTTTTAAGGCAAATAAGTGGAATGTTATGCAATGGCCAAGTCAATCACCTGACCCGAATCTGATTGAGCATGCATTTCACTTGCTGAAGACCAAACTGAGGGAACATGCCCCGAGAACAAGCAAGAACTGATCATCATCACATCACCAGGGATGTCACATTACATTTGGTCCCTTTTTAAAAAGTGGGAATCATATAGAAACTGTTGTAATTCCTACAACGGTCACCTGATTTGGATGTAAATACCCTCAAATGCTGAAAGTCTGCAGTTAAAACACATCTTGTTTCATTTCAAATCCATTGTAGTGGTGTATAGAGCCAAAAAGAAGAGAATTGTGTCGATTGTACCTCCTCTCAATATTATTTATATTTTTAAGTTGACAAGTATATCCTCTTATGAACTATAAAAAACAAATACTTTTGAAAGACTATATTGGAAACACAGGCCTCAAAGTAGAATGCAACAAAAGTGAATACACCTGTGATTACTGAAACAAAAGAACATTTTGATTCCTGAAACAAAATTGAGTACGCCTGTAATTTCCAATGAGCCTTATTGCATAAACATGGTTATAAAATGACCTGTGAACCCCAGAACCTTCTTGATTTTGGACCTGTAAAGCCTTGCTTGCTCTTCGGCACAAAACTGCAAGATTAAACTTTGCTTAAAAAACGTGAAAAGAAGCCTGATAAATATTGAGACCAAGATAAATGTTTCCGGCTCAGATGGGGTGCAGTATGTTTGGCCTGAACTTGACCAGGACTATGCATAACCCTGACAGTGACGCATGGAGGTGGTGATGTGGTGATGGCCCCATGAATGCATGTGGATACAAGCTGACAAGATGACTCAGTCTCCAGAAGCGCGGCAGAAGAGGAATATTCCAGCATGAAAAGGATCCAAAGCACAACGCCAAAATCACACAAGAGTTTCTTAAGAAGGAAGAAGTGAAAACTATGACCTGGCCAAGTATGTCGCCTCACTTGAATCCAATAAAACACCTTTGGTGTATTTTAAAGAGAAAAATAAAGTAACAACCCCTCCAGCAAAGAGCAGCTGAAAGATGTCTCTGAAGAACGTCTCTCCAGAGATTTGTGCAACACTGGTTTCCTCGAGTCCCTGGAGGATTGAGTCTGTCATCAAAAATAAAGGTGGGAAAATAAATAGAGTTGAATGTGTACCGACTTCTGTCGTATTGAGTTTTTAATTTGTGTTTTTAATATAGTCAATCTAAACCGTTAGTTTTTCATTTTACATAAGCGCAAGTACACTGCTGTTCAAATCACTAAGGTGATACATTTTTTTAATCATTCGACATTTAAGTGATATTGCACAAGGGTGTACTCACTTCTGTTGTGTACTGTATGATGCATGGCTCCCTCTCCGTCCTGGCTGAAGGGCTCCCTCTAGCTGCTTCGCTGAGACTATATTTTTACTTGGATGTGATGGATACTGCTGGAAAGAGTTCTTGACCTCAAATGCATTTCTGGCAGTGTTAATCTCACAGTCTGAGCACAGTCTTTTCTAATAGTGATAACTATAACATATGTAGTACATTTCCTCAACAGTATGGGAATGAGGTCCTACAAAGATAAGATGATTAATGGGAAGCTCACAACGCATCGTTTCTCCACTTACATTAAACTGTAAAAATGCTTTTTTGCATGTATCTGCAAGCCTCGTCGTACGAGTGTGGTACACTGCTGTGGTGTCTACAGCACACCATCCTCAAGTTAAATCAATTAAAATGAATTCAAGAGAATCTACATTTCTGGCCTTAGATTCACTTTTGTACAACGGAAAGACAAGATATGTCAAAACGGGTCAAATGAAAATAGTACATTTTTATTCTTGTCAAAGCAATTGATACAAAAAGGGCATGGCATATCGGGGCCCATTTATTATTCAGAAGTACAAATCTGTATTTTTGTTGTTCACCCAGTATGTCGCAACGAAAACAACAATGTGTAAAAACAAACAAAACAAAATTGATTGTTATTGTTGGATAAGCTACGGTTTCCCTTAAAAGCACTTTGGACAGTGACATATCAGGGTTGGAGTCAATTCACTTTTGTTCTGTTAAACAGCAACGGCAGTGCGCTTGTAAAACGTGTGAAACGTCACCATCAATATCTATGCAATCCTGATAATCGTGAAGCAGGAAGTATAGATCGATAAGGTCTGCGTAGGCAGCAGGTCAACGTGGATCTTAAAAAAAAAATAAAAGAAAAAAAACCTTTTCACCCGCTGTTTTTTAGTCGCCTAAACCTGACAAAAGTTGCTTCCTGTGAAGAAGGAAGTTTATTTTTGAAAGACGAAACAAGCAGAAATGGACATTAAATTGTAAGACATTCACAGGAAAAGTGCATGAAAAATAAGGAATAGCTTCGTAAGATATCATACGAACCGTTGTACAAAAGATACACTGCAATATTTATAATGTTGTATAGTTTTGATTAAATCACATCCAATTCATGATGAATTCATTACAGCCGAACCACTTACTTCTAAAATCCAGACATGCTTTGATTTTTACAATTCCCAATTTTATACCATTTTTTTGTTTTAACTGAAGGTGATTTGATTTCAACCCTGGTGCAAATAAACAAAAAAGAAAACACACAAAAACCTGAAAACATTGCATTCTTTCACCATGGCCGCACACAAACAAATAAATCCTGATTTGAATATTCATTCATAATTTAAAAACACCTCAACAAGGCAACGCATTTGTCCTGCAGAGAACTTAAAAACGTGACGGGATGACAACATGAATCGCCGACTTTCAACAACGTCCATCGGTTCAGCTGTTAAAAACACTCAGACAAAAACGCATGATACATTCCAAAGGTTACAAAACTATTTAAGTGACTTGTTGTCGGTTAAAAGATTTTCAGAAGCTGTTGAATTTATACGTTGGATTTTTATGTTTTCCACAGACCTGCAGGTAAAGGAAAATAACGATATATAAACAGTTTGAGGCACCCAAAGGTTACACTTCCACAACCTGGGATCAGCTATGCTGCCTGCAACACGGAGATATCTGCAACCTAAACAGATGTGACAAGAGGAGGCTTCTAACGGAGGGATAAAGAATGATAAAGTTACTCATTAGTCAGTTCAGTCAAAAATGACAAACTGGATTCCTGAAGATTTTTTCTGCATCTCTGGCCAATGAGAAGGTTGCACATGCACAACAGCAAGACATGGAAATAGATTCTCTGAGGGGGAAAAAACATTGCAAATTATAAATGCGTTACTGTTGAGAAGCTAATTTACAAACAAGACACTTCTTTTCAGCACTAAAGGACACATCTGCCAACGCATGACTTGCTTGGATTTACAAAGTATAGAAGTAAAGTCGCTTCCTGCCCCCCATTTACTCTCCTCCCCTGCCAACACACATAAATAAATATGAAATTCAACAAAAACAAATTGCATGCACTCGCATATCAAAACTTCAGGAATGCAAAAATAGGTTAGCTTACATAACTTAAGAAAATAAAAGTTTGACGCAAACATTTCTAGCTCTAACAATACACAACAGGTAGCAGGACAGTTTTTCCATCTCATGCTCCGAGTGCATGATGGGAAAACGTCTTTGTTATTGCTGCTCATTTCAAATGAAAGTCAGTGTGGTTTCTAAAGAACCAAGGCATGTAGTAGTATGTCAAGGCAGACTGTTGTAGAAAACTGAGGAGGAATTGATCCTTTTGGGGTCAAGATAAGATATCTCAGGAGCCTCCCGTCACCTGGTAGAGGTCATTGATTTAAGGCATGAACATTAACTTTTCTGGACCGATATGAGGAGCACACACACACACTGAACAACAACAACAGCACATCCCCGTTTTGAATTCCTATCAGGATCCCATCACTTCCACCTCCTGGACTCACCTCTGCTCTACACTGATTAGACCGTCAAAGCAAAGGTGCAGCTGTGCTTTAATTCAGCCACAATGATGAACGCTGAATGGAAACTTTTAGAAAACATGCAGTTAAGCTTGTATGGTGTGTGTGAGGATCTACTGGAGTCCTTTAACTGGGTGTCAGGGCTCAGTCAACATAACAGTCGGCCGGTTGCGGGAGGATTAGTCAACAGGCATCTGGTGAACTTATCTCACTTGAACATGAACCAGACTTTTTTTTTTTTTTTTTTTTTTTTAAATACATGCACCGTCTTCAAGAATTTTCTAAACCTGCAAAAACCTATTACCAACCTACACAATGCCCATGAAATGCATCTAAAACAGTCTAAAAACACTCATATCTTTGCATCAAAATATTGATTAGAGACTCCGCTCTGCTCCAAACACCTGAGACTACGGCTAAACGCCTACCTAACTAATAGAGAACATATTCGGTATTAGTTGTTTTTTTATTTCTTTTTTTTATTTTTTATTCACTATCATATCTGCAGCAGGCTACCGTTACCTGGTATCCTGCACACCAACAAAACCTCTCTGGACCATTTCAACTTACTTCAAACCTCATAATTAGTCACTACTTTCACTCTCTAAAATGGCTTTTCTCCAGACGGCCAAAGGCAATGCGTCTTTTGAAGAAAAATGATGGATACTCAAAATGTCATGGTAACCCATTTGTTTGTGTTCATTTTACAGATGTATAGCCCTGTCAAAACATCTGTTGGCGAGTGGGTTTGGAAAGCATTTCGAGATTGACCTTCCAAACTCTTAATCCGCTGTAGGAGACTGCATGTGGAACATCAGTAAATCTGTAAATTGGGGGCAATGATACCTTGAGTATCGGTGTCAGACGTTAGAGAAACCAGTCTGTCATGATTCCAGTGTTACAGATCCAACAAATAATTAACGGAGAAGCCTTTCCTTTTGTGCTTAGAATGGCCTCTATCATTGAGAGCGAGAGAGAGTGTGAGATACTGCACCATAGCTCCGAGACGCTTTTGGAGAGCCCAGCACTGAATCTTCCCTTCCAATAACGCTGGTTTCATTGACTCAGCTTCACCCGTGGGATGAAAACTTCTCCCCTTCAGACCGAGACGTCAATAAAAAATAAAATAAAATAAAAAACAGCCTAATGAATCGCATGTCAGCCAATCAGTTTTAAGGAAACCAGCCCTATGAGTCCATACTTCACACACACAAAACACAATCACACACACAAAACACAATCACACACACAAACACCTGCACAATCCACTCAGATAAAACATTATTAACAGAAAAACGCATTTACAAAATACCAAAATAACATTCATATAAATAATTTAAATAGCTATACTAAAGCTAAATTCTTGGTCTAAAGTTTATATGGCCAATGACAAGTGCTAACAATGTGCTGTAACACATTTTGGGGACTGAGATTTTGTCATTAGGGGGGTATTTTTAGGATCACACGCAATTACTACACAAAACATTTTCCCACACCGCACAATTACAACATCAAGTTTGACAAACATTTGCCCGTAAAATGTTGGTTTCCAGCCCTCTTTTAGAAGCCCCCAGAGACCAGTCCTAGATCTAGAAGCCAACTTGCTCCTCCTCCTCCTCGTCTTCACCTAACTGTCCCCTAAAACCTGCGATAGGTCACTAAAGTCACAATCGAACAGTTCGCTGATGCCTTCGTGGTCCTCCAGTCCATAGTGGTAGTCATGACTGTGAGGGGGGGACAGATTGATGAAACCGTCCAATGGGAGAAGGAGGCCATCTCCATTCAGGAAGTCCGAGGAGGAGAGGGGTGAAAGGTCAAAATCGGGCATGTCCCCGAGGCTGGAGAATGGGTCGCCTCCCAGCAACGATTCTGTCGTGGAAAGCCACAAGTCAAATAAATGCTGGACCGCAGACGTAACACGCAAAACACACACCAAGATAAAGAACATCAACCACTTTGTGTTGGTGGCACATCCCAAGTAATAGAGCAACCCTTTCTGACATGTCATAGCAGTAAAGGCACAGGTGTAATGAATAACATCAACAAAGGCTGCATGCCATTCAGGTGCGTCGGCCACCAGAGATGTGTTCCTATGAAGTGTGTGGATATATTTAAGCTCCATTTTTTCCAGCTGAAGCTCCAGCCATGTAAATCAGTATACAGTCTCATGTGACATATTCATATCTTTCACTTATGTGTGACAGCTTCGTGAGCCATATGTAGCAATGCATCACGTCTGACTCATGCCTTACAGTCCTGCAGACCGCGTGGACCCGATACCACTAAGGCAACGTGACGTTAACCTCTTGTTGAGTTGAGCATAAGCTGCAACAATAACCTGGTGCACAAACATGTTAAAGCATGTTAAGGTGGCCTTAAGGACCTTTAAGGTGGACCAGCACTATTCTTCTTTAGGAAGAGGGAAACGAAAACACGTCCTGGATTTTATATTTGTAACCGTTAGAAATGAGGATCATCTGATGAAAATAAAACATGTTTTCAAAGTTTGGTACTCGGTATCGGCAAGTCTTCCCATTAATCTAATGTAACAGACATGAAGTCAGGTTCTCCATGAAGATTTGTTTTATGTTTAAAGCTTACATTCAAGATTTTGGGAAGAGTATCAAAACATTTTTATAAATGTACATTAATCTACTGACAAACACTCACCTGCATCACCACCTAACACCAGTGATGAGGGGTCCGGCTGGGACGCCGCCGTCACTGTGGAGGACGTGGACGCTGGCGATGATAAAGCCACTGGGGTTGGTGTGGAGGTTCTGTCTTGTGATTGGTCTGTGGGTTGTGTGGGAGGCGGGACCAGGGATGGGTCAGTATCTGGCTTGGAGGGACTATTTCCTGTGACGGGGCTACAGACGCCAGAGCTGTCTTCTGGACAGAGGAAGACATCTATTGGACCACGAGTGCTCTTCAACGACACCTGGTAACCCTGAGAGACGAAGACAAACACGCACGTCGGGTGAAAACCTCACATCCACAAAATAAACATGCTTCAAAATGCTCATGATTATATCCTTGTTTATTTCTTGATTTTTAATTTAGTGTTTTGTTGTCATTCATCCTACTTATCTTTCTTGGTTTTGTTCATTATTTCCCTCTTCTTGGTTATTGGCGTATATATTTATTGATTGGTTTATTTTCTCTGCATCTAAAAGTCGTCAGCCGCCATATTATTAATCTATATTAAACACAATCGCAGTATATGGGAACCGTCAGGATCATGTGAGCTCATGGGGAGCTGCAGTGGATCTCTCTGGAGCCGACAACATGGGGAAGGCAGGCCTCCCTCTCATACCACCTCACTTAAGGAAATGACTGCCAATATAAACAGGCCCCCTCCTTGGGGACTTGGGGCTGTTTTTGGGATCAAACCCACAATAAGCCAGACCCCTCGTATCAGGGTCTGGGGGCGACCCATTAGGACCAATTGGTAAAAAAAAAAAGAAAAAAAAAAGAAAAAGAAAACTTACGACATAGCCTGGTATTAGAAAATTGATTCTTAGATGCATCGTGATGTGAATGTGGACGATTCTGAATCGATTCACAAATGTGAATAATCAATTATTTTTAATCCGTATTGTTTACGGAACTCAAAAGGCGGAACTCGGAAATGCAGCACCCAGACAGTCTGTGGCGTTGCACATAACAGAGACACCTCTGCATTTACACCAAGAATGTTTCATCATTCATAGCGGAAATAAACACTATTACTGCTTTGTACATGTTGTGGAAGTCCCAGACACACCGGGAAACTAAACGGCATCCTGTCCGAGTTTATACCTTTACCCGGAGGGGGATCAGTGTATCTCATAGAGCTGCATTCACAGCAGCGGTCACTATCAAAAAAACAACATTATGATTTCACTGCAATTTACCGATAAAGAGTATGCCGAAGTAACAACAATTTGGAAAAAGTCCTAAGTCATGGTTTGTTAAGTCTGTCCGTTAATAAGTAAATCACTTTAAAAATGCTTGTTTTGGCGTTCGGCTGTCTCAGAGCTAAGCTCAGCTACGTAAACACTGAACATAACGTCGTCTCGGCATAAATACGGCAGCGACTTTGTTGTTTGTTCCACCGACAGTCTCTGGTTTTACTCAGTTTGTTGGGTCTCTGTATGAAACGTTAGATACTATCCCACAGACCGCTAAGCTGTGATGTGTTGAAATGCAAGCTGTATTGATTATTGCATTGAAAGCTTTTTATCTGTATATTGGCTACAGTATACTGTTTTTCTCTGAGGGATATGCTCATCGCCTGTAACAGGAGGATTTTGTATCGTGTCATGTCATATCTACTTGTGACAAAGAAAAGCATTACCTTTAATAAAATATGAGACAGTAATTAACCTGTTGATTTTCTTTAATGATTATCACAAAAGTAGGAAGTGACTAGCAAACTGAGTAGCAAACTCAGATTTCATGTTTTATTTTTAATCATGCATGGAAATGTACACAAAAAATTGTTGCATCGAGATGCATCGATAATCGGTTTATAATCAAATCGTTGACCTCTGAATCGTAATGGAATCCAATCGTGAGGTGCAAAGAGATCCCCCTCCTACCTGGTATGGTGTGGAGGGGAGGGGAGACTATGCCTGAATATGTTATTTATGTCAGTTTTGTTAAGAATCTTGGTGGTGGCAAAGGTAGATTTAGTACATCAATATCATCAACATCATGAGCTTCATCATCATTTTGTTAACTGGTGTGTGTATACGTATCTTGTGTTGCATATTGTATTTTGTCTTTATAAAAACGTCCTGTACCTTGCTGGGTTCTGAAACTTGCATCTGGGTCTCTGGTGGGGCTCTGATTACCATGACCAGCTGGTCCGGGGAATCAAATGACTTCTTTAAGTCCTGGCAGCGCACATAGCCCAACGTAATGAACTCAACGATTAAGGAATACAACGCAGCAGCGTTTGGTGCCGTGGCAAGACTGCAACACTTTCTTTAAAAAAGCAGTCCTGATAATGCCAGCTGGCCAAACCAAACAAGTTATTAAAAGTTGTCAAAAGGATATTTCTTGTTCTGTGGGTCCTCTGTGAGCAGTCGGAGCTGTAGGTTGCATTTAGAAATGAGCTCGTCCAGCTGCTCCTCAGCCTCTGTGAGATCACACACCTCCCTCTTCAACTCCTTATGCCGGGAAACCAACGCTGCATCAACTCGATGACCACTGCAGGGGAAGACGGGGCGGGAAAATTAAAAAAAAAAAAAGCGCTGCAAACAACTTAACAGCCACTATTTTTTTATTTATATGTTACTGATGAAATAAGCCCTCTTTATGTGTTATACTTAATTTTCTTAAATGTTTCAATTAGTGTATATTTGCTGGTTTTGTTTTGATGGAATGCTATTTATTCTTTGTTCATACTCACAGCCATTGGATGTTGTTCTTGGACTTCTTGGAGATGAGCTGAATTCCCTCCAGTACGTTGGTGATGTCGTAGATGCGTCTCTTCTGGACATCCAAGACCTGCGAGGCCCAGTTCAGATCCACCACGCCGTCAGCTGACTGGGACAACAGGTCCAGAAAGCGCTTGGTGGTCAGGTTCAACGAGGTGTCATACCGGGACTTCTCCGTCGTGGTTCTAGGAACTGGAATGGAAGGCGTTGGGGACACCGTTTAAAAATTCCTTTTAACAAAAGGACGATACCAGTGGAATTCTGGCTTCTCTCCATTAGCAGAGATTCCCCCTGGCGTTCGCTAACCTCAATAACAAGCACAGTCTCTCTGCACAAGCAACACATATTCTCAAAGTTCTCTGGCTGGCTCTGATTGGACTTTGTAACCAGGAAGTGGTGAGATAAACAAGCTTGTATGAGATACCGCTCAACGTTGGTTTACAACCCACAATTCAATGTAGAGAAGAAGCTACTGGTCAGAGAACAACGTCACAAAATGTCCCAGTATGAATATGAGAAGACAGGGAGAAGTTGAAAATCATTCCATGTCAAAACGAGCCAAGAATACACTTTAGCCCTTGGTGTAACTTTCAGCCAATCGTTGACCTTCTTTACACTTTGGTCCCGCCCTCTGAGCTGTCAATTACAACAGAGCCAAGACCGCTGTTTGGTGGAAAGTTATTACGCCAGGAAAAATAGTTTCGAACAAGAACTGAATTCTAACTGGAATTTGAGCTTGAAGGAGGATATTAACAATGAGGTGAGTTTTAACTAACCGTGAACATTTTCAGGTATATTCTGTAACCTTTATTGAATATGGTCAAAACGTAAACAAACAATCTTTAACGTGAAGTAACTTTTATAAACATGGTAGAGGTTTATGTAAGCTAGGTGGCTGGAGGACAATGACCTGCAGGAACCCTGGCAGGGTCCTTTAACTACACTTTCCCCCCCAGAAAACACACCCTTGTTGCCCTACAACACAGACCAAGGCAGCAGAGACGCAGCACAGCTCTCCTAGCTGAAGAATTGGGATTTTGTCCTATTTACCCAATGAAAGGCCGGTGTTGGCCTGGAGGAAGAGGTAAACTCAACAGACAAGCCTGTCCTGGGGTGTTTTCCAGAAAGCAGGTTTTCCTGAAACTCTGAGTTTGTTAACCCTGAGAAGAGGGATACTCTGAGTTTTCTGTTCCAGAAAGAGAGGTAACTCAACCTTTAGGTCAGTTACCATAGTAACCGACTCTGTGACCCTAACCTGCTCGCTGGCAGGTTTGCTTCAACAAACCCTGAGTTTCTCCTACATGTCTCCTTCTTTTTCCGGAATCTGAACCATCTCTGGAAAAATGTGCCGTCCTTTCCTCGTCACCCTAATCCATATGGAAATAAAAGTGATTTTAGCAGCTTTACGTCGGGAGAGGATTTTGATTACTTAGAAGAAAATTACAGTTTTTCCTACTAATCACATATCTAAACAATATCCTCCGACATTTTCAACATTTCATATCGCGGACATAATTCAGATTCTTTGCAGAGCTCTTTAGATTTTTTGCAATGTTTTTGAAATGTTTAAGGACATTTCTGTGTTGAAATAGCTGCTTATATTTACTCTTAGTTTAATATGTGAAATATGATTAAAACCATATGCCTTAGTCTACGTATTTGTGCAATATTATTATTATTAATTTTTAGCTGAAGACACTTTCTTTTTGTGCCTGGGGGGATTACACCTCTAGGAAAATTTTTTTTTTTTTTATTCCGCTACTTCATGAACTACAGGAGTTGAACCCCTCGCCAGCACCGTGGGCAGCGTTGCCAACCATTACACCACAGTGTCACTCTGCGAGGCCAAAAATAAAGCGTTATCACCTTTAGATCAATCGATTGTTTCATTCAGTTATACACATTAAGTCAGGCAGTAATTGTCTGCCACACCAACTATCTCTACTTTGATGCAGTTACGTTGCTCCGCTTTCTAAGGATGAGCTCGTTTTCTGCATAAAAACTGAGCATATATCCAATAACTCTCTCCCGGTTGCCATGGTGAATGGTAGTATCGGAGCTCCATTGATGATGGCTTTGTAGAGTTGGCAGGCGTATCTCAGAGTTTACATACTCAGAGTTGACTGAACTAATTCAGAACAACTGTTCTGGAACTGAAAACCCTGAGTTGCCCATCTCAGAGTTGGTTGACTCCGAGTTTAGGGTTAGGTTCAGAGTTGGTTGAGCCTGCTTTTTGGAACACACCCCAGGTTTGGAGGGGGATTTTCAACTGTCTAGTTCAAAAGGGAAACTTTGGTATGTTTCCGATGTGTTTGTGTGCGCGACTGATGGGGAAAACGATATTTGCAACTACTCCAGTGTTGAGGCAGACCGCAGCAACTAAACGGGCTGCAATGTAATCATATTGGCTTGTTTTTGTCTGATAAAAGGACAGTTGTTTTCTTTGGAACAATGACAGCTGCAGCAAAGGTCAGATTTTGTATGGATTGGATGGATGTAGCGCTCACGTGCAGCTGACGTGTCGCTTCTGCTGTGAATTTTGGGTGACAATGAGAGAAAATTTGACAGAACAATCTGCGAGCATGTGTGTGTGCGTGTGTGTGTGTGTGTGTGTGTACACACCTCTGGGAGGGGCGGGTGTGGAGGGTGGTGCTTGGCCTATGGACGGTCGAGTTGTGCTGACATACTGATGGTCACTATCCAGGTCCAACTTCCTCTTTACCTGTTGTACAAATGGTGGTATGGGGGGGGGGGGGAAGCACAGTCATTGTCAGAAGTACAATAAGTAAACACTACATATTGTTACAATGATGCACTAGTTATGTATCAGGAAGAGGAAAGCAAAAACAACTGAAACAGCAGCATCCTGCTGAATGAAAGGTAAGGTAAAGCAACAGGTGGGTGGCCTCTGCAGCTTTACTAGAAGGCAGAAGTGGCTTCATGTAAACATGTAAACATAATATGTCAAAAGGGTCGACTCCTCCGCCAACCACCTCCCTGTTTAGCGCTTTCACTTTCATTGACCTCTGCTGTCCCCCTTCTTCCCACACCTCCCCCCTCCCCTCCTCACCGGAGGTCTCCCCAGAGCCGGTCGCCTCTTGTCCTGGATCCCCACGTCCACGGGGCCCTGTGGCGTCGCGAACAGCAGGATTTCCCCCGTGCTGGTGGGGGCAGCGGCCGAGTGGAGTCCCTCATTGCTGGGGCTGGTGATAATCACTATCTGGTGGTCCTCGCCCAGGGCGATACTCCCGGAGTTCAGCAACGTCTCGAAGTCAGCCAACAGATCCTCCGATGTCTGCCCTGTGATCAGAGTCTCTGACATGGCAGTGTGTCACCGAGCGGCCCTGAGCTTGACTTTAGGGGCTCGCAAACTAAGACGCTGCGGTTCGAGACTCAGCAGCCACTCGGATATGTGCTCGGTGAATTCAAGGAACGGCGACGAAACCTCGTGAAAGTTGGCTTGCACGTGCTCACAGGCAGCTCGAACATTTCTTTTAAAAACTTCCCCTTTCTCTGTGGTCCATCGTTTTGCTTACAGACGCATAATAAAAACAAACAAATATCACTTGAACACCAAATGATCACCTACTGTAAGCTAACGACTCAGAAACGAGTTGGGGCTGGAAGTGAAACAGACAGGATGCTCTGCCAAACAGGAAATTTGGCAAATAAAATAATATTGCTAAATGCATACCGACGAGGCTCGACCGCGGATGCGTGGTTTAAGAAAGTGGCTGGAACGGACGCTGGGTGTTAGCGAGCTAGCGAGGGAGCAAGCTAATCTTTTGTTTTCATCTCTCCTGTCAGTAACGTTACAGTAGAGCCGCGAGGCCTGGCCGCACTGCCCTGAACGCAACTCCCAACCCTGCTAACGAGCTAGCTTCTGTCCTCTCGGTACAGGCCGACACAAGTTAGCCCACAGCCCGCTGCAGCCGACAAACCAGCCACCCGAGTCTATATAGCTATATTAGTTCCCCTTACGACGGAGACGGGGCTCAGTTAAACGGCTAGTAAACTTTACAGCAGCATTCCAGAAGTGAGCTATCGACACAAAATGTATAGAATGCGAAAGACATAATCGCAATTCACGGCGCGGTTTTTGAGAATACGTGTAATAAAGCAACAGTTACGGCGTCGGAGCATTAAGCGATATCACTAAATGTGGAATTATAGGGAAGGTTAGCATGCTAGCTGAGTTATTAGCCGCAATTCTTCAACCCCCTCGTTTTGTTGGGGCACGCAGGAAGCAGCCTGGCAAAACTGGAAATGTAAGGAAATAAACCGGCGAATGTACCGCGCGTCCTTTTAAAACAGCAGCCGTTGGTCCGCCGGTTGCTCGCAACGGGCACGGTCCATTCACAAAAGTGCAGTTCCGAGCCCGTTATCGGCTGTTACTGTTGTTATTGTCCCAGCTGATCTACATCTAAACAAGACTCGGACGGTTTTCGCGCGAAATCTTTTTTGCCGCGAAACCGCCACGTGGTTGAATCCGACGGTTAGCATTGGTCGAAAGCCTGTTCTTTCCGTAGGGCGGGACCAAGGGTCTCTGATTGGTGTAAACTGAAGTCTGTCATTTTATCGAGCGGAGATTCATCGATCCGACGGTGCATTCAGGTCCCATGAAAAAAAAAGACTAGTGGACCGTCGTTTTGTTATTTTACGTGATTTAACTAACGTACCATTGCTTACTCTTCATATCGTGCAAGTTGTTCCCCATTACAATTATTGCACGCGACATTGCTTTACCTAAAACTTGAATGTTCGCAGTAATAATGTGTGTGAGCGATATTCAAGTTTGTGTTACGGGGGCTTTATAGAATAATATTTTTATGGTTTTAGACCAACAGACAAGCTGCCCAGATTGTATTTACCCGACGTTAGGCTATCGTAAACATGACTTGGGGAATGTTTGCCTCCAAACTCATTGTTTTGGTGTTCTGAATGTACTTGTTGTACTTGTTCCTGTGTTTGAGGGGAGCGTGCCTCAACAGACAGCCCCTGCTAGTCGAGCGCCTATCGCGCAGCAGAGGAGCTACAAGATGGCGCAAGCAATATTTGAAGTGCTCGAAGGTAGGACTTATGTGTTAATAACCACGTAATTGCAGTGGTAATAAAACGTAAATGTGCATTTTAAACAGCTTCATCAAACCAGAACCATTGCCTTGCGCAGAAACACACTATAACACTACATGTATGCGTCTAGTATTGTTTTAACAGTCAAAACATCCCACAGAGGGAAAAGTGATTGTGACAATAAACAAACAGACAGATTGATTATCGGTAAGACATTATGGACAGCTTACCCCTGTCAGTCGTTCTCATCATATTGCAGTCGGACAATAAAATCACGTGTCCTCTCTTGCTCCTGTCTGTGACTGTTTTTACATACACTCAACAAAAATATAAACGCAACACTTTTGTTTTTGCTCCCATTTTTCATGAGATGGACTTAAAGATCTAAAATTCATTCCAGATACACAATATTACCATTTCTCTCAAACATTGTTCACAAATCAGTCTAAATGTGTGATAGTGAGCACTTCTGCTTTGCTGAGATAATCCATCCCACCTCACAGGTGTGCCACATCAAGATGCTGATCTGACATCATGATTAGTGCACAGGTGTACCTTATACTGCCCACAATAAAAGGCCACTCTGAAATGTGCAGTTTTGTCTCACAGCAAAATGCCACAGATGCCACAAGCATTGAGGGAGCGTGCAATTGGCATGCTGACAGCAGGAATGTCAACCAGATCTGTTGCTCGTGCATTGAATGTTCATTTCTCCACCATAAGCCGTCTCCAAAGGCGTTTCAGAGAATATGGCAGTACATCCAACCGGCCTCACAACCGCAGACCACGTGTAACCACACCAGCCCAGGACCTCCACATCCAGCAGGTTCACCTCCAAGATCATCTGAGACCAGCCACTCAGACAGCTGCTGAAACAATTGGTTTGCATAACCAAACAATTTCTGCACAAACTGTCAGAAACCGTCTCAGGGAAGCTCAACTGCATGCTCGTCGTCCTCATCGGGGTCTTGACCTGACTCCAGCTCGTCGCCGTAACAGACTTGAGTGGGCAAATGCTCACATTCGATGGCGTCTGGCACGTTGGAGAGGTGTTCTCTTCACGGATGAATCTCGGTTTACATTGTTCAGGGCATATGGCAGACAGCGTGTGTGGCGTCGTGTGGGTGAGCGCTTTGCTGATGTCAATGTTGTGGATCGAGTGGCCCATGGTGGTGGTGGGGTTATGGTATGGGCAGGCATCTGTTATGGACGAAGAACACAGGTGCATTTTTTGATGGCATTTTGAATGCACAGAGATACCGTGATGAGATCCTGAGGCCCATTGTTGTGCCATACATCCATGAACATCATCTCATGTTTCAGCAAGATAATGCACGGCCCCATGTTGCAAGGATCTGTACACAATTCTTGGAAGCTGAAAATGTTCCAGTTCTTGCATGGCCAGCATACTCACCCACGACAGCGTGTACCAGTTCCCACTAATATCCAGCAACTTCGCACAGCCATTGAAGAGTAGTGGACCACATTCCACAGGCCACAATTGACAATCTGATAAACTCTATGCGAAGAAGATGTGTTGCACTGCATGAGGCAAATGGTGGTCACACCAGATACTGACTGGTTCTGAGTCCCCAGACCCCCAATAAAGCAAAAAAATGCACATTTCAGGGTGGCTTTTTATTGTGGACAGTCTAAGGTACACCTGTGCACTAATCATGATGTCAGATCAGCATCTTGATGTGGCACACCTGTGAGGTGGGATGGATTATCTCAGCAAAGCAGAAGTGCTCACTATCACACATTTAGACTGATTTGTGAACAATGTTTGAGAGAAATGGTAATATTGTGTATCTGGAATGAATTTTAGATCTTTAAGTCCATCTCATGAAAAATGGGAGCAAAAACAAAAGTGTTGCGTTTATATTTTTGTTGAGTGTATTTTCAACAGGCCCCTTTGAGAACAACACACTGTTGTTGCTAGGTGAGGCCCCCTATAAGTCTGTTCACAGCGACCCATATGCTTTGTGTATGAGTTTCCTGAGGTATTCATCATTATTACTATGTCATTTGTGTTTACTTCCCAGTCTGTATTATAATATCAATACAGGATAAGAAGAGCTGAAGTAGAAACCACTACAAAGCTGCTGATCTTGACTTAAACCATGCACTATTTTTTATTTCACATAGGATTTACTATTATGCCACAAAGACACGGGTTCCCTTCCATCTCCGGGGCCATACACATGTTCAGATTCCAGTGAAACATCCAACTGTGAAATGCTCGGAATATAATGGAGCCTCGCAGCATGTGACTTATTACATGTTTCTCCACCTTTCACCTCTTCCTCCTCTTCAGGCATGGACAACCAGACAGTGTTGGCGGTCCAGTCTCTGCTGGATGGCCAAGGTGGAGTTCCTGACCCAAACAACCAGAACGTGCCTGGGGCGCCCACCATCCAGTCTATGGGTATGTGACAGCAAGTGACAGCTGAGTGATGAGAATTTTTAAAAAGCCAAAAGGTTGAATTTTTTTTCTGCTCACAATAACAACCTTGTTTTCCTTTTATTTATTCCAAACGAACCATGTTTGTCCCTGAATGAAATGTGAAATGCGGCTCTGCATCCTGTGTTCCCAAAGTGCTCTTCCTTCCACAAACCAGCTGTGTAGATGAGCAAACATAATAGCTTGGAGTATAGATTGACAACTACTACATATTATTAATCGGTTATACAAAACAGTATGTGAATACATCTTTTATTTGCACAGATGTGCTGGAGATTACTGCAGAATACAGCACTGCAGGTGCCTCAAACATCTGTTTGTCCTTCCCACAGACGACGAGGACGTGTTCCTGTGTGGGAAGTGTAAGAAACAGTTCAATTCTCTGCCAGCCTTCATGACACACAAGAGGGAGCAGTGCCAGTCTAGCGTCCCCTCCCTGTCCACAGTGTCCTTGGCCTCCACCAATGCTTACACACCGGTCCCCTCAATCAGCTCTGGACCACAGACTCCTGCCAACAGACAGGTGAAGATAGTTATGGTGTCTTAAAATCGAGCTGAAATTAAAAATGACATTTATATTGTGAACCTAATTAACTATATGTGCCCACAAAATTGCAAATAATCTATTTGTTTGTATTTTTGTATCAAAACCTAATTTCTCATTCTTCCTGGAAAACAAAATATGATGCTTGCTTCAGGTCAAACTTAACTGTGGTTAATCAATAAAGTATTTCATTAGTTTATTGAGGAATCACATAGTAGATAAGGTGATAATGTTGTTGGTTCATACAGAAAGGAAAACAGTAAATCTAGCAGATAGAATAGAGACATTTTAGAAAAATGTTGTTCGTTGAATTTTTGTAAAAGAACAGAAGTGAGAGCAGGACTATGAAAAGAAAAAAAGAAGGATTACAGGAAGAGGAATATTTATTATTTCCCATTGTGATGACTATATTTAGCAAAGTGCATAAGCATTCTGCATTTCTACATACTCAGGCATGCTTTCTCAATTGTGGATGTCTATATTACTCATATTAATGAATGTTAATTACTCCGCACTTATACATCAGGTATCCACCTACATCACAGTCCCTCCCTCCCCTCTGACACACACTCTGGTCCAAGGCAACGTGCTGGTCAGTGACGACGTTCTCATGTCGGCCATCTCAGCCTTCACCTCCATCGACCAGCCTATGGCTACCATGCAGGCTCCTATACAGGTAATAAAGCACAACATTACGCTGTCTTTGTCGCCCCATAAAGCATCACATCCTTGGTGGTCACTGTGCTTTCTATTTAACATCGCAAAAATCACCAAACGCGTGATTCAGAGCAAATTTGGGATAGCTTAAAATATCCATTTTCAGTCCGATCATACAATTTACATAAAATGTATATGATTTGCTGCAGTATTATCAAATCTCTCCTTCCTTTGCTGTATTGCAGAGTAACCTAAGTATGCACACAGCTGGCGTATCTTACCTGCAGCATCATCATCACCACCACCACCATCATCATCACCACCACCAGCAGCAGCAGCAACAACAGCAGCAGCAGCAACAGCAACAACAGCAGCAGCAGCAACAGCAACAGCAACAGCAACAACAGCAGCAGCAACAACAGCAGCAGCAACAACAGCAGCAGCAGTCCTCCCACCCTCTGCCCCCCAGCCAGACACCGGCCCACCCCCTGTCGTCTGGACAACCCGCCCAGCAGACGCTTTCCTCACAGGTCCCAGTGAGTCACAGCAACTCAGTGGTCCAGGTGTACAGTGCGCTGCCCCACATGGCTGGGGGTGGTGGTGCAGAGATCCACACCTTGGGTCTGCAGCCGTTCCATCCTGTACAAGTGAGTGAAGCTGGCTGTTTGGTTACCGCCACTGTATTAGATGTCATGCACCATTGCATTCCAGACTTCCTGGTGTTGCATGTGAAAGACTCTGGCTTTATTAGCTGAAGGAAGAATATTAAAGAAACTCCCAATGGAATTAGTTCAAAAATGCAAAAAAAAAAAGACATGAACAGAAGACTTAAACTGAAAAGCAGTCGAGGACAAAGCACTGAGTCCATGTGTCTCCCTCAGGTGCCCAGTCAGTGTGTGGAGAGCCAGCCGTTCACCACCCCGCCCGTCTACAGCCCCGGGAAGCACGGCACCAAAACAAAGACCTGCAGCATCACCAACAACCTGACAGAGCTGGGCGACTTTGAAAAGGTCATCATCCCCAAACGGTCAAGAAGTAGCAAAAAGATCTCTGATGGAGCCACAGGTATGGAGGGAAGAGATCAGGAAAACATTGCAAGTTTCTTAATTATTTGAAATAATGTTTTGGACCAAATCCGTTGGAAAGCGATAGTCTGTGCGGTCACAACCGCTTTACATTTGTCTTATTTCATAGCAAATAAAAAAATGACATGAAGGAAGATTATCTGAAAATTTAGAGTCACTACAAATCTCTAAAAATACTATTACTGCTACTGTCACAGCTAAGGAAAATAATCAAGTATTCATTCATTAATAAAACAAAGTAAGATAAGTATTCATTCACTGAATTTCACTCCCGAGCAGAGCAGCTTAAAGGAAAAGGACCGAAGCTGAAGTGTAATTTCTGTGACAAAATCTTCTCGAAAAACTTTGATCTTCAGCAGCACATTAGAAGGTGAGTCACCGACCACATGATAGACCGTGCCCATCTGAAAATAGACTTCAACCTGCAAGACAGGGACTCAAATCCCTTCAAATTATGACCTCTAACTATTTTCTTTCTACAGTCACACAGGAGAGAAACCGTTTCAGTGCATCGTCTGTGGCCGAGCTTTTGCCCAAAAGTCCAACGTGAAGAAACACATGCAGACCCACAAGGTTCAAACTATGTTTGATAATACTCTTTTTTATGTCGTATGTGCTACCCAGAAAAACGTCCTCGTTAGTCATCATAATTAGTTTAATGGCTCATGCAAATAAAACTAAGGATACAAATTCTCGCATAAAAAAACCCAACTCTCCTCAGAGTTTAGGCAACACTCGCCCAAAAACATCTGCTACATCTGTCAAGCTTAAAGTTGTTGCCACGGCACATGCAGTTTATAACAGTGACGGATTTAACACTTGGGATTCACGGCCATGTTTGTCCTTGATTTCAGACAGAGGTGGACAAAAGCAGCCCTCTCATTTTCAGCAATTTCTTTTATCAGGTGTAGCGAGTTTTATATTTAAGCTAACGTTAGCTCCATGAGGTCAATATATGTAAACTCCAAACGTGGACAATGAGGATGAAAGAGCAGCTACAGTTGTCTTGACCATATATAACAACACAGTAAAAACAAGTGTCCTCACTTTAAAGGTGTGGCCTATGGATGTGGCCAGCACAGTATCCAGATTACCAATCACAGTAAAGGTGGTACCAGTGCTATCCAATGAGGAGGAGGGGGGCGGGGATCAGCTGCAGCAGCAAGGCGAACCGGAGGAGGAGGAGGAGGAGCAGAACTGTCAAACACAAATAGAAGAAGAAGACGTTCAAACAGGTAATATCTGTTTACATCCTAATGACACATCCCATCATTCATGCTTTGTATGTCAGTTATATGGATGAACCAAAGACGAGTGGACGTAGTCATCAGGACGTCACATATTGGTTTGTGCACTACGGTTTTGAGGCCTCGAGTTTGGCATTTTGGTCGTCACCATCTTGAATTTTTGCAACCAGTGAAGGGAAGTGACCGTATTTGGACTGTGGCGGAACGAGGGGTGACAGAGCAGCAACCTTACAGCATCTGACTCCATCTGGCTTCTGGTGTGAAGCTGTTAACAAAGTCAGCTGCATAATTCAAGATGATATTTATAGCTAATTGCGTTAGTAGTGACAGTAGAGACAGTAGAGACGGTAGTGACAGTAGAGACTGTAGTGACAGTAGAGACTGTAGTGGCCACAGTAGCCACCCCCTACTTTATGATCTATTTGACTCTAACTGGACCAAATTTACAATGTTTACTGAGATAATTATGAGAAGTTGGGTCATTTACTCATAGACTTCTAAGCAATCAATCTTTTTTCAACCGGAGGAGTCGCCCCCTGATGGCCAGCAGAGAGAATGCAAGTTTGAGGCACTTTAGCAGTGGCTTCACTTTTCAGAACAGGAGGTTGCTTCCTGGGATTAACACATTGACCCCATAGTCTGATTATTAGGTACACCTATCTTAAAACAGTCTAAGACAGTAGCCTGCAATAAATCCTACATCTTTTATATTTTATTGTGTTGTACCTTTGTCCTGATTCTAATCTTAAAAGTAATAACAGCTACTGATCTGACATCAGATTTACAGCTCCAGCCCTTACAAGAAATACAATGCTCGATTACAGAAGCTCCAGGGGAGTTGGAAGAGAGCGCTGCTGAGGCTCGGGCTGATCCAGATCACAGTCTAGGGGAAGCCACACAGAACGGGAATCCTCAGGTACAGATGCAGGTGCAGTCCAACCAGGATCAACAGTGCCAAGCTCAGACCAAACAGGTCGTTGTAATAGACAGCTCCTACCAGTGCCAGTTCTGTGCCACCAAGTTCAAGACCTACTTCCAGCTCAAGTCTCACCTGACCCAGCACAAAGGGGAGCAGGTGAGTGCAGAGTCCATAGGTTTGCTCATTTTTAGGTTAGAAAACAATGGGCAGTAATGTTTACTTGACTTGGAGTAAATGGGATAAAACATAAGAAACTTTATTATTTCTTACATGACAAGATGAATAACCAAGCTCACGTCCCTGCAGGTGTACAAGTGTGTGTTGAAGTCCTGCTCCCAGACCTTCCAGAAGTTGGAACAGTTCCTGGAGCACATCAGGACGCACCAGGAACAGCTGACCTACCGCTGCCACCTCTGCAGCAAAGTGTTCCCATCGCTGTTTGAACTGGGGGTCCACCAGTACTCCCACTGCTTTTGCCCACAACAGAGCACACGCAAGGAGACCACCATCTTCAGGTCAGCTCAGTCACACACACTTGGTGTCGATTACGTATTAAAGCCGAACCCACAGAAGAACGTTGGCATCCCATAGTGTTTTTGAGTCAGGGCGGCTCAAAAACCAGCACTTTTTCTTGCGTTTCATCTTAGGTGTATGAAGTGTCAAAGCAGATATTCCACCCAGGAGGCCCTGGAACAACACCTACTCACTGCCTCGCACAACTTTCCCTGCCCACACTGTCAAAAGGTACGACACACACTGATGTGAACACATTCACACTATATAACTGTGGAATCTGTAATGATGTCATCATATAAAGAGGCAGTACACTCAGTTGTTAGCTGCTTAATTAATAGGCTCGTTGGAGATGAGCCAGGTGTGCGCAGAATTGATTGCAGGACAATGCATGCTGGTTAGATTTGTGTCCGGCTAGATCCTGACTTTGACTTTTGACGTGGGCAGCGATAACCTCACAAGATCAAGGCAACTGCCGTTTTTGGAGCCAGGCACCGCAGTTGCTCTGAATCAACTGCAAGACCCAGGGTATGACGGGAAACGCCTGGCTGTCGCCTGATCAAAGAGCTGATTGGCTCTTAGTTTCAACAACAAACACCACGTTTAGGAGAAAATACTAAGTTCCTTTGTAATTGTAATAAATAACGTTAAATTTCAGTCTTGTGTTGCGCAATGAAGGTTTAATACACTATATTGCCAAAAGTATTCACTCACACATCCAAATAAGTGAAATCATTTCCATGGCCAGGTGTATAAAAGCAGACTATTTCTACAAACATTTGTGAAAGAATGGGTCGCTGTCAGGATCTCAGTGAATTCCATGCTTCTGTGATAGGATGCCAGCTGTGCAACAAGTCCAGTCGTGAAACTTCCTCACTCCTAAATATTCCAGTCAACTGTCAGTGGGATTAGAACAAAGTGGAAGTGATTGGGAACAACAGCAACTTAGCCAAGAAGTGTAAGGCCACGTAAAATGACATTTACATTTAGGTCATTTAGCAGACGCTTTTGTCCAAAGCGACTTACAATAAGTACATTTGTCAAAAGAAAGAAACAAAGAAACCACAACATATCATTGCTGATAAAGTAAGAGCTAAAAATAGAACAAGTGTTAGGTCCTCATCTGAGTAAAGTAGTAGATGATCAGCAAACATACCTTAAGCACAACAGTGCTATGATCAAAGCTATGATCAAAGTGCTGATAGGTAAGCAGGGTCAGCGGATGCTGAGGCACATAGGTCACCAACTTTCAACAGTCAATCGCTACAGACCTCCATCTTCATATGGCCTTCAGTTAGCTCAAGAACAGCGTAGAGAGCTTCATGGAATGGGTTTCCATGGCCGAGAAGCTGCATCCAAGCCATACATCAGCAAGTGCAAATGCAAAGCGTCGGATGCAGTGGTGTAAAACACGTCGCCACTGGACTCTAGAGCAGTGGAGACACCTTCTCTGGAGTGACGCATCACGCTTCTCCATCTGGCAATCTGATGGACGAGTCTGGGTTTGGTGGTTGCCAGGACAACGGTACTTGTCTGACTGCATTGTGCCACGTGTAAAGTTTGGTGGAGGGGGATTATGGTGTGGGGTTGTTTTTCAGGAGCTGGGCTTGGCCCCTTAGTTCCAGTGAAAGGAACTCTGAATGCTTCAGCAGACCAAGAGATGTTGGACTATTCCATGCTCCCAACTTTGTGGAACAGTTTGGGGATGAACCCTTCCTGTTCCAACATGACTGTGCACAAGGCAAGGTCCATAAAGACATGGATGAGAGAGTCTGGTGTGGATGAACTGGACTGGCCTGCATAGAGTCCTGACCTCAACCCGATAGAACACCTTTGGGATGAATTAGAGTGGAGACTGAGAGCCATACCTTCCCGTCCAACATCAGTGTGTGACCTCACAAATACACTTCTGGGAGAATGGTCAAAAAGTCCCATAAACACACTCCCAAACCTTGTGGAAAGCCTTCTAGAAGAGTTGAAGCTGTTGTAGCTGCAAAGGGTGGACAAACGTTATATTAAACCCTATGGATTAAGAATGGGATGTCACTTAAGTTCATAGAGTCAAGGCAGGTGACCGAATACTTTTGGCAATATAGTGTATGTCAACAAACATATCAGGTTAATACTAATAATTACAATAATAAAGGTTCTCTAGTTTAGGTTTGAGATGTTCAGGGCTTCTGTTTTTCATGTCCCATTTTAAGACCCGGTGCTGATCTGTTCTCTTGTTGGCCATCAGGTTTTCCCATGTGAAAGGTACTTCAGACGCCACCTCCCCACTCATGGCGTTGGAGGGAGGTTCAAGTGTCAGATCTGCAAAAAGGCCTTCAAGACAGAGCATTACCTCAAACTGCACACACGTATTCACTCAGGTCTGAAAGGCTTCCAATCAGCAGTCTTCTTGTCTTCTTGACATTTGTCTGTACGAAGATCATTGCTGAACATTCTCTGTTGATGCAGCTGTTTCAGTTTCTTTAGGTTTCACTATTGTTAGTGTCTGTTCAGCCACGGTGGCCGTGACTTTATTCCTATCACACCAGACAGAAGGAAGAATCTATTCTTAAAATTAGGAAGCTCTATAAAGTCTACTTAATGTCTGAGCAAACTATTGATTAAACAAGTAGATGTATCTCTGGCTAGATGTTAGCACCTCACTGCTTTAGGAGGCTGTGCAATTAAAATAATTTGACCAGAGCAAACACTTCATCCTCACTAGATCACATCATTGAAGTGATAACTGTACAATAACTGTAAGTCATTAAAGACGAGCTATTCTGCTCCGTTTCTGATACATACTTGTATTCCAGGTTACTACTACAATGCGTTTACATGCTTTAATGCTCAAAAACACTTGATTTTCCCATCAGGCTGTGCTGCAGCAGCTCTTCTCAGTCTCTCTCTGAAACGCTCTATTAGAGCTCCTGCCCCTCCCTCCCCAAACAGGCCCAGTGTGCAGAGTTGTACTGCTGAGGAATAGTATTTAAAAATGTGTTTTAGCCACTTAGTTCTTCAACTCCTCTTCCTTTAAAGTCCTTCCAAAGGAAGTTTCTCTTTTTAGAAAACAGCGCATGTATTTTAGCTTCAACTCATCTTCATTTAGACACAGGACATTTACAGTCCTACTAGACATGACGACTCCATGCTCAGCTCCTTTTACAGGCTTTGGTGTAGGGTGTGGCAAAGTAGCGACTGGGAAGATATACATATTTGTTACTTGGTGACATCACCATTTACGGAAGGAAAGGCTAGATTTCAAATCGAGGCAGCTGAAGCAGTTCAAGAGCAGAGTTTCTGTGGGAGAGATTCACTCCCTTTGGAGTGTGCTTTTTGTGCTGGTTTTATAAAGAACAAAAAGCTTTATAACTCACTATAAGGGGAAAAGCAGAAAAGCATAATAGGTCCTCTTTAAGGAAAGTGTGTGTTTGGTTTTCTAGGTGAAAAGCCATACAAATGCTCCCTCTGTGAGGCGACGTTTAACAGGAAGGACAAAGTGAAGAGGCACATGCTCATCCATGAACCTTTCAAGAAGTACAAGTGTCCCTTTAGGTGAGTCTCTCCTGTTAGCTCCTTCTAACTAATTCTTCCCCTGTTCCCATTCTGTCTTTTTATCAGTCAAGCCCTTTTTCTCACGGCTGTCCTTCTTTTCCTTTTCCTCCTCAGTGCTGCTTTCATGTTCCATTTGTATCTATTGATTCTTTCTTCTTTTATTTAATGAAGTGCTATCTTTTTTTATTATTATTATTTTGTTTTTATCAGGACACACGTTGGCTGCACTAAAGAATTCAACAGACCAGATAAACTCAAGGCCCACATTCTGTCCCATTCTGGTGAGTGAATCATTTCATGTTAATCATCGCCACAAAGATGATGCAATATTTCTTGTGTAATGAAACGACATTTCCTCACATGATTTATATGAAAAGCAGTGAACAGCTTGACAATAATAGAGGTTGGTGGTCACGCAGATGTGGAAATATTGATGCTGGATGAACGGGTATGCTGGCAGTGTCAACAGATTAAATTAAAGTGATCGAGATATCATCTTAAATTGTAGAAGTTAGGTTCTTCCTCCAGAGAGAGAATTGTTTGTATCACTTAAACTACCGTTTGCAGCTGCGTACAGTCCATGTTTACACAAGGCATGATACCCTTCATTAGTATCAAAAATGACATCATTACATTCTTATAATCTCCTCTTTAGGTATCAAACCCTACAAGTGTCTTTACTGTCAGAAGGCGTTCAGCCGCAGGGCCCACATGCTCGAGCATCAGCAGTCCCACACGGATAACTACCGCTTCAGATGCTCCACCTGCAACAAGGGATTCACCAGACAGAGCTATTACAGGGACCACAAATGTCCTGCAACAGGACTCGGGACGGGAACTGAAGGGGGGACCGGGGAGGCAGAGGGAGACGAGGTGGTGGGAGTGCTGATGGCAGAGGAGAAGGATGGAGAGGATGACGGCAGAGGAAGCAGCTACTTGAGAAAAGAGAACATGCTGGGGGGGGATGACGGCGAGAATGACGACAGCTCAAAGAGCAGCCAAGAGGAGTTGGAAACACATGGGGGGGAGGAAGAGGAGGAGGGAGAGGAGGAGGAGGAGGAGGAGGAGGAGGAGGAGGGGAGGACTGACGAGGGCTGTCGGGCTGCAATGATTATCGCCACCATCGAAGGAAGGGACAGAGAGGAGGACGACAGTATGGAACATGGTGCTGTGGCACTGCAGCACATTCAGAGCAATGACCGAAACTGTTTGCAGCAGCCATGTTTGTAGTTTCAAGCAGTTGGAATGTTTCCTGGACGTGGACCAAACAAACTAATTTATCTGTTATTTTCTAAAAAGCCAGGGAAATTGTTTTAAATTAAAACGTTAACTTATACCCACTGCTTTCACTTCTTTTGCTGTAAAGTAAGTAGGCCTACAGTGTGTTAAGCTGGTAGATCTGTATTGCCAAAATCACCAGTGGACCATGTTCATGTACTTGTTTACAGATTTGTTGTCAGTTTTTCCTGATATATTTTTTTTTTTTTTTAGCAAAAGCTAAATTATATTAGGTCCCAAAGTATTTAATTTAATTTACGTCAATATAAATGTTGTTGCATTTTGAGTCAAGTTCCATCCTCTGATACTCTCTGTTACTGTTTTTTAATGATCAGTTTGACAGTTTTTCAAATACATTAGTCTACTCACTTTCCTTCAGCTTTACTCGTTTACTTCTTCAGATGGTGATTTGTTAGATTTCCGAGATCATTTAGAGGGAGCATAAAGAAAAGGGCTAAATCCGAATGTAAAAATAGGAGCATTAACAGGTCCAAAGTGCCCAATTCTACAGGTCCACAAAGGGGCTCATGCAGACAGCACCAGACCAACTCCAGTTGCTGGAATTACCCTAAATTTGTCATAATGAAATAATGAAAACATTGTAGAATCACCAAATGCTGATGATTTGGTTGTGTGGAGTTTACATGTTCTCTCCCGTTTCCTCCCACAGTCCAAAGACAAGCAGGTCATGTTCATTGATAACTCAGATCCCCGTAGGTGTAAATGCTGATGATATGAATTACCTAAATGTATTATATTATGACATAATATGTCATAATATAATACTATTATTTATAATAATAAAATAATAATAATAATATATTTATAATATATATTATTTATTTGAAATGCTTTCAGGGTGGGGCTGCACAGTTTGCATGTTCTCCCCGTGTAAGCGTGGGTTCTCTCCGGGTTCTCCGGCTTCCTCCCACAGTCCAAAGACATGCAGGATGGGGATAGGTTAATTGATGACTCTAAATTGCCCATAGGTGTGAATGTGAGCGTGAATGGTTGTCTGTCTCTACATGTCGGCCCTGTGATAGACTGGCGTCCTGTCCAGGGTGTACCCTGCCTTCACCCAATGACAGCTGGGATCGGCTCCAGCCCCCCCCGTGACCCTGAATACAGGATAAGCGGTAGACAATGGATGGATGGATGGCTTTCAGGGTGAGACAAACCGTCTTCAGTCCTACAAAGAAAAAGAAATCCCCCTTTTCACAGAAGAAGCTCAACGTAGAGGTTTCAAGTAAGTATCGTGTATAGCATCAACTGTGTTAACGATAATTAAAGTAAAGATCATTTTTATCTTATATTAGGACAACGGTAAACAGAAGGTGAGACCTAACCTGTGTGAGTGAGTGGGAGAGCAGAGAAAATATTCTGAAGAGTGATGGTAAAAGCTATTGGTTGGAAGTAACAGTAGAAATACTTTGTTACTGTTCTTAAGTAAAGTAGAAATGTCCTTTTACATTTCAGTTTTTTCCAGTCTTTTTGAACCCAAGTATCTGTACTTCTACTTGAGTATAGAAGGTATGTAATTTCCACACCTCTGTTGGTAGGTCATACAGTACATACTTGATGATGCCTTGAAAGTCAAGTGAAATACATTTTGCTCAGCGATCATTCTCTTTTCCTCAGACCATCAATTGATGAGGAAAAAAACTCACAAGCAAAAAGGGTGAAACCTCAACAAGACAAACTGGAGGGAATCTGTCTTCTAGCACGCAGACATGCGTGGACATGTACAGTGTAGACAGCAGTCGTTTGTACAGAGGGACACCAAGGCTGAACCTACATGTTGAAGGCTTTTGGGTTTGGTTTTCAAATGGTCAAATAGTCAGTTTTGGATTTAAGCATGCTTCAGTGCATGTTTTAGAGAGTTAATGTTGTGTATTCTAAAGTATTTCAGTTATTTTATGGTTTTCAAACCATTGTTTATGGTTTCAACTTGACACAGTTTTAGATTTAAGTCTCAATGTGTGGTTTACAGCTTTTTTTTTTACTTTGACCTTTTGGAGTATTTTTTTCACAGGTTTTAATTTGTTGGATCTTTTTTTTAAGGTATGGCTTTCAAACTGTTGCTTCATGTTTCACAGAGAGGTGGCGACAAAATCATGGAGACAAAGCCAGCTGGCTGACAAGAAAGCAGATTTATCATCAGAAACATGAGTAAATAGTTAAAGAGCACAAAGAAGAACCATAAACCTGCCATGTGAATGAAGGGAAGTCCTCCACAGATAGTGAGACAGGCTGCTGAATGAAGGATAGGACAGAACACACCAGGCTCAGGTGTGACTCCTGCAGCTGATGATCCTCCTTTCAACAGACAACTAAACAGGGACACCTAGTGACTGGGAGGAGGAGGAGGGACGCTGCTTTAGACGTTTAGAGCATTATTTATGGTTAAATTCTGAATTTCATTTCTTTTTTCAACAATTGTTTACTTTTTTCACACACAATGAGATTGTATCACGTCTCAATGCATGGTTTAGTTAACCTATTTTTACAGTTCAAACTGTTGTTTAAGGCTTCAACGTGTTGGTTTTTGTTTTTAGTATGTCTTTATGTGTGGTTGAGAGATTGTTGTACATGTTGAAGGTGTTGGTTTTCTAATGTGTCAGACATCATTTGCCGTTTGGGAGAGTTGGGAGCAGCTTCTGTCTTTTTGTTTAAAAGAATACAAAATGTTCACGTACCATTTGAGCGTTGAGAGGCTGCGAGCACGGTGAGCACGGTAGACAAATCCCAGCTCCTTTGCAACAACATGCAGACAACAGTCTCACACACACACCCATAGAAGTACCACACGGGTGTGTGTGTGCATGCATGAGCAGAAACACATGAAACACCCGCTTTTTCTGAAGGGCCTCCCTGATTTGAACACTGGTGGTCTTTATTCCTTCGCACTCCTGCACCCACTTTTTAAATGCAAATATTTGAACATAATACCACCCAAAAGTGAGAACAAAATGGTCAATATAAACATAGACAAGCTGATAATTATCATAAAAATAATAATAGTAAAATAATAAAATAAGTATTGAGCATAAAATATTAAGGCTCACAACACAAATGATTAATTTGGACGTGTTAAATTCTAAAACCTATATTAGTCATATCCTGAGAGAGTAAAAGGTTGAATAGCTGACTGCTGCTGATGCACACCGACCTGCCAGAACCAGACGATCTGTTTGCTGCTTCGAGCGTAGTGTCTGTAGATGGTGTTTCTCTGCCAGTCGGCCAGGTCGATCTCCTGCATACCACACAGCATCACCTGGAACAGGACACCAGTTATTAACGTTAAACGAGTCTCTTAGTGCATCCAGTAGCATATCATGTATCACGTAAATAATAAGAGGTTCCAATCCTTCCATACCTCAAGCTCTTTAGCATCAAAGTACTGCAGGTACTGCTGAGGGAGGACCTCGTTGAAGCCTTCAAAGAAAGCCTGAGTCTGCTCCTCCACTCCTCTGGACAACCGCCACTCTGCTACCAGCCTGCAGGGGGAGACAGAGACAAATACACACATATTACACTCCACCTCATAAAACCCAATCACATTAAAAATACAATAGCTTCACTTCCAGAAAATCTGCAGGTTTACCAATTGAAACTAACCTGACATAATATACTTGGTGTATAATTATGGACTGCATTTAAAAGACAGGATGCAAAGAATAATCTATGTGATGTACTCCTCCACGATGTTTGCTCCTCCTGGTTTCAGCTCGTGATTCCCCAAGATATCTGGAATCTCTCTTGAAGAGTTCAAGCAGCGGGGCAACCAAACTCTGGCGATCATGTCCAATGTGATCAAAATGAATGCATGCATGTTTGTAGATTAGTTTGCATCCATATTCGAAAAATGCAGTGAATATCCATACTGCTAAAACTCGTCTGCTTACCTGCAGGTTCATTTGGTGAACGTTAGACACCTTTGTGCTGGCCTTTGTCCTCTGGATGATGTCCGGATGTCTTTGTCCAGAGGTTACAATATACTGATGGGGGGAGGAGAATTTATATCCCAAACCAGTTCACCTTTTTTTAAATTAATTGTAGGTTTCTTTAATATAAGAAATAGAACATAACACATACAGAACATAAAGCAATTAGCTTAAGTATGGCAAAAACTATTTCCTCTGTGAATCAAGCAAAAATGAATGAGATAATAAAAACTTCAGTGGCTGCCTAAACTAATGCCATACCTTTTGTTTTTCATATGTATTTGCTAGAGGAACATACTAGAATATTAAAGTCAATCTGAACTTAAAAATACCTTTGAGATCACATCATGTTTTGCACCCATTTAACAAAAATATGCTGAATCTTCCAGCGATGTTCCACATCCAGGGGCCCATGCGCTAAACAGCAACCTTTCTGGATCTGTTTCCATCTGGCTTCTGTCGTGAAACTTCTATAATTCAAGGTAAACTTTGCAGCTTCGTGAGTCATCTTAGTAGCTGATTGCATTGGTAGCATGGTAGCAATGATAGTGATGGTAGCATGGTTGCGATGGTAGCAATGATAGTGATGGTAGCATGGTTGCGATGGTAGCAATGGTAGTGATGGTAGCAATGGTAGTGATGGTAGCAATGGTATTGACGGTAGCGATGGTAGTGATGGTAGCAATGGTAGTGATGGTAGCAATGGTATTGACGGTAGCGATGGTAGTTATGGTAGCAATGGTAGTGATGGTAGTATGGTAGCAATGGTAGCATGGTAGCAATGGTAGCATGGTAGCATGGTAGCAATGGTAGTGATGGAAGCAATGGCAGTGATAGTAGCAATGGTAGTGATTGTAGCAATGGTAGTGATGGTAGCAATGGTGGTGATGGTAGCATGGTAGCAATGGTGGTGATGGTAGCATGGTAGCAATGGTGGTGATGGTAGCATGGTAGCAATGGTAGCAATGGTGGTGATGGTAGCATGGTAGCAATGGTAGTGATGGTAGCAACGATAGCGAGGTAGCGACCAGTCAACCACAAGGTAGCCACTTCTTCAATCATACCCTACTTTATGAAATATTTGACTCTAAATGACTATTTGACTCTATGGTGACATTAAATATCACAAGCCCACCTAAATTCATATTCCTGGCTACGTAATTGCATAGCTGTTTTATGGAAAATGAATTTCATTTTCTAACATCCTTTAGTTGAGTGGTTAATATAGTGGATCCTCTTTAATTGAGTGTGTGTTGACTGTGTAAATGCATGCCACAGTGTAAATTCATTTTCAAGCATGTGAGTGTATAGCTCCACATGTGATCACATTCTCCCATTTCTCTTGGTGGAAATATTTATGCTATGTCCTCATTTGAGCATGCAGTTCAAACAGACAGGGTCCGGTACTCTCTCCCCTTTTTCCAATGCAGTCAGCCTCCGGGGGGCCTTCCCAGACAAGACCAAGCATTGTGAGAGTGGCCCACCCCCTCCCCTCGTCCCTGACCCAATATATGTCTGTTTATATCAAGACTTGATATTCATTTTCAATCACTCACGTTGCTGGGAGCTATTTATTTTTAACCAGCAAGGAACAGTTTCAAGGGAGCTGTGATATGTAAATAGTTGTGATTCATCACAGGTGTCCCGCCGCCCACAGGACACACGGTCTGAGGATGGTTAAAGAGAAGGAGATGAAAAGGAATCAATGTGTTTGGCTGCAGTCTGAGCTCAAAGTATTACATGAGAGCAGCATAGTTACTTTCTAAAAGGTAAATAAGATATTCAACACCAGATTGTGTTTATATTAATTTGATCATCGCGTGACCACATGGCTTGAGAAACTAGAGAACCTGTTTCTCAGATACTCCTTCAACCCTTCTGTAATGCCGGTACCACCATCGCTGAAATCAAACAACTGTCCCTCAGCAAAGTCCCGACTCTTCTATGTTCTGGTGCCTCAGTGGTGGAATGAACTCTCCTGTTCAGACTTCACCTCGACTCTACATAGCATGACCCACTAACCCCCCCCCCCCCCCCCCCCCCCCCTTGATCATAGCACTGTTGTACTAGGTATCCTTGCTGAACAGCTACTACTTTACTCAGAGGAGGAACTTGTTTCTATTTTTTAGCTCACTTTATCGGCAATGATATGTTGTGGTTTCTATCTTCGCTTTGGACGAAAGCGTCTGCTAAATGCCCTAAATGTAAATGTAATGTCAGATAGCAGGCACACGCACATGATAATTTTTTTTTTAATAAACAGATAAATTCCAGTTTGCACACAGCCATGTCCCCAGAAATGTTGATTGAATGAAAATATCAGGTGCTCCTGGGTGATGCCCCTCCATCCCTCCTTCCTGGAGCCTTTGAAGGGTGAGGCCCAGTTCTTGAACTAGGTTTGCATTGGTGGAAAAGGGGTAAGTGATACGTCGAGTTCTTGTAGACTGATGTTGTTCTTTCACGACAAACTACAGCAAGCTTTTGCGTAAAAGTCGCTAACTAAGTAGAGATGACGGTCTGACAGAAGAGCCGATTCTTTGAACAGAGTTAATTCACTCGGTCGGTGGAATCGTGTGTCAGCAGCAAATGAGTTGGATCTTTGTCAAATGTACAGTTTTCCTTTCGTCGTCTGTCCAGTAGCCACAAATACATAACCTATGCTATTACTGAGGCTTAGCAGGAAGCCCATCTTGTTCTACGGTGTTTAACATTAGTATACTGGTCCACTAGCGCCTCTACTGGCTATATGTGGTAGCTCTACGAACTGTGACCGTGAGAACTGCAATAGTTGTCCACGAGACCGAGTCCACAGAGATTCAGCGACTCTCGGTCTCTACTCATAGCTCACTTGCCAAAAGGAAGACCAGAAGTGGCCGGTTTTGAACAGATCCCAGTCAACAGGCCAACTCTCTTGCCGACAGTGTTGTGGTGAGTCAGACTGCAATATCAACCGATAATCATGAAGCCCCGCAAGTCAGTACTCTCTTGCCGAGCGAGGCTGCTACAACTCAGACCATAAAATAAACTGATGCAATTCACCATTGCGAGGTTTTAAAGCAGTCAAAGAAGCGGTGAAGTCAACTTTATATGTATAGCACATTTAAAAATAACAGGAGTTGTACCAAATGGACATGTAAGCTGCTACGAAGGTAAGCACTGGTCTATTGGTGGGCAGTTTCATTCCAGGTTTTAGTGCACAGTGTAGTAATTTGAATGCATATTCAAATTAAATTACGCTTTATTCATATAGCACATTTAAAAACAACAGGAGGGGGACCGTTCTCTTTTTTTTCTCAAAGCATTCTTTTCATTTTGGAGCTGAGCTATTCACGATATATAATTTTGTGTATTACGCATAGGAATACTGTCGATTAAGAGAAGAGAACTGAGCTCCACGTCCTAAATCTATAACAAATATTTGTTTGCACACAGTAATAGTATCTTAACTATACAATATTACCATCTTCTTATTTAAGCAATTAGTCATATGCCTTCTATATGGCAAGGTGATGAGAAGAGACAATACGTTGAGGTAAATATGGAGGTGATAGAGGCAGCCATGGAAGTGCATCTTGTCAGTATTATTAAGTTGAGCTTCTGTAAGTGAAGGTATCAGTCAGATATATAGGTAAGAGATGAGATGGTTAACATGTGAGGAGAATTTACTAAAAGGTTGAATACATCATTAAATGTCATGTAGTTGTGTTTGAACCAACCTCAGTCACAGGCTTGTTTTAAATAGTCGACATTAATATCCCCTTAACAGTGTTGTGAAATTAGTGATTAGTGAATTAATACATTGCTACATTTGTAATAATGGAATATATTTATTGAATTATTTTTTTAAAAAGCCTTTGAATTTCTCTAACATCCTGCCTGGCAGGTACACACTACAACAGAATCAAGCCCATTATGGGCTCGATCGGCCCCTTCTGACAACGATCAGCAAAACCTTTCTTTTTTAATGTTTCTTAAGATTATCTTGACAAATTTGCCTGTGGTGTGAGGTGGGCTAAAGAGGGCTTATTGTGCTCTTTTTCTGGTGCACAGATTATTACTACAACATGTTAACATGATTTAATGCTCAAAAAACGCATTACTTTTTCCCATCAGGCTGTGCTGCAGCAGCTCTTGTCAGCCTCTCACTGAAAAGCTATGTTTGACCTCCTGCCCCTCCCTCCCAAAAAGCCCAGTCTGCTTTGATTGGTCAGTTAGTCCACTCTGTTGTGATTGGTCAACCACTTTGTGCGTTGAAATGTCACGCCCCTTACCATAACCAGATATTTAAAAAATAGGCTAAATATAATATTTAAAAAAAAGAGCCAACTATGGACCAACGTACAATTCAACCAAACTGCTGAAACTCTGGGTAAAGAGCTGGTAAAAAATAACATTATCTTATAATCTTTGTGTGTGGTGTAGCCTGCAGTTTACATTAGCCATAAGCCATTTTGATAATATTGTCGTATCAGGGGATAGTCGGTTACCATTCTCACTTCATATCCCTGCAGACTTTTTGACACAACATTAAAACACTGCCATCTATTGGTCCCTGAGGCCTACCAAATGTGTTGCATGTATTTTCGTCCTCATTAAACACCTGCATCCATATTTACAGTAAACACATTCTCTCTCAAATACAGACACTTGGCCGGGACCTCTTGGCATCAGAGATCGACGTGTCCTTTCAAAATAAACTTCCCTTTATAGGATATTAGGTTTAGGTAACAAAACCACTTAGTTAGGTTTAGGAAAAAGGCAAAGTTTACTTACTAGTCACTCACGGCACTAGCAAGTCCACTGACAAAATACCAAAGTGTACTTTTAGTTTGGCATGGGATGTGAACACTAGACTCCCTGACAAAAGTCCTGTTTGTTTGACCCACCCACCACCTCTTCTGTCACCTGGTTTGTTAGTCAGTTGAGAGCCGAGTGCATTTCGTACAGCTGAAAAAGGGGATTGATGTCCGATGCTGAGGGCTACGGACTAAATATCTGTAATATATTTCTCTAGTATCTACTAGCATAGGATGAGAGGAAACTAGCCCCATTTCATCTCAATACTTCATACTCATGCATACTGCATACTCGTACTCGCCACATAGCCTATGCCAACCATTAGTGTTTCTCATTAATTACCTAGACTGTGGCGGCCTGCCAAAGACTGCTTTTTCCTGCCACAGTTTAATAATGAGCCAAAAATATTTTATACTTCTCAACGGGTGGGCTGGCTGGCCCCCTTCGAGGCCATGAACGTAGTGTTGGCCATGCCCCCTCTCCCTATGTGGCGTTACAGAGCCTCTGATCCTGGTGCAGCTGTTTTGTCATTTTGGTACCAAAAGTGAAAGTATATTCATTATGCAGAATGGCCAAATTGAATCAATGTATTTACAGTGCCTGTATTGATGCATCAGTATGTTCATCACATCACAATGTTGCAGCTATAAAGAGAACAACTTTTTATACTTAGCAATTAGGCTATGTACTGCTTAATCATAGGTCATAGTCTAATAATGATTTAGATGTTGTATTGAGAATCTGCAAAGTACCCCAACTAATAACTGATATTCTCAACTAAATGTAGTAGTAAAAAGTCCAATATTCCCCTCCGAGATGTAGTGGAGTAGAAGTTAAAAGTGACATAAAATGGAAATACTCAAGTCAACTACAAGTACCTTGATATCTCACAGGGGTAAAGTTACATTCCTCCACTGCAAGAACAAGAGCACAGACTTCTTCATCGCCTCTTAGTTTTGCTTCCAAAGTGCACCAGATTGATGCATTTAACTTTTAAACATACAGCATTTTGTTCTGGGGGAGCGAGCCCACAGACCCCCGACAGCGTCTGAGGTCAACCCACTGTAGTTTAACACTTGAACCGTATCTTCCCAACAGCAGGTTGCATCTTTAAAAGTCATTCTTGGGATTTTTGCCGTCTGCCCACAGTGAACAGCAAAACAACTTCAGATATAAGGTTATCGACACTGAGCCAAATTTTTGACTAATTAAATTCAGCTGCTCTCTTCTTTGCCGTGCAAGCCATGCAAGGATAAATCAGCAGATGTTACATACATCCAACAATGTTAACCACTGAGCCCTGGTGCCAAGAAGAACAAGAGGAGAGAATTCCTATTAGCTGATCTCTTCATGATCAGAGGAAATGACAAAGAGCACATTGTTTATAATTCAACAGTGTTAAACACATCAGCAAATCACAATCATGCAAGGAATCACATTGCAATATAACTGGTGGTCACGTTGAAGCCAAGGTGGGAGTGCCTTTAACCTGCATTCTCGCCACTGGCCGGGGAAAATAGAAGAAGTCTGATGAGTCTATGAGAAAATAGACTTCTCACTTGGTTTATTATCTCAGTAACATTGTAAACATGAGTTTCTGGTCTCAATCACTAGTTTCAAGTCTTCTTCAATCCAGCATGATGTTCATATAGTAAATTATGGTCCATTTAGAGTAAAATAGGTGATAAAGCATGGTATGCTTTAGGGCGGGGCTACCTTGTCATTGACAGGTTTCTACCATGGCGATGTCCGGTCTGGGAGTGTATTCATTCTACAATGTTAACACAGTGTTTTCAGTTCATGACAGTCAATTCTAACATTTGTGGTCACCTAAAAAAATGTTTTATTCAGCGTTCAGCTGCATCCTCACAGGTCACTTCTGAGACTGGCCCTGACAGTGTCTCAACGACTCAAATTCAGGTCGTTATTGTTCACTTCACAAATTTTACAATATCTAAGCACTGATACTTAAAGATGATTTAATGCCATCCCAAGTGTATTACAGGTGAAATAATTGAAACCCAGCTGTTCATATTGCACATACTAGTGCAAATATTGTTGTGGCAACAAATCCAAATGCCGTCACAGTGAGCAGCGTTGTGTGCACAAGAGAAACTGTATCATCGGTGGTCAGACAATAGATGCTTCTCTTCTTGTGGTGGACGTCAGCCATCTTTGAGTTGACTCAGGGTGTACAAAAACCATTTGCACTACAAAACAATAGACTCTTCTCTTGTCCGGGTGTGGCTGTGGGCCACGTTTGAGGCTCACCCAGAAGTTTGGAGAGCAAAGTCCACATTGGATGAAAGTCACAAAAAGGTCCCACAGGCCTCCCTCTGATCCGCAGAACTCATTCTTTCCTCATTGCTATGATTAGACCTCGGTGCCGCGGCGCTCACTGAACGCCAGCTCTTTTCCTCCCTTCAGGTGTATGTTGAGAAACGGCCAAGTTACTGGCAGTGAAATAAAACACTCTGTCTCCCCATCTTATTAAGATAATAGTTTGAGCTAATTGTTCCCGTCATTTATAAGAGAGATGTTTATCTTGTACAGTCATGGGTCACCAAAACAGATTTTTGTTTTGGTTAATTGCCTATTGTTGATGTCTGATTGGAGGCCATAGTTTATGTTATATGGATGTACTATTGTTGTGCTATATTTATTTACCTTTTCAAAATGTAATGTATACAGTAGTCTATTCCATCTTAAACTGATGATGGCAGACCTGCCACAACTGCAGAATGTCATTTGTTCTCAACTACAGAAAATGAACAATGAAAGAATCATTACCCAAGTTTCTATTACTCCATCCGTCTGGAATGTTATGTTGAAGAATCATCACATCTCACCATTTATAAAGCAGGCAGAAGTACATGTGACTTTCAAACCAGAAACAAACATTTTTCGAGCTTCTTTTTTAACGTTTTTTCCCCTCCTTTTCTCTGGACTATATTGAAAGCCACTGATGATGGTGCTGAATTGTGAAGAGTGGAGGCAGGGGAGACAGAGAGCCAGGCAGCGAGAGGGGGGATGGTAGCGACTCGCTTCGGAGGAAATCTGGAACCTATAAACTTGGGCAACTTCTATGACAAGGAGCAAACGTCACAACGCTTTGCTTTGGTTGGCTGTACGGCACACCTTTGTCTCCGCCTCGTCCCTTTGATCCGACCAATCGCTTAGGATTCGTTCTTCCTGTTGTCTTAAGCTCAGCTGTCCAAAAAAAGTCCTCCGGACCAATCGGTGATTCGGATGGGTGGGCAGCTGTAAGTTTCTTGGTTCCCTCCCTTTAAAAAGTCAGATTCAGGTTGCTGTTGTCTCACATGCAGCTACAAGAGTGGGACGTGAGGAGAGTCTGGCTTGGCCGATGCAGTTTACACTCACAGAGGCGGTGAATAGATCGTTGGCAAGTTCCCCGGCGTGTGGATGAAGGAGGACGGTTGCAATCTGGGTGCTGATTACTCACCCGTCTCGGCTTGGCATGGTCAGATGTGACAAAGTACAACGCTGATAACTGCAGGGGGAAGAAGGACAACACGGCAGAAGGCCCGGAGAAAACACACAGCGCAACAGAAGGAGTTCCTGAAGACGAACACAACCGAGGATAAGTGTGTGAGAGAGGCAGAGGGGGAGAGAGAGAGAGAGCTATTGGAGGAAAGTGAGAAGCACCGGAGATATTCGGAGGAGTGAAGTCACATAAAGCAGAGGGAAGACAGAAGAAAAACGTGGCCAACCATGAGAGAGGAGGAGCGGTCTAATGATGACCACCCTGAGGGAGGGGTGCTTTCCACCGACGAGAACATGGGAAGACCACCATCTAACGCCTGTCCTGTCGTCGTAGAAACACCGGGGGTCACCGGGCGTAAGCGGCAGACGGGCTCACACACGGAGGATCACGTTACGACAGTTACCCCGACTACATCGGCACACGACGGCAAGGTCAAGCCAGGGAAGGGCATCCAGATCTACACCCTGAGTACACCCAAAAGACCCAAAAGGAGTCCTCAACATCGGCCGCCTTCCTCAGGCCCATCCCTTTCTCCTGGCCCCGGTCCTAGTCCTGAAGAGCTCTCCTCCCTGGAGGACCCGCACGGCCAGAGGGTGATCGCCAATATACGAGAGCGCCAGCGGACGCAGTCTCTGAACGACGCCTTCTCCTCGTTGCGTAAGATCATCCCGACACTGCCCTCCGACAAACTGAGCAAGATCCAGACCCTCAAGTTGGCGTCGCGCTACATTGACTTTCTGTATCAGGTGCTGCAGAACGACGAGATGGACACAAAGCTGGCAGGGTGCAACTACCTGGCCCACGAGAGACTGAGCTACGCCTTTTCCGTCTGGAGGATGGAGGGGGCCTGGTCCACCATGTCTGCCGGTCACTAGCCCCCACCTGAAAGCAAGGTTCGTCTTCTGACTGTTCCACACGATAGGGAAATATGCTTTCTTGACACAGAGGGACGAGGAGATGACTGAACCGTGTCTGCTCACCAGTGGACTTTTTAAGTAAATCGGTTTGCCTCAGTGATGATGGAAATCTACATATCAAATGGATCCTTGTAATTCCATTGTTTTGCTTGCCAAAAGCAACTATTACCGTTCAAGTGTGCCAATGCTAGTATCGAGAAGAATCACAACAGGGACATCCTGCTCAGTGTGTGAGTCTAAACTTTGTTTCATAGATCACAATGAACAAACAGGTGACAGATTTAAAAAAAAAAACCTGGCATCATTCAACATTGATTCAGTCCAACATCCTGATGGTTAATGATGAGCCCACTGACCCCTCCACCTCTGGTCTCACTTAATCACCATTACTGCCATCTTGATTTTCATCTTCCTCATCATAGGTATGCACACTTGAGCCACATGTGAACTTCATTTCATATTTTTTATTGAACTTTTTTTCTGCCTTGGGCTAGCAAGTGTATGAACTTCTGTGTCATATTTAAAGAGCAACAGCAAGACAATGCAAAGGAGGGATTCAAGGAAAAATTGGATGTTTCAAGAAAGATTGGACCTTTTGACTTTTCTTTCAACTTCGCTTTTCCAAGACTGACATGTCATGAATCCTTGACCGTCTCTGATCACAAGCAACGGTGGAAAAAAAAAAGTAGCCACTGGCAGCAGTCGTCCTGACTTGAGTTTCTCGTCGTTATGCCCAAACCAAACCTCTTTGTTTCTTCTAGTGCCAGAAAAAAAAAAAAAAACCCTCTCCTCTTGAAATTCTTTCCTCTCGTTCTGGCCCAAAATTTGCTTGCGTTGCACGAAAGCGTGATGCAGCGACAGCGAGCTGACGAGGAGGCGTAATGAAAACAAACGGTCTCGAAAAAGCCATGAATCATGCGTGTCACCATCAAAGGGGAGGCTGATGTGGCTCCCCACTGGGCTCCCATAAACCACTGGAAGTGATGGAGGAGGTGAGAGCTGATTTATACACACACAGACACACACACACGCACACACACACACACACATGCATAGGTGAAGCCGTGCGCTTGCCCCCATGCACAAAAACACACGCCTCCCCCACGGTTTGAAAAAAGACCATTTTCTTTTGCCAAATTACATACATGCAATAAAGCAAAAAAAAAAAAAAAAAAAAAAAAGGTCTGTTTTGTGTTATGGCGCCACTGATTGGCAAATAGGCATCACCTGCAAGGTTCAGCTTTCATTTCATATAAACAACCGAACCTCCAAAAGAGATGGGGGTTGACATGCCGTTTGCATTCGATACATATCCATGACAAACCACTTCTTCCTTCATTGCCAATACGCATGAAGGCCAGCAACCTATCATTAGAATGTCCCGGGGAGGTAGCTAATGTTTCCAGCTCCCATGGAGTCTTTTTCGGCCGAGTGTGGTCTCAGAGGACTAACCTTCGCTGACATGCTCGATGACACTTGACATTTTAAAAGAATTCCGTTTGGGGCCAAATACAAAAAGGGCAGTCTGTGTGCATTTTGTATGTAAAATGAGAGGAGCTGGCTTTAAGAATCTTAATTTTTAACACGCATTAATCTCATTCAGTGTTTGTGTAATTACTGTGACAGTATAACAGCTGCTTATTGGTCTAATTTATTTTTTAAGCGGATGTAAAAAAATAGCTGAACCTAAATATACGTCACCTCTGAACCTTAGTTTAATGCCAATGCATCACTTTGTATTATGACTGTTAAATCTAGTGGTTTTCTGGCTTGGCGTATTGATTCTAGCATGTTATGAATAAAACATTGGACATTTATTTCTGTTATTTTTCCAATGAATTAATTTAAAAGATGAACGTTATCTTCCTGTCATGGCTACTTTGGAAACATGGAATAACGTCTCCTTGATGACCTCCTGACCCCTGAAAGTCTCTGTGGTGACAGCAGTAACATGTCCATTCTGTTTGTCTTTCCAGCTGCTGTATGCCTGTGATCTTCCCTGTACATCTCTGCTCCATGCTACTATTACTGCCACTGTCATCTTATGGACTTTGATGCTCATGGAAGTTTGGAGGAAAGGACGGTTTGAGAACTTTAAAAGACGTCTGGATCATGATGTGCACTCAGGAAGGGAAGGAGGACATTTCTGGACCAACTAAACCGACAAAGAGCCCTTGTGTATTCAAAGTACACAAACATTCAGAAACCGACAATACAGGTCAAGTTGGATGGGCATTTGTGTTTCGCTGGATGTTATTCTAAGGAAACTTAGGAAATATAATAGCCGTCACTGGAAGAGATGTAACCTGCAGTTAATCAGACAGTGACTTGTCATTGGTTTGTCTCTTGCATACCAGTTTACAGACTTTGGTTTTCTCCAAGAGCATTTACTTGAAGTACAATGTGGTGCTTTACAAGAAAACGCAGTGACACTGATACAATATGACAGATTATAAATATAAGCAGGACAATCCCTGGAGAATTCGATGTTGCAATGCATACCAGCACATGAATCAACATTTGTCTGCAAAATAAAACTGTCTTCTAACTATTCATGAGATTCTTGTTGTTTTGGTAAAAGTAGATGATGAACGGTGCAAAGACTTCTACTGGCACCACACCCTCTTTGTCTCCTGTCTCCCTTGTTAAACTGCCTCACTTGTTTTCCCTTCCTTCCTCCTTCCCCCGTTTTTTTTTTTTTTTTAATGAGGTCTGTGTGCCTTTGCCTGGTCAGTCAGGAACAGTTAATTCCTCCAAAAAGAACACGTTAATGTGCAATTAAGGGCCCTGGGAGTATTTATAGCCTCTTTGGGACCAAAAGTTGCAGCTTGATCTTTTCAATTACGCCACAGTGGTCTGCAGGTTTACTATTGAGTATCCTGCTGCATTAGCACCACTGGACTATTGTTACAGTACGACAAACCACTGGCTATATTTTATGATGTAAAATCATGAAAAAGAAAGGCAAATAGCGCAAAATCAGCTGATTTCACAAGGCTAATATGAGACTTTATTCAGTCTGCGTGTCTGTTAATATAGCTGGTAGGCATTGGACGATATCAAAATATCATGTCATGATTATCTTTGCCAAAATTATTGCGATTCACAATATTATCCTGAAAATATGCTGAAAACACACTTAAGCATACTGGTATCACTACTATTTTTTAACAATTACTGAATATTTTAGTTAAAACAGACAAATCATCTTAAATAAGGCAATCATAAATAATAAGGTCTCCCTGCAAAAATGGATATCTTGTGTGTGTGTATATATATATATATATACAGTATATATATATATATATATGTATGTATCTTGTATTTTTTTATATTTTCTATGTTTACGATTATTCTGATAGTTCACCACAATCAACTTTTTTTTTTTACCCGCAGTAACGTCCTGCATTGTCCCGTTCCTAAAAGCTGGTTTACTTTCTAATTGACACTGTCACATTGTTAAAGTCAAATTAATTAATACCAGTTTAAGATTCTAAAGCTGAGGCATATTTTCATATTACTGTATATAGTTTACATGGATTTTAATTGGTGCTCACTGATCCCTCTAAAAGAACAAACTACTCACGAGAAATGGTTCGCCGTCACGTGCAGTATTTTTAAATGAAGATGAGATGTCTCCACAGTTTGAAGTTGGGCAGAGTTGCAAAACAGAGTTGAATTCAAATGACAAAAATTTGAATTGTTCCGATTTAACAGGTGCAACAAAGCTAACAGGAGGGCGGGTCTGCACTCCCAGTGACACAGTCCTGAGGAGAGGGCTAATCAAGCCCAGTAAGTGGAAACACCTGTGTGCAGGGTGGACCATGACGAGGCTTTATTTTAAAAACAGCCAGTCAAAGAATGTGAACCTCTGTCATAAAAGCCACAAAAGCCATGTTTTGTATCAGGTTTAGTACCACTGCTGTTTTATAGTGAAGGCTGTTCTCTGCTTCGGCTCAGCGTTTCAATGAAACAGTTCCCGGTAATTTTAGTTTGGTTCAGTCGACCGGTTATCTGCTCATTGATGATGGTTGATAAAGTGCAGGATTGTAGCTGCTGACTGGGTCAGCCACATTAACAACACTTTCTCTGTTCACAACGAGGTACACAGCCAGTGTCATACAAAATGAAAATCATGCATGGGAATCCAATGTCCATTCACTGAATTTTAAAACATTGAGAGACTTTTTGTTCATTTCATTTTCATTAAGGTGCCGTATTGCTTGAGTTTAACAATAAAATGATGAAAGCAGGTTTTGGAGTTATCATTGCTATCTATCTCATAGAACACAAAATATAACATCAAATACACTGATTTGTTTGTTAGTTTCCAATTTATAATGTTTTTTAAAAAACCTACCAATTCTATTTAGCTTTCTTTCTTGAACTGGATACTGGATTTTATGTAAATTCATAAAGAATACTTTACCTTATTATTGATAAGATATTTATTTAAAATACAACAAGCATTTTGTTGCTACTAAAACCACCTGATTGATTGATGGTGGATATGTTTATTATGTCAAAGAATCCACATCATTTGTGATGGATCAAGGTGCATACACAGATATTAAATGTGAAAAAGACATCATACTACAGACTGAAAAGGTGAAGCCACAGCAGTTCACATAGGACAAAAAAGAAATACGTGTATGTTTGTCTCACAGCGTTGGTCGTGTTAGGGTTAAAGGAAACACTGCTTTGACAATAAAGTACAACATTTGGGTTTAATGGAGTCACTCAGCCAGCTCCTTTTATCCAGAGGATGTTTTGTGAATAACCCACAATTTAAGGGTGAGGGTGAGAACCTAGTAATTACGCTACTTACAATATGCACGGATGTACGTACTACGGATGTGACATAAGGATAGGAGATTTTGTTTTTGCTTTTTTGTCTCAAGCTCAAAATAAAAGTGACGCCTCCATTTGTTCTCCTAATGTGCTATAGGTGGTCTACAGCATATCTGCTGGCTTGTAGTGTCTGTACAGCTAATTGATTTAGCAAATTATCTTGTTGGACAAGATGGCAGCCGTCACTCCAAATATGTGTGCATTCCAGTACCCACTGTGGCCCGGTCCCAATGTCCCCCTAACGCCTTAAACGCTGAAGCCTCAGGGACTTAACTGTCATCACCCGGTAAATGGTTGAGTGTGAGAGGCTGCCGTGACTTGATATGGTTTAAATATAAATAGGACAGCGATCGACACAAAAATCTACAATTGTCGGTTTTTGTTTCCCGTTTTTTACAGCCTGATTTGAACGTCTCCCAGGCCTTACCAGAGGTGAGGTAATTGTTAAGTAATATATTTATTAGTTACAGCTTCAATAAGCAAAATGAAGGTTTGTGTGATTTATATTCCATCGTTAATGCTTAAAGGTCGAGTTGGTGGATTCTATTCAGAAACACTTTGTTATATTACTTGAAATCCTCGTAACATACCGATAGCAATGAATAAATTAAATGCTCTGACATAAGAAAAAAAGAAAATAAATAAAATCACAAACTGTGGGTGTGGACATCGGGATTGGCCGCCAGTCTTAATTTATAGTATGCCAGAAAAAGATTAAGTCTGTCTCAATACATATATGTCAAATACACTATGCCAAAATTCCAGGATGTCTTACTGCATCTGGTCACATTTTGCAGTACGAAAGCCAACTTGCCTCTCTGCCTTTTCTGACCCACAATCCTCAAACCAATAAATATACTGTCAGAGCAGGAGGCTGCGTCAAGCTCCATGTTATGACATGTTCCAGTTGTGTGTATACGGCATGCAACAGTACAGACTTTTAGTTCAGCTGCAACATAAACTTAGTAAAAGTAAAAAGCAGAAATATGTTTTTTTTAAATTGAAGACATGTATGTTTACAATGTTTACTGAGATAATAAATCAAGAGAGAAGAAGAGTCATTTTCTTATAGACTTCCATGCAATCAGACTTCTTCTTTTTGCAACCAGAGTACCTTAAGGCACTTCAGCGTTGGCTTCACTTTTCAGAACTAGTGGTTGCCACCTGATTCATTTAGGCAAAAACATTACATACAAGTTCATGATGATGATGTTTGGATAGAGGCAAGGCTTAAATGGGCTTATACTGGAAATTATTTTTGTTTTAATCAAGAGGAAAAGACAAAAAAATAACAGTACAAAATAGACAATCTTTCTATACATACATAGGAAAAGTGAAGGAAAATAACACATACAGGTAGATAATAAAGAATGAAACAAAAGATTTCAATGTCATGTTTATAGATATTACATAGTTACTGTAAGTCCAGTTAGTTAAGAGTTACCAATACACATGCTACTGAATGCATCAAGGCACATGTGTGACATGTGTATTTTGGTCATGGAGTTTCTATTTACAGTGTTTCTCTTTAAGAAGAAGGTACAAATGACATCAGTAATAAAGGGAATTAAGAGTTGAGGCAATACTGGCCTCTAAGTAAGACGAAGGAACAACCACTGGGAATATAATACAGGAGGTCATTTACAGTATTTGACGGACATACTAACACTTGAAAATGCATGCACAAAACACAACAGTTTCCATATGCACTAGTGCACATGCACTCTCTCTCTCTCTCTCACTCTCAATCTCTCACACACACACACACACACTCACTCCGACACCATGTACTTCATAGACACCACATGCACCCGCTGGGCACGCTGCATAAGAGAGACACAGCATATTGTTTAAATGCCGTCACTTGCTGTTAAGAATACTATCATCAACGCTAAAAGAAATGACATGCTTTTCAGTTGCACCCACAACAGAACACCAAATCAATATGCAAATATGCATTTCCTAATAATTCCTACTGGAATGAGGCAGTAGTGCAACAGCAGTGGGACCTCTGCAAAAGGCAAAAATCTTAACTTTTAGCTCTGGTGTCATTTTGCTCAATACAAAAGCTCTGAGGCCTTCTGATGGGCAGACGATGCCCGAGTCTCATACACTTTCCTACCTGGATGCTAAACTTCCCTCGACACTGGAGAGATTGTGCTTCAATCCTGATTTTTACACACAAACACAAAATCAAGGCTCTTTTTTTTCATTACCAAAAAAAGAGTTGAAAATCTGATGGTGTTGGTTTGAATCCAATCATGGAGGTAAAATCTCAAAGGGAAGCTCTAAAGCAACAACTTTTCAGCCGTCTAAGTAGTCAAACGTGAATGTCATTAGTGTATACATTATATAAAAATGGTGCTTTTTTTTGGGCACAATTTGTTTGATTTACTATTTAGACTCAGCCATTTCCAGCTCAGATATAAAAACATAAGTGTTGGTCAACAAAAGCCTTTGAACTGGTTGAACCTAATGTGCATGAAGAATGGATTTCCACCAGAAACCTCCAAACTAAGAAACACGATCTTGTTTTTCTTTTTTTAACATTTGGAATGCGAAGCCCTTCCATGCCCTTTTTTGCAGGGCAATAAGGAAATTCTTCAAACGAATGAGCCACATGACCTTTTCCTTCAAACATCGGCATGAATGACAGACCGACATGTTTAGCATGTCTAGGTTCACTGCAGCATGACAAGAGGAGCTGCTGCTAAGCAGTTGCAGAGTCCCACATGGGAAAATAAAAAACCCACATAAGTTCACTTTCAAACAAAACACAACACATTACACGTTAAGTTTCCTTAATAAGATGGTGAAAAAGACTGGAACTCCAAAACTCCAGAAGAAAACAGTGTACAAAAGTCTGCATATATGATGTTCACCTAAATCCACAGGTTGAAACGTTGTCTTTTAAAAGTAGAGCAGTTTCCAAACGAGTCCCTGGTGTTGCTTCATACAGTCCCATTGCCAAGTGCAGGCTGTTTTAAGGCAGTTTTCTTTGGGTGGTATCCATTAAGTGCATTAACATTATTAAACACAATGGTCCTCAGTGGAATGATGCTCCTTTAGTCTCAAATATAAACGATAATATACAGTATTTAATACTAGTGGTACATCGACAGTTCATCATCGCTTTGTACATGTTTGTGTAGGTGTGTGTGTGATTCTAAGACACCGAACAGCAGTGAAAAAATAATCCTGCTCATTAAATTTTGCCTACTTTTCGGATTAACTTAATAGGAAATGCAACTCTGCAGTATTTCGGCCGGTGCCTCTCCTTAGAGTGAGTCAAAGAACTTCATGAGACATCTCAGATGAAGAGCGGTAAAAATATAGCAGACACAATTTCATTCAAATCTTCAAAAAACTATTAAATAATCTACAGAGGAGTTTTTTTTTGTTTTGTTTTTGTCTTTTTATCCCAGAGCTTTGGAATTTCTTATGGTTCACATTATGGAATGAACAGTGCAATAAAACAACAAGGACATTTTCTTTTCTTGGTTTCTACAAAACCACAGTTGTCCATTTTGTGTCTTCGTTTTTTCTCTTTCCCTCGAGTTCTTTGTTGTCTTCTTTTAGTGGTTAAACTGCATGTAATGACATCATTAAAACAGACAATCTCCACGTCTTATTCCATATCCTTTCTTTCTTTCTTTATGATGTGGCCACTTCTTCCTGTTGATATTCTTGCATCCATCAGGTGTAAGTGTGTTTGCTTACCTCATGTCATAGGTTCATTCTGCAAAGTGGCAGAAGAGAAAGGAATTTGATATTGTGATCCAAAGTCTCTTCCTTCTGAAACCTGTTGGTCCTTTCATTAAGGCAAAGTTAAGGCAACAAAACAGCTGCTGGTACATAGTGCTTCAGGAGGATTTTGCATTGTAATTCGGTCTTCCTATAAGGTTTGTGGTCACAGAGCTGTGCTCTGGACACGCACAAAATCCAATGTCAGTCAGGAGACATGAAAAGTATTTAAAAAATCGTCTTGTATTGCTCTTTGGTGAGGTTTCAGAAGGTTTCCCAGCTGCAGGTCGGGCTGCTGGTTTCAGCTGAGTGGTTACCAGCGTCGAGGTGCTCATACTGCAGGTCTGTCGAGGCTCAGCATTGTGTGTTGGTGGATGTGCATGAGTGTGAATAAGGCAGGTGGATGGGGCTCGTTGGCAATACAAACGCGCTCCCTTCATGGTCGTGTGATGATGCAGAGAGATCGGAGGCCACAGGTGGTGCCCAAGTCCTCAAAAGTGGGTTCTGTGAGGTGATTGGTCGGATTCGTCTACATGGAGTCGCTGTCATGCTCCATTGGCTCGTCGGGGAGGCTGGAGGGAGAGGGTGAGAAACAGACGTGAGCGGAGAGCTGGGAGTGAAAACATGAAGGGTGAATTGTTGTCTCCGCTTGGTTGCATGGCCGTGTGTGTGTGTGTGTGTGTGTGTGTGTGTGTGTGTGTGTGTGCGCTGTACCTCTTGTTGGAAAGGACTCCCACGGAGAGCGAGGCCAGTGCATTAACAGCATCTGCTTCCTCACAGTCTCGTCTCTCTGCAGCTAGATAGGACAGACCCACTGATCCACTGTAAGCCTTCACACTCTGCCAGTACTGACCTGCAACACACACACACACACACATGCAGGTTACTGCTGGTATCTCCCTACACAGCCAGGATTCCCTCGATGTAGATTTTGTAGAAGATTTTGAAAACAGGATTAAGGATGACTGAATAAAACTGCTAATTTATAGTTTGATGTAACTTGCTGTTAGTTTGAACTCTGTTGCTTGTTTCTTTTATGTGAAATGTTTAACTCTTAGCTTTTTTGATTTAAGTCTGTTATTTATGTGAAACTTTCATGCTGCCATCTAGGCCAGGACTCAAAAGACAGATTTTGAATCTCAATGGGAATATCCTTGTAAAATAAAGCCTTAATAAAAAATAAAATGGGTGTATGTGCGTCATGTCCTTATCTCGAGAATCGTTCATCTGATCTACTTAAAGATGAGCTGTGTTGAAATCGGTGCAATTTGGACAATATTAATAAACCTTGATTAAACAAGTGATAGCAGCAGAAAAACACACTGATCCCTTTCTGATTTTAGTATCACATCCAGAGGCCACATTGTTGCAATAATAGTAAGAAGAAGACCGAGGAGTAAGAGAATGAACATGACTCTCAGCAGACTTTTACAGGATTAAACATAGGTTTAAAATACTCCAAAAAACAATAATTTAATAAATGAGTTAGTGTTGCTCACTTTGTATCTGTATGATGGTCTGCAGGGAGCGGACTGCGTTAGCGTTGGGCTTCTGGAGGAGGACTTCCTCTGGCAGTGGTTCCTACAGGACAGAGGCAGCCATGAAGACAATCAAATTACCTTTATTCTGGCATCTTTGTAGTGGTGAACATGTTTGGTTAAGAAGTGACTGAAGAGGTAAGGATACAAAGTGTTCTGCATTATATTGAAATCAGGTCCTCCTTTATACTAATAGCAAAACAACTAGAAACAATGTTGATTTCCAGTTAACCACAATATAGATCTTTCTGGAGTTTGTACACAATTGTTAAAGTACAAACGCACATTTTCTAAGAAGGTAGTATTACTATATAAAGGAGAAAATATATTGAACTTGTCTTGACAGATAATTTACTGGCATCCTTGTCTGTGAGGATCTTTTGTCCAACCTTTCAAAACCCTCTGATTCATTTCAAAACCCTCCGATTCCACGAACCTTGGAGAGCACTTGAGCACTGAATGTAGCTCCGTTTCACTGAAGAGGGAAACATTCTGAAACACCCTTAAGTAGACCCCGAGGAAAAGAACTCCATTGCCCAGCATGCCGTACCTGTATGTCCAGTAGTGCACTGACACAGGCTTCAGATGCGTCACAGATAGCCGTGAGGTCGTGACCTCCCTCAAGGGACAAAACCAGACGACCACCTGCTAGAGACATCAGCTGGTGGGTCAAGAAGCTGAAACCTGCGGTCGACAAACACACACACACACACATGTTAACATGGAGTTTGAACAAAGAATGAGACCACTTACTGTTAGGCTTTTCAAAACGAGTTTTGCTATAATTTCCAATACTTTATGAAAACAAACTTATATTTTTACCTTGTGGATTCTCCCACAGCAACATACCAACTACTAATTCACTGTAATTATGGTTACATCAGCGAGGTACACTGGAAGGCTCAACTCTCTCTTTGGTCCGTGCTCGACAAGAGCTGTAATAATCTATTAATATCTCTAAATGACCACAGGATCATAAAGTACAGTTCTTATTGGCATCCCTTGCTAAAAACGAGACCCTGAGGTAAAGACTGGAGGACAGCCTGTGCAGTCCGCGGTGGAGCACTCCGCTTACATTTGGCGGAGACCTTGTACCCTCCCAGGGGAGCGGGGTTGCCCTCCGCGGCATCAAACCCAGCCGACACCAGAACGACGTCTGGAGAGAACTCCCGGGCGATGGGCATCACCACGGACCTGCAGGGACACAAACACACAGGCCACTGTGACTTCATGGGACCGGGAAGAGACGCCGGCCTTGTTGCAGTTCCTACTGGCTACCAATAGAGGTTGATGCAAGTCATATATATATATAACACTCCTTAAAAGGATGACAAGTGTGTAATTTTATGTTTCCTTTTTACCACGATGCATGCTAAAGAAACGTCATGTACGGTTCTACTGTGTGATCTCCTGGCTGCAACATGCACCCGCTGTTTTAAATAACACATTGGAAGAGGTCAGAAACACACGGCTGCTTGGACAAACAAAATCTGACCATTTAAATTACATGTGTATTGTAGATTTTCTTTCCCTGATAGATGCGCATGTGAGCCTTAATTACATAGTCCAGCTCAAAGAATAGAAGGAGAGGAAACTGGGCTTTTTTCTTTGGAGTCACATAAAAAGCAATCGGGAGAATACCGCAGTAGTGACATCACCGCTGAGACTCCACTGAGAAGAGTTGACATTGAATCACTCAGAAAGTGTTAAAACAGTTTAAAAAGTGAAATCACTGTTGGCGTGGCAACATGCATTTGCGTTGGCGAGGAGAGAAAATTAACATGTATTGGATGTACACACATTAAAAGAGTAATCTGGAATTAAGTAAAGCACACTCCAACACAGCGGCCATGATGTTGCACTTGTACAACCAGCTGTAGCCCGCGTCTCATTGGGTTTCAAGGTTCATAAGTCACTGATATGTAGACTTGGATGTACTTTGCTCATGAAGACTGTCCCGAATATTCAACAAAATACAGCCGTTTTCAAATCAAACCAGGCATTTCCAAACTGGGAAGTCTCCCAGAGAGGACACATATTCATTCTTAAATCAAAAAAAAGAAGAAGTTATTAACGTGACAAGTGAAACCAAGGTTTGGCTGATCCCAGACTCAGCAGCGCTAACAGAGCTGACAAAGGACTATTGTTTCTCTGCTGGACAAGCTGCACAGCCTTGAGTAATACAAGTCTGCTCGACAAAGTCAAATTGTTTTGTCAGCTCTTATACTGTAGCTGCTCGGTGTCGTTTGTGGACTTCAAACAGATGAAGGTTTCCTTAATGCTATTGTTGTTCGGAAGAGAGTGGTGCTGTCCCGAGGCGGAGGGAGGCTCAACTCCGCGGCACGATGCTGTCGGCGGAGTTCAAAGCCGGAGTGTGTGAGTCTGTTTCCCATTAGAGGCTTGTCACTCTCCTCACGTCATTGACAACACAGGGAAAAGAGGAAAAACAGTCCATCTGGGATCCATTTACCTTCATTATTCTGCCTAGGGACTTAGGAGACCCCCCCCCCTTCATATGCACACACACGCACACACACCCCAACACACACACATATTCAAGTACACACATATCCAAACACATACTGCTGTCATGACTGCATGCAGATGGACAACATGAGCTCATAGACAAAAATGAGGACATGCAGAGGTAAAAGGCACAAACACATTCCAGCATCTACACGCACATACACAACACAGAGACGCACAAGTGGATGAAGTTCCACACACACGCGGCACAAATGACCATCCTCTGTCATCCTGACGGTGCTGGAGGAGGATTTGATTCACTGGATAATTTCCTTCCATAACAAAAAAAAAAAAACAACCTTATCACCGTCACGTGGATGTGAAGCAGAGCGTACACAAACTCTTTACTCATCCCCACATGCGCACGCACCGAACCGCAAAACCCGATCCCACCTTCCCTGTAGGCCCATTAAAGCTGCCACGCTCCCCCAGAGAGAGTAAGTACAGACAAACTAATGGAAAGATGGAGGGAAGGAGGGAGGGCAGGGGAGGAGGAGACGCTTATTAAAGATCAATCAAGGGAGGAGAGAAAGAGGGAGAATGTGTGTGAGGGGGGTGGTAGTGGTGGTGAGGGGTGAGGGTCGGGGTGATGGAAAAGAAGGGGGGGGGGGGGGGTGAGAGTGAAGGATAAGGTGAAAACGCTACAAAGCTCCCCCTCTGAAGTTGAAGCACTCACAAACTTTACCCATAAAATGTATTCCATTAAACGGCTTATACACTTTATTTTTTTTTTTTTTTCCACAGACCATTCCACAAACTTTATTAATTACCAGGGGGGTGCGTGGTGCATAAGTGGTGGGCTAGCGGTGGGGGCCTTTTCAGATTTGGAATTCATGAAAGGAAAATGCTCTTTTTGAGTTGCTAAGGCAAAGTGATTCCCTATTAGTGCCTAAAAAGAGATTATGTGGGCCGGTAGGCTAACCATAATAATGATTAATAATTCCCTCAAAAGAAATTTCCTTTCAAATAAGCTCAAAATATTACCAGCTGTTACTTCTCTGTAAACGCACAGCAGTTCTGCAGCTTTTTGCTCCTGCCACGATATATAATTGACAGCTCTGTTCTGGCCTGTAAAGTTCATGAGGCATTCTATGATATTGGGCTATACAATTAAAATGGTCCCCTGGTGGCTCAGGTGGCTAAGATGTGATCGCAATGCCCTTATTTCAGAAAAGGGAATGTATGTTAGTCAACGGCCAGAGACAAATCATATTTTGATCCAGTTGGATTTGTACCATGAATTACACAGATGCTGTCAATTTAAAAGATACTTTTTCAAGTCAAGAAAGTCACACTTTGTGGTAGTATCTTTTAGTTTTGTGTAAAACCACTCAGTGAACTGCTTCTCTTCACCAACACAACCGTCACCTCGGCTTGCTAGCTAGCTAGCTAACTTACGTATATGTTTCATCACAAATGCAACGTTGTCTTACAGGATGCGTTTTATCCGGCGATTCTTTTTATCAGCCAGGAAGAGAAAGAACGTGAGTAGCGTTACATCCTGGTACCAAACACACAGGCATCGTAGCTTCAGACAGACGTGTGTCTCAAGTTTCACCTAGAATCTGTGATCCCAACTCTCACATCACATCTTACCGCCAGTATTATTTTTTTATATACTGAGTGGACAACTATCTGAAAGGTTTTGATGTGGGGAACTGTCCCCATCTGGAGCTCCAGGCATTTCAAACAAACAGAGGATTACTTAGAACTTCTATTAGGTCCAGATCTGAATACCAGGCCATACGATTGGCATTATGTAATAAAAACGAAACTTTGAATCAGTTTTGTTGTTCTCATTGAACTTGAAGAGGCATGTCCCGCTTAACTTTCCCCGGATCTGATTACTTTGGAGACTGCAGGCTTAACTAATGTTTTTGTCATTCCATGCTTTCTGTTTTAAATTTGACAAAAAGGATATACATTTTTCTGTATTTAAGCTTGAGAAAACCTACAGATGTTGAGTCCTCTAGAGAACACAGATTCACCACAATGTCCAAAACTTTAGGGAGGCCTCTCACTGTGCAAACAAAACACTGAAGCCAACATTGCCTAGTTCACTGCACTCACAACTTGTTCAGTTCTGATGTTCAGGAACAAACAGGGAGGGACAGATTTGAATCTAAATTATGAGCAGATGGATCTGCATAAAGTCAGCCAGATGAATATTAAACATTTTCTCTCGTATACTAAACGCTTTGACTAACCCCTATGTAAATCTAATTTAATCACCCGCAAGTGTTGACAAAACCGGATGCGTCAGTGCCATGGAGGTGAACCCCATGGCTTCAACGTGAACGTGATCTTCAACGTGATCCATTTCAAAAACACTGCGTGAGCAACCCCACTGCTTTGGATTATTCTCATAGGAAAATCAGTTGCTCTGCTCCACAGACAGGTCAGAGGTCAGAGTCAAGATACTGATCTGGAGCAGGTAATGTTTGAGATAAGAGAACTCGTAGAAAAGCACCACCTACGGACCAATCAAAGCTGACCGTGAGATCATATTACAGAAATAAGGTATAGTCAGCATGGTTGAAACTGCTAAAGGCAGAAAGGACAGCCGGTAAAAACAAATCTAAATACATAGACTTATAATATCACTGCCCCATCTAGAGCACCATAGAGCTGACTAATTATTGGTTAAGTGGAGCTTGACTGTAATGACAGAACTTAATTCACTGAGGCAGATCATTATTCGTCATTATATTAGTCTAGGATCCTGGCCCACCTACATGATTGGTGTGTATGGAAGCCCTGAGAGGCACAACAAAAAAGAAACCTGAAATAAATTGTTCTGTCCTGTGTTTATGACTGAACAGGTTGAAAAGAGTTTTCCAGGATATTATTTCTATGTTCTTTGAATTTCCTTTCCATCTGTGAAACAGGTGCTATGTACTTGTGTTCAGAGTGCATGGAGAAATTAAAACTCTTCTGAAAGAAAACATGAATGTTTTCAGGCCTATTTAAAACACGGGGTAGTGATGCACTTCAGCCCCTTGTGGCCTAACTGAGTATGACAACTACAAACAATAAAAACAGATGGGAAAAAATACCTTTGACAGATTCTCCTGGCAAAAACTTTTTCCATTGTTCGTATGTCATAAACACACGAGAGAACAATTTAGATCAGACACAGAAAATGGATCACCAGATTTTGGTTTCTACATACCTCTCAAGGCTTCTGTATGTATGTGTGTGTTTGTGCTCCAGCACTGTATATAATAATATGCATGCTTGTGTGCACCCCCCTTTATGCCTGCGACTTTTCCAGTAACCATGCGGTTGCCACAGTTTCCTTCGGGTTGGATGCGCCAGACAACCAAAAAGCCCACACTACTGAAACTTTATTGGTGCCAAACACCCCCCTGATTACAATTATCCAAGCCACGAGCAGGAAGTAACGATCTGCAGTCCGTCAAACACAAGACCTGGAGACCATTTACTGTAGACCATTTGAAGTTATTGGAAACCGCCAGACACATGCTCTCCAAATGAGGAAGATTATTAATTACGCAAGAAGTACGTCAGAGGCAGTGTGAAGCGGAGCCTCTGATCAGCTTATGTGCGTTTGTTGTGGCTCAGCGTAAAGGAAGTACGAGAAATGGTCTGATTACAGCTCCACTAAACATCCGTTTGGGGATCAATATAAAAAGGAAAACAGCTGGTGGCAAAACTATTGGGACAGGGAACGAACTTTGACTTTTTTTCTTTTACACAAGATTAACCAATTGGCTTTTTGTAAGTATTCTGCTAACTTTAAGAGTGCGCTGAAACAAAATAAAGATCTATTTAAACTCACTTTCTCTACACTTTGAATATTTTCTTTTTGCTCTATCCTTTATTCAAAAAGTTGCAGTTACATTATAACTAATTTGTCGGATACCACATATAATAAAACACAGAAAGAAAGGAATTGAGGAGAGACATTAGCATACTGAATGATGTAAATCATATGCTATATCCTTCAGTCACCGGGTCTCGACCCAACTGAACACCTATGGGAGATTGTGGGGTAACCTGAGATGGTGTTCTTCCCTCCGGTTATTTCCAGGGAGAATCCTTAGAGACTCCAGGGAGCATTGAAGTTGTTTTGGAGGCTCCTGGACACTTGGACACTTAATGCTGTTTGCTTTTTTCTTTTAATATGTCACCCATCTGTTTCAGTCTTCTTATCTTGTAAGCTTATGGTGCTGTGTTTAAACAGAGCAGTACCTGAATGCAGCGAGGTACTCAGCATCCCCCATGGGTGGGTCCAGTCCTCCAGTCCAGGCCACATTCACATTGAAGCCCTGGCCTGCTCCAGAACCAACCTAAACCCCAAAACACACGTGTTGCTTTTCATTCATGCAGTGCAGTCGTTCAGGTAAGTGTATTGGTCACATGCCAGACTCTCACATTGTGTATGGACTACAATGTGGCCTAGACTTCACCCACCTCAGCTGGCGACCCACTGCCAGGGAAGAAGTTTCCATCGTCATAGCGATGCAGCGAGATGTAGAGAACGCTGGGGTCACTGTAGAACACTTCCTGGGTGCCGTTACCATGGTGAACATCCTAGCAACAGGATGAGGGAAGATATATTTTAGAAACAACGATACCAAAGGAGATAAATTCACTATTGATCGATTGACTGACAATGGTGAGAGCATGAGAGTTAACAAGACGTCTTACCCAGTCAACAATGAGGATCTTGCTGACGCTGAGCTTGTGTTGGAGCTGCTTGGCCGCTATGGCCACAGAATTGAAGTAACAGAAACCCCTGATGATAGACACAGATCAAAAGGAGGAGCCAGAAATTATAAGACAGTTCTGAAGACAAGAATTATATATTATATTTATTTTTGCAGGATTGTAGCATAAGTGACTATAATCATGAATATTGGAAAGGCTCTGTGTCTCTGACTGAGCTTTGGCTTGTGTAGTTTTTTTTTGTTTGTTCACTGCAATATATCATAGCTACACCTCGATGAAAAAGGCACAAGCATGGCCCGAATTACAGACAAGGCATAAAAGTGTTAATAATAATAAAATATAATTAAGTCTTCCGGACGTCAAAAAAGCTGAAAATTTATATATGAACAATAATGTCTGTTCTTACGCCTTCTAGCTATGATAAAAGAGTTTATTATAGTGTCGTTTCTTTTGAAGAAAATCTGCTTTTCAAACCGATCGGTTGTTTTTGGAGTTCAGAGGGGTTAAAAGAATTTTAAAGTTTGTTTTCATGCTGCTCCCACATGTTCTTCATGAGACCATCTGCTTATTGTATATGCCAGGAATGTGAAATGGCAAACAATACAGTAACTGTGCAGAACTGTGCTCAGGATAAGTGAGAAGACGATGAGTAGACCAAGCGCCATTAAAAAATAAATAAAAATGAAACATACACAACAAAATAATTCATCTTTCTAAATGTATCCCTTTGTCTTCTGTACAGAAATATCCTCCACAGAGAAACTACTGACGATGCCTGAACGGGAAAACTCACTCTGGTCAGGCTGAGCATGTGACACACACACACACACACACACACACACACACACACACACACACACACACACACACACACACACACACACACACACACACACACACACACACACACACACACACACACACACACACACACACACACACACACACTTACATTGGATTAGAGGGGTCTGCGTGATGCCCTGGTGGCCTGACCACAGCAAAGCCGTTCTGTGCAAAAGAAGAAGACGCCATTAATCAGTGTTTCACTCCATGTGAAGGGCTTTGAGTGTCCCGTTTCAAAGTTAAAGGCTTTTACATTGTACAGGAATATCACATTTTTGGCACACAGAAATAAAGGAACCTCTTCCTTAAAAGACACAATACCGCTGCCAAAATTCAAACCCGGTCATTTAGAAATGTATAGACAGCCTGGTGTTTATCTTTCTAACACAAAGATAAACATAAAACAACGCTTAATGTTTTCTGGTTCTTGTGAGGTTTGTTTGCACCGGTGCTGCTTCTGTTTATCCCAGTAAAGTAGCTCCAGTGATTCAACTGAAATGTTCAATAGCAAATTGCTGATTTTGACTTTCTATCCATGTTAAGACACCAGAGGCCTTTCAGGAAACTCACTATGCCGTCTTGTAAATTAGTGCAGTACAGTACAGTGTACATTCCCAACCATATGTAGAGCTTTTCTGAGGTGGAGTGGTTGTACTGTGGTCGTCCTGTGGTGTAATGGTTGTGCACTGCTCACTATAGGCCGAGCCTAGGGTGGCATTTATTGTTTCCCATTCTCCGCCCGCTCGCCCGCTTTGTTTTACAATCTTTTGTTCGTTTTTTTAAGGGTAAACCTCTCTGGATTGAAGCTGCCAGCTCTAAATTCTTCTTGCCAATTATATTTTTACATTTGACCAATTAGAATAAAAAACAACAACAATTTCAGCCAGGTTTAGCCCAGACTTTTAATCAATGTGAGGAGGAAAAGAAAGAATGCTTCGGCCGCAATGAGACAGGAAAACTCTTTTGTGAAAGCCGTTCTTCTTTGAAGTGGGTTAAGAGCGTGAGGAACGCTTATTTGCACTCATAAGTTCATGTGTCTTTCTGATCCTTGCTGTTGACACACAGGAACAAAACGCTGCCAGTGGTGGGTACATTACATCACAATAACTCCCAAAGTTGATTCTGGCTCACGAACCAGAACCTGAAAAGCAGGGACTCTGTGTGCATGGGGCGCGACGTTAAAACAGCCATACAACCTGACAACAACAACAATCTGACAATGATGCGCCTGCATTTAGTCGCTCAGGAGCTGTTTTCTTGTGTTGGTTACATCATATTCTTATAATAACTGTCTGCATCGTGGCATCCCAAGCCTCCATCATTTTCTGTTAAGGGAACAATTTATTGTGCTAATTGTCTTCTGAATTGTTGTCTGAGTTCTCAGGAAGTCTGTGGTAAATTATTAATTAAATGTTTTTCAGAACAATTAATCCTTTGAACCGAGTTTGAATTCTCAGATCAGTGATCAGTTATCTTACAGATCTTAATCCGTCTGGTGTGGAAGTGACAGAATGACGTCTGGCTCTTTCTGCGGGGTTTATTCTCTCACCTTCAGCTCTCCTTTGGCCACTCTGCAGGCCAGCTCAACAACGCTGCCGGCTGCCATGCGTGACGCTGTTGAAGTGTGCGACTCATTCCAGATGGTGTCATTATCAACCTAGCAATAGAAGGACAAATGACGGCTTTAGAATGAGCACAAACAGGTTTAGAATATATGTCACATGAAGCCTGACTGAAATCTTTCTGGGACGGTCAAAGACAACTGAGGGCTTTCTCTAGAACACGCATGACCAGACATACAAACAGCTGCGACTCCAGAATACAAACGTCCAGATTCATAGTGCTGGTAATTTTCCTTTCCATTCTTTTTTCTTTTCTCTGTTTGTTCACAAACTGGCATTGCTGTCCATCTGGCTTGGACAATGAAAGCCGAGGCATTTCTTTTATCCCTGGTCATGGACATGTTGTTCCCATTAGCTCTGACTTGTCATGGTCAGACGCGAACTGTCAGGCAAACGTTAGCACTGGGCCACGCCAACTCTTTTCCTCTTTAATATCCTGTCTTTCTTGTCATTTTTCTTTCTCGTCTTTGCTGCTTTTCTTTAAAACATTATTATCTTTCGTCAAAAACAGTATTATATAGAGTTCACTCAGAAAAATACAGTTGTTTGTGTGTGTGTTTTCTCTTACCCCTACACCCCCACATGGTAACATCACAAACGTCCTTTGAGAGAGGATTCCTTAGGAAACAGAAACATAATTCAACATAATTATTTCATGCCAAGACGGCTTATGAGAAGAAAAGCCATAAACTGATATAATTGAATAAACGGGGCAAATTCACGAAGAATGGATTGCGGCTGCTGATAACACCATGAATTGCACATCACTGTAATGATATGACATAAAGTTCTGCAGCTGAGCGCAATTTGCCCTCGTCTGCGGTTTTCCATGTAGCAAAGTAGAAATGCTGCTTTTACACCAACAACACAGCAGGCGGAGTAATGGCAGAGAGGAAAAGAAAAATGTCATTCACGGAGGGAAACATTATAATGGGTTTAGTATCCCAGTCTGGCAGTATGATCGGCTTCAGTTACCACCAACTCTCTCAAGACGCTAATAGGTCATTTTCACAGCAGCCGTTTTGACAGTGTAAACACCATAATTGATTACATTATTTATGGTGCCATTTTATTTAGTGTGTCAGCCACTCCTATGAGTTAACGTGCACGTTGCCAGGGTGCTGGTGAACCTAAATGGAACAGGGCCAGAAATGTATTTTATTAATTACACCTGTGTTTATACCGCAATACCAATGTCAAAAGAAGGCCCATCATTTTACTTGCATGTGGCTATCAGCACTGATCTTTGTGAATACAACTGTTTTTGCATTGAGGCTCATTTGCACACGTTAGATTTGCACCAAATGCATGCAAATGCATGCAAATGACCTAATTTATATAATATGTACAAATAGCCCAAAGGCACAGAGATGCTGTTGGTGCATTCCACCCTTACAGTTTCTTTGTTTCTCATTTGTGCAAGGTCACAGCCGCACATGCCGCACAATCCTTTCGTGATTGCATGACATGATTTGTGATATATTTATATAATCAGTACGCCATGTACAACAATCATGTTTGTAATTACTTTAAATCCCAGGACAAAAATATGAACCCCATTTTTGCCAGAATCATACATTTTTACTGAAATCTGTAATATTAGTATTGGATATCAGAAAAACAAACAAAATGATGTTTGAAAGTGTTTTTGTAACAATGTAATTTGGCTCAGAAGGAAAATGGTTTTCGAATCGAGGAATCCAGCAATCTGAGGTGTGGCGTACCGGCCAGTTTGCGGTTATCCAGTTTGAGTCTGTTGAGCGGGTTGGTGCCATAGAGCAACACGTGGCGCTCGGTGTGGACCGACTGCAGCTCCTCCAGAGTGGCTTTACGACCGCGAATAGTCTGAACAAACAGATCAGGAACATGCCATTACATAAAGCACACATGTACATGAACAATGCAGAACATAATATGAGTCATAAAGAAAGCTATATTGTGCAACGACCGTCTCATGTACCTGTAAACTCAATTTTCAGACAGTAGAGGTAATTAAATTTAATTTCTGGAGGTCAGATCTGGATGAAATGGTGTCCCATGTCGTACGTACCTCACACTGTCCCCTCAGGCCTCTCTCCTGTAGTCTCGACCAGATGCTCTGTATCCTCCCAGCATGCTCCGGGTGACTGCTGTTGTCTCCACACGTACACTGGTGCTTCAGCATCTGAGAATCATACACCAGGCCTGCACACACATACACACAAACATAAAAGATACAAGTTAGATCTGTTAAAGCTGAGCATTTACTTCAGTTTCATCGGGTGACTTTTTGGGGATTTTCCTGTACATTGACTCATTTGAAACATTTTTGTGGCATTCAAAGCACAACTTAGATTTTTTTAACACTTTCACATAACATAAAAATGATTACATTATTTATTACACAGATTGACATTTAGAATTTTAGATATACATTCTTGAGATGATGGAAAAAACAAAAAAACACTCCGGAGCCAGGTATACCAGCTGTATCGGCCAATATGGCATATCCACAGTCAGTGACAAAAAAAAGGTGACATCTCAAAGATGTTTTTTTTTTTCGGTTAATGTGATCCACGACTCAAAACCATGATACGATCCGAACCGTGAGTTCTGTTTGCAATTTTCAATTTTGGAAACGAGACATTGCTGTTGAGGTTTTAGAATGAATTATTTGTTTCTCAGAGTTGAAGCCGAGTGCCAAATAGTTCCATTATATTTAGACAGACATCGCTACAGCCGATAAATCATCATCTCGGCAACTTGCACCAAAACAATCTAAATTGATAAATAGCACTACGGGGGAAGATAACATGTATTTTTTTAAATTTTTGGGTTAACTGTCCCTTTAAGTTTATAAATGCTACTTCTTTAACTTTCCCAGATGAGAAGCACGAGTCAGGCAGTGCTTTCACTCCACAATATGTTTCATACAAACATCTACAGAGTTCTGTGAGTCCTTTGTTCTATATGTTCCCAGTCAGGTCTTGACTGATCATGAGTCAAGGAAGGCCTTGCAACCAGTCAAATCAGTCATTCCTGGTTTAGACTTTAACTATACTACAGTGTCAGTAAACTCCTTAAATTGGCCGTTTCTTCTTCGGTCTTCTTTAGTCACTTTTTAAGATCAACACAAGGTGCAGAGCTTCTTCATGTTGGTTTGTTCATAAGCAGGACCTTTTTTCATTTTTGATTTTCCTTCACTTCCAACTGTGACGTTTACCTCTGCTGGTCAGTGCATGGTGCTGGATGCTGGGAATCATTCAAAATATCATTTTTTATTCTATTATTATGACTATCATTTGGGACGTGGCTGGAAATCAGGGACAGAGAAGGACAACAAACAGAAGGTCCCCAGCCGGATTCAAACAGGGATGTTTCAGGTTTACACTGTGATCAGCTATTTAACCCCGAAGCCATGGAGGCACCCTGAATTTGAAATATCATCAAGAAAATGCTAATACATACCTATTATAACAGTGTGTAAACATGTCTGACTCACCAGTGGTGAAGCGTGTTTGGCTGCTGCTATCCTGTGTGGCCAGGCTCAGGGTTTTCTCAGGCAGTGTGAGAGAGGTGGAGGCTGGGGATGACTGAGTGCGTGACAGGGGACGATGGACACCCAACCCACTACCAACGCCGCCACGTAACATGGGCACTGCCAGGGTCTCCATCTGGCGATGCAGCTGCTGCAGCTGCTTCTGCTGTTCCCATAGCAACGACTAAAGGAAGAGTGAGGGTGAAACACGACATGAAAAACACTGGCATATACATATCATTCTAACGAATAATCACAAACATAAAAGAAGACAAAGTTAAGAGGAGAATGCAGAACAGGAACTGAAGACAGCTCTGGGTCGTATTGGAAACCGTGGAAAATATCTGTGAATATTTCATTCAGTTCCAGTGCTACACATATGGTATGCAGCTGTACGTCCCTAAAACTGTGATTTGTATTCAGGGCTGATGTTTAGTGCTGAAAGCCACAGTACTTCCTCCAGCTTAATGTCAATAAAACCTGAGATTTATTTGCCCCCCTTGTCAATATCGAGTTGCTTTGAATCTGGAAGTAATTTTTTGACTCTAATCGCCTCCTTAAAAATTCAGTTTACCAAAATCATTCAATACCAACCGAGTCTGACTCCTGACTCTGTGGTTTGATTAGCGACTGACTCATTTTCTAAAGGAGTAACAGCTCAATTTACAGTGCATGCACCCTGTGACCACGTCATGTTTAAATAAACATTTTGATGTAATGAGTACATGTCAAACCCCAAAATTATGCAACGGTGACAAGGACCATGCAAGTGCAAGTGTGAGGCCGCCACCTACAGGACTGTTGGATGAAGAACAGTTGTGTGGTTTTAGTCCATCTATCTACCTGCTTTCTGTGTGTGTGTGTGTGTGTGTGTGTGTGTGTGTGTGTGTGTGTGTGTGTGTGTGTGTGTTTGTGTGTGTGTGTGAGAGAGACCAACCTGGTTGAGTATGAGTGCATGTTGCAGGTTCAGTTGCTCTTCCTGGCTCTTGGTTGCGGTTGGCTCCGCCTCCCTCAGTGACTCCGCCCTCACTCTGCCCTGGTAGGTTAGCTCCGTGGGCGACGTGCAGCCACCATCCTCTGAGTCCATATCCTCAGAGGGGATCTGATGCAGTCTGGGCTTCTCGCTGGACTTGGACATCAGCTGCACAAACACACATGTTTAAGTTGGCAAAAACACACGTGCAGACAAAAGTGCGTGTTTGCAGTTGATGCAAATGTAAATAAGCACCTGCCATGACACAGTGAAATGTGGACTAAAACCTTTTCCACGCAACATAAATCTTATCAAAGCATGCTTATGTGGATTTAACAGGAGAGAGTTGTGTGCAAGGATAAAGTGCTGAGTGGGGGGAAAAAGGTCTGGTGGAAAGTCTTGGAGGGCTCCAACATCAGCCAATATGAGATTAGAAAAACAATCAAATCAAATCCCTCCCAACATTATGTCCCACCTGCCTATCCTGTTCACTCAGAAATATGTCACCATACAGAAGGTAGATAGTATTGAAATGCCTCTTCAGTTCGACTTTAAGGTTGCTGTGGTTCTCCTACTGAAGACAGAACGCCTCGAGGATCTCTAAAGCTTTTAATATCATGAGGTAACTTTATATTCAGCCGTTATCTTCTAAAAGATGTACAATCTAGGGCAGCCAACATCAATGAATTTGCCATATTTGCTTCCTGTGTTGCTTTAACAGTTTGTGATTTGTGAAATTAGAATCAAATCCTTCAGAATTATCAATATGTGCAGATGTGTATATTTCATGTATCTGAAGACTTTTCAGGTATCTGTACTTTACCAGAGTATTTATTTTTCTGACAACTTTTTACTTATACTCCCGTCATTTACTCCTTACATTTTTAAAACAGGCTTGTAACTTTAGTTCAGTGCGTGCCTTCACTTCTCCTTACCTTGCCCAGGTGAGTTTGCTGTTTGAGCCTCTCCAGTAATTGTGTGTTGTGCTGTTGTTGGAGGAGATGAGTGTGAAGGGTCCGTGCGTTCTGGGGGAGGGGCTCCGAGCGTGTTCTGCTCAGCGGCTTGTGAGGATGAGCCCCTCCAGGATGAGCCAGGTGGTCTAACTGGGGAGCAAACTGTAGCGGCACGGTGTCTAGGCCTGGAACTGGTCAGACACAAAGGAGCAGCAAAATGTATGTCTGTGAGCAGAAGCAGTGTAACACAACGTACACACACATAACACTTCTCAAACCCAAATAAGCACACACAACAATGTCAAAATGACCCATGTAGCCTTGTAAATTGATTGAATAATCTATAATTTCTTTGACTTGACAATATTTTTTATTTCTAAATATATGACACATCATTTTGTTCTCATGTGTTGCCTTGATTGTATAGTTAGAACACTGAAAGCCTGAATGTACGCCGATCCATTGAAGAAAGGGGAGTTATTCTCATTGTAACCACTGGGTGGTGCTACGTGTCTACAGTATAAGTGCCAGGCTGTGAGTGTGAGTCTCACCAGTGAGTAAGGGAGAGTGTACCAGTCCAGAGGACTCCAGGATGATGACAGGCAGATGAGCGTTCAGCTGCCCAGCCTGATCCTCTCTGCTCAGGGGGAGGAAGACGGTGGAGCCCCCGGCTGTAACCACTGGCATCTGGCCAACCCTCAGAGAGGACAGCTCTCCTTCAGCCTGCACAGACGGTTAAACAGCTTTTATAGCAACACGTTATATGCTGTTCGACATTCTAGCATAGCTGGATTTAACAGGCTGACATAGAATAAGAATAATATATTCCGCTATGTAGACAGATGGAGTTCTGATGACCCGAAGAAAAACTCTTCAGCCACTTAAATGTAAATAAGCAGCACTGCATCAACGTCACAGTGAAACAGCATTTAAAAATCACCATGCTTTGATGTACTTCCTTTTTAAAACAGGATATTGGCAAAGGGAGATTTCATTCATTCATTTCATTGAGGTATTCAAGTCACAGGACGTTATGTTATGTGAGCTTTGTAAAATACTTTTACATATACATACAAACTGTACTGCACATTCACTGGTTTCCCAACAGCAACACTGGTTTCTCAGTCTTTGGACCACTCAAAGCGCGTTACACTACACGCAGCATTCACACATTCATGATGGCAGAGGCTTTCATGTAAGGTGCAACCTGCCCATCGGGATGTAATGTAATACTCATTCACGCACACAAACACTGTAAGATTAATCATCCTGGTCTGTAAAATCCTCTTCACTCATCTTTCAGGATCTCAATTTTGCTGTTGGAAACATAGCTAGATTGCAAAACAAGCGAAGAGAACAAGAAAGTTCTGTTTCGGAGCGTTATTAGACCACACCCCCTGGTTACCCGGAGGCGCCGATTACAAATCAAAGCTGAAAACAGAGGTCTGACTTCCTTCCTTGCCTCCAACTACCTCACTGTCACATCAAATGACAGCTCTGGATGTAGAAAAAAAAATGTTGTAGCTGTGGACTCAGCTTTCTCTTTCAATTTAGCACATACTGAGGGATTGGACACCCACATAAATAAGTCACATTGTCTGGGACTGAGTCTATAAAAGTGTTTGTCTAACAACATAAGTGGAAAAGACATTATTTAGGAATAAATTGTTATGACATATTCGTCGCAGCTCAGTGTTTACCCTGGCGTTGGCTGGTAGTCCCAGTGTGATGGTGGGCAGAGTGGACGGACTCTGGATGGTGAAGTTAGCCAGAGTGCCGTCTCTGAGCAGCAGCCTCTGTGCCTGCAAATGCCAAACACAATGACTATTCAAAAACATTTATATTCAAATCTGAATGAAATGATGTTTCATAGCAACACCTTTTTGGAGCTAAGAGAACTTCCATCTAACATTTAAGACCAGTGCTGGTTCTGTATTCTACAATAAAGACCCCTCCTTGATCTCTGCTTTAGATGCACAATAACTCTTCACTCCATGAGCATAATATCCACTGATGTCAGTGTGGATGTAAATCTAAAAGAGTGTGCTGTCTTGACACTGGAGAATGATGAGTCAGCCATCCGCAGCAGATGTGACAGAGGTTGACTTCATGTGATTAAATTAATTATGGATAAACAGCTGACAAACTCGGTGCTCCCATACTCTTGTGTCGTTGCTTTAAACATGTCATTAATCAGCGTCTCAGCACAGCTCATGTAAATGAAAGAACATTTTTGTTTTGTTTTTTTTAATCAAACCGTGTGCTTAATGTTTAAAATGCTCGTGTCGTCTAAAAGACAGATTAAAGAGCCCGTCTGAATGTCCAACGTCGTAGTGATTTCTTAACCACCAAAGCAAAACAGTTTTCTATCAATAAAGGGATTTTAGTTCCCAAAACATCTTTGAAATTGGACTGATTTTATTTGAATTCGATGACTTAGTTCATCAATATTCTAATATAACGTGGGTGTTTGCTGACCTCGTGCGAGAGGCCGCCTGCAGAGGGCAGTAGCCCATTCTCATTGGGCAGACTGTCATTGGGAGAACTACAGCCAGAGACGGGAGTACTGCTGCTGCTGGGGGACGAGTCTGGTGAGAGACAAGCAGTGTGTGAGTTAATGATATGATTATGCATCTTGATCATATTTCCATCGCAGTTCATCACATCAGGGAATCATTTCTTAAAGTAATCAGAGTGAGAAAGAATGAAAGCCTTTGTTTGAGTCACTGAAATGATCACATATTAAACCACAATAATGCATTACACACATGCACACATTTCATGTGTATGTGTGTGTGAGAGCCTAATTACCCAGTGTGTCAGGTACTCTGTGCTTGACAGCGGGCGGGGCACTCTCTTTGCGGGTGAGTGGGCTCTTGCGGGTGTTCAGGTGTTTTTTCAGCTTGTGCTTCACCTTCAGATTCGGCTCAGATGCTGAAACAAATTAAAGAAATGTGAGGAATGTGATTTTAACATCTACAACATCCTGTTGCTGCCTGTAAAACCAAACAATGACTCAACATATTTCCAGTTAAAGACGTACACCTCTTACATACATTTACACAGGAGACATTTGGATGCTTAAAGTGTCAAAGCTAAATGGAATTCAGTCGATAACCTAAATATCATTGTTTACACAAAATGACAAAATAACAAAATACTGTTTTGTGCTTTTCCAAATGGTGGTATGTCTTAACCTCCCTCTTATTGGCTAATGAATGGACAAAACATGGACAACACATGGTGACTACTGCCCCTCCTTACCGTAAAAGATTGAGATTTGCCATGTGAATAAAAAAGTAAAAATCAACATGACAGGATCTCTCACATCAGAATTTAATTTGTCACTCAAACTTCAATTCATAATTCATCACTTGCAGCCTGATATTTTAAATGCTGCTGATTCAGCCCTTTGCCTCTGGTTTATAGTTGAGCTGAAACAGCATTTCAAGGGTATCTAGCTTCCGTAGAGTGACATTTTTAAGTGAGACAGGATATGCAGGCGGGACATAACGTTGGGAGGGATTTGATTTGATTGAAAAGATAAACTCACAACCTTCTCTAACTCTGTGCAGATTGATTGAAGGATGGATGTCATGATATCATAGCTTCAAATCAGTTGGCACTCGCTGATGTAAGCATTTTGCTTTCCAGGAAGAAAAAGTTGGATTTTAATATAAAAATACAAATCCTTTTTTATCGGCATATATTGTTAAATAGGTGCACAGTATGACCGGGGATGTGACCTAAAAGGGCATTTTTTTATTTCAGCTCGACTGAACAGCGGAAGTAGAAGTGCGATGGTTGATGTTTTACCTGCTCTGCGCAGTGGAGTCCCCTCTGAACCCTCAGGAGAAGGCTGTGGTGGAGACGAGACCAGAGGCTGGGAGGATACACTGGGGTCTGGGCCCAGCTTTCTGGGAAAACACAACACACACAACACACACACAACACACACACACACAACACACACACACACACACTTGTTAGGGTTATAATCGTATCACATGTGGTCAAACTTTTCATACTAGATTAAGACATGTAGTATAATCAACATGTTGCATATTTAGTGTTTTGTCACACTGTTTGTGTGTATTACATTTATATTTAGGTCATTTAGCAGACGCTTTTGTCCAAAGCGACTTACAATAAGTACATTTGTCAAAAGAAGGAAACAAGGAAACCACAACGTATCATTGCTGATAAAGTAAGAGCTAAAAATAGAACAAGTGTTAGGTCCTCATCTGAGTAAAGTAGTACTTCAAGAGCAACAGTGCTACGATCAGAGTGCTATAGGTAAGGGTTTTTTTTTTTTGGGGGGGGGGGGGGGGGATGTTAGTGGGTCATGCTATGTAGAGTCGAGGTGAAGTCTGAACAGGTGAGTCTTGAGCCTTTTTCGGAAAATGGCAAATGACTCAGCTGTCCTGACATTAGTCGGGAGTTCTTTCCACCACTGAGGACCAGAACAGAGAAGAGTCTGGACTTTGCTGAGCGACATTTGTTTGATTGTATGTTGTGTCACCTGTATGCTACAGGAGCTGCAGTCAGACTGTTAGTTCGTTCCAGCGCTGCCTGTTTCTGCTTCTTAAGAATCACCTCCTGGAGTTTCTGTTTCACCAGGGAACTGGCCACTGCACCTGTCAATCAACAACACAAACAACCACTCTAAACCTCAAACGTAGGACTCACTCACCGCTGCATCATAAAAAGGAGAACCGAAAAAAAGCACAGTGTACAGGACATCATCAGTGACTAATCCTAAAAATATATGACAAAGATACCTGGAACAATGGGGTGTTTCTGCGAATACACGTATGCCATGCATGGTAAGGTCACTGTTTTTGTGTGTGTGTGTGTGTGTGTGTGTGTTCGCTGCCATTTCTGTTTGTGTGCACACAGAGGTGACAGGAGGTGCTAGGAGTGATCAAGTCAATATTGACCCAGTGACTTTATGTGCCGAGACCCAAAGCTATAATTACCTCCACTGTTGTTGATCCACTTGTCAGGTTATATTTAGCCCTCGTCTCAAAGCAGACCGCTTTGAAAGTGGAGTAACGCAGTTCAATAAAGATTGAATATGATCTCTTACAGGGACTTTCCTCTCTGGCCACAATTAGCACCCTGGGCCATTATTATTTTTTTAAGACCAGGAAACATCTTTATATACCACTCAGTGAAAATAAAAACTTCACATAAACTGAAACTTGCAGTAACGTGTGTGTGAATGGACTCACTCTGTTGACTCTTGTCTTTGTGCTTTAGCTGCTGCAACTCCTGCTGTTTCTCGTGGTGCTCCTGCTCTCGCCTCCTCTGCTCCATATTAAACTAAACGCCCCACACACACACAGACATTTATGTTTTAGCAACATATATGAAGCAAATGGTCACGTAAGAACATGTAAGAAATATTATTTCAATAAGCCAGCTTAAGATTTAATACAAACAGAGATCAAGTACAATTTGAACTGTTTCATCTCCTTTACCCGGATATGGTGGTGCAGTTGCTGTTGGGAGAAGGAGGTGCGGGGCTGAGAGGAGAACGGGGTGAGGAGTAAAGGCGGATGCAGCGGCGTCAGGAGCGCCGTGTCGGAACCAGGGCGCATCCCCCGCTCTCCCACCCTGAGGTCCATGGGAAACAAGGCCGCGCACGACACCGGCACTGCCACGGAGGAGTCTGGGGAAAGAGAGGGGTGAGGGGAGGGAGAGGAGAGAGGCGTCAATGTGCTTCATCCACACTAAGAGCAGTTGAGTAACACAATACTCCGTGGGAAACCCTACCTGAAAAACAATGAGTACATGTAAACAGAGGCAAAATGAACCAGCGTTCAAGAGTTTAACAAAAAATTATGGTTTCATATAACAGATACTTTGCAGTTGCAAAACTCAGAGCACAAGGTTAGCGCCGTTTGACCCAGACATTCTGGGAGAACAGAGCAGCCCAGACAAACAAAGCCAACTATAAATATTGTTGTTGTTATCACGCTAGGGCCATTCAGAAAGATGTCTTTCACATAGAAGACGTTTGTTCCAAATGAAGATTCTGTGCCCCAGTAAGATTTACTGAAGACAGACAGTGTGTCAACATGGTTTCAGTCTGTATCATAATAACCCTATATTGTAGAGTCGGCTGAACAAATGTTGGGCTTCAGTTTCTGAAGCTATGACTACTGTAATCTGGAAAATGCATCACATTTAACAAGTAAAATTATTTGAAACTACTACAAGCATACATGAAACGAGTGCTGGGTCTCAATTTGCGTACTCTTGACCTATATGTGTGTGTGTGTGTGTGTGTGTGTGTGTTTGTGTGTGTCTACGTGTGTATGTGTGTGTATGTGTATAAGCACCGACAAGTATGGCAAAATGTATCCAGACAGTTGAGTGTGCAACGTTGGACACTACACACTCAACCGTCACCATCTTGACTATGTAGCAAGAGTTGTGCATGAACACTGTTATACACAAATGAATGAAACAGTTAAGTACCACTATACTGTTGTCTGTAAAAGCCACCGGTTTTTGATATTGAGTTAATTTAGCAGTCTATAATGATTTGTCGCTGCACAAAATAACCCTGCTAGCTAGCAAAAATGGCCAATTGTCATTTCTGTGGAGTGAGACAACACTACACTGTCGCACCACGCAAACAAGTACACAGTGTACAACAAGGGAGTACACTGGAGGTAGTAACACTATCCGCAATGACTACCAGGTAGTGTTACTGCTAGCTGTACTGTAGTAGTTACAGGCTACTGTCCCAACTCCTTTTGTTAGCTTGCTCTACTAGCCTAATGGCTAATGTTCTTTCTTATCAAAATAGTGTCTTTCATTATTTTATCCATTTTATTTCTACAGTTAAACATGACAGCATCCATAGTTTTAAATTGATGACTACCTACAACCAGTCAAATCTGAGCATCTTACATTTTAAAAGAGATAACACAACAATTTGTTATCCCAGAAGTCTCTCCTTTGGTACTCAGCCAAGCCTTATGGGAGCTGTAGTTCTAAAGTATAAACTCTCTATGAAATGATTCAATGTTAAAGGCTTACTAACCAGTACAAAAGTACTTATTTGGAATGTGGACAGAAAACAGCAGTATCGTTTCGGGGGTTTCAGACAAAAAGGATGAGGAGATACTATTAACATCCTAATAATATTTGATTAATATTTGCTTTGTTACTTTCCTAATATCCTGATATTATTGTATATCACACATTTGTGTCATTCTTATGTAGGCCTATATGTACATTATGCTGCATGCTTCACACATCAAGACCTCACTATGACAGTAAGTTTATTTTGTGGTCTATTGTAGATTTCAACATGTGACTACAAGTTTTGTATCCTAACTGAGAAAACCGGGTAATCTAATCTCTAATCTCTAATATCTAAACTGGTACAACACAGTGACAAAAAATGTTCTCTCTTTGTTTTCTTTGTGTTACACGTAAATTCACACCATCTCTCTCTCCGTCTCTCACACAAACACTTCCATGCTTTTTGCATGCTGTTGGTGATATTTGCATTGCATGGCTGAGTCAATGGGAAAGATTGCCTCATCCGGCGCTAAAAACAGGATCCAGGAAGGGAAGAGCTTGGGAACAGGCCGGGGTGGTTTCTGTCTATGAGGCACGCACATATTTACACACACGCACACACTCATAGCATACAGATGCACTGGCATATGCACAAAAAATGCACACTGACTCACAAACTGACACAGAAACGCAGCTGTTCACAAATACAGATATTCGCATGTGTCCCACCACGCCAACAAGAACACACATGTAGATACAACCGCAGCAAGGGAAACACGCTCCAAAATCTCCATACATTTATTCATACATTGAGATAACACACACACACACACACACACACACACCTGTTAAGACATTTACACACATCCAGATGCGGTACACTCATACACAGCTGCACATACAAGACAGGCTCGAGCAAACACCTTTTGCACAAACCTGCCTTGACGCTTATAAACCAAAACTTTAAAACACACGCACAGAGCGAGCCTTGAAATAACTTGGTGTGACATCATCTCCGTGCTGCTACGCCTGGTGCTCAGATGTCAGGCCACAGTGTGTGAAGTAAATGTCACTCATAGAGGGGCTTGGCCCGATGCCAACAGCAGCACTGGAAATGGGTGAAAGGGAATAGAATAGAACAGAAAAGACGGATATGATATTGCCGTTGTTTGTGCCAGTGAATGTGCGCACGTACACACACACACACGTACACACACACACACACACACACACACACACACACACACACACACACACACACACACACACACACACACACACACACACACACACAGTGAGCTTGAGTTACTGCGGTCTGATTAGCATCACTGTCTGGGTTTATGTGACACAGCAGTGTGTGTGTGTGTGTGTGTGTGTGTGTGTGTGTGTGTGTGTGTGTGTGCATGCACGCAGTGTCAACTCCTCCTCCATATTAGGAGGTAGGAATACAGTGAGAGAGCCTGAATGCCGACCATGGCTGGAATTACAGAAATCCATTGTCAAACACACACACACAAACAGTTGTTCACACACATCCTCTGCAATGACAGCAAGGAATAACAACGCTATTATTCTGAGGAAAAGGAGAGGAGAACATGCTTATACAAGGAAACAAAGGCTGCCACAGCACAAACACACGTACACACAAACACACACTCGCTCACTCACAGCCGGGAACACCAGTGTCTCTCTTATTCCTCGCCTCCCATGGGTTATAAATAGCAAAACACACACTGGTCCAACATTTACCTACACAGGGCCTTTTGTTTCTACAGGGGAAAACACACGCACACTTGTAGAGGAACCCAGGGAGGTCACCTCCAGCTCCCAGTTGTTGGTAAACTAAAAATGAATAGTTGGGACGGAAACAGTGAAGAGATTAAGAATTACACCAAAGGCAGAAGTAAAAAACAACAATCCTTGTTGATTTTACACTTTAAGGTTCGCTGAGAGAAAATGCCATTATAACCATCATCACTTTGCAAGTTCCACTTTAAGAAATCCTCAGTTTTCCTAAATGTTGAAAAACCTGCTTTGTGTTGAAATGACGCAGACATGGAAACACTCGGTCATGGAAATCACTTAGTCAGCTACATTGCTGGGTTGATATGAACAGTGTTAGATTGTATTCTCACTGGATAACAAGCTGAAGGGGCTTCCATTGACTGGTGATCAGACATTTCTATTATTTGCTCACACCTCTAAAGAGTGCGTTATAGGATGGAAAGCATTCAAACAAAAAGGTGAGAGGACTCAACAGAAACTACGAGGCATGATGGAAAGCTTCCTGTATTGAATACATCACTTCATGTGATTAAGCCGTTGATTCATCATTGGTGTACTGCACCCGCCGTCATGGTCGAGTCTACATGGCACAACAAACTGTGGTTTGTCATCACACATGTGATTTTGCTGTATTAACTGTAAAACTACCCTGTCAAGTTCTTTAAAACCAGGTTTCTACTAGGACCAGTAAATATTATTTATAGCTTTGTTGCATCTCGAGTTTTCACAAATGACTCAGAGTGCGGAAGCATTCAGCAGCACATGAAACTTTTAATCTCTCCGACCACTGAGCCACCCTGCTGCCCAGTGTGTGGATACATGATGTCTTTCTGAATTGCTAAAATAACTGATAATAATACAGTTCCCGTGTAGCCGACATGACTTTAAGTCTAGAAACCGTGTCGTGGTTTAGGCTCTGGACCTCTGCAACCACATTTAATCCCTCCACAGTCCCCCTTTCTCTCCTGGGTCTCTCCATGTAATACGAGGCTCCAATGTTTTTGGTTCTTTTAAAGAATGATATTGCATTACAGCTCATACGTCTGCGTGCCGTACTCAGTTAAGAATAACACGTTTTGACCCTGTGACTGTGTTGCTGTGTTGATTTCATTTAAATAGCATGGTTGTTTTTTTCCTCTGTGCAAATAGAGCTAGGAAGGCATGTGCTAGAATAACACACAAGGCAGACGCTCACATGTAGATCCATACATCTAAGTAACCGGTCCACGTCAGAGCATGATTTAACATGATATTGTTACCTTAAGAAAGTGTCAGAAAAGTCAACAATTAACAACACAATGCTCAAAATGCAACACTTTATCTCTTACAGCTTTCAACTGAAGAGAGCACTTTTTTTGGTCTCATCATCATTTGCATTTTAAAGCTGCAATACATGTTTTGGTTGAGGTGTTTGTTTTTTGTTGTTGTTGTTTTTTTAAAACATCACTGCGTCCATCTACCAGTGTAAATAGAAATGATCAACTGTTATTATCCTTAAACCTATTTTGACACTATTTATAGCTGCCCTATTTCAGCCAATTAATGTCGTTGCATTCTGTACCCGATTATTTATTTAAGGTTTTCATTCTTAATGGCAGAGTCCGCCAAATTACATAACCCTGAACAAAGGTATGCAACATGAAAAGATCAGTGTTTGCATAAGACAGAAGCAGTCGTCTACAGTCTTCTTTACTGAAACTAAGCCCAACACAGAGACTGTATAGAAGTTGTTCTTCCTCTATTGTATTCCCGTCAGCCGCTGCCCAAGGTGTGTCATTTTAGACAGAACTCTAGAGACTTGTGTTATCAAAACGCGAGTGTGGTTACCAGCAGGAACCACAGGTGTTGCCAAGTCAACCAGGACTGAAGTCCAGTGTGGTCAGCTCCCCTTGAAACAATGCACAGTGAAACTGGCTTTACTTTGTGCAGGAGTGCCAGACTGTCATTATGGAAATCACCAACGACACAGTACGATACGGCATGTGCTGATTTATCTGAGCGATTATAGGCACATGATGTCCGTACGGACAGAGTGTGTGTGTGTGTGTGTGTGTACACAGGGAAAGTCTATCCCTCTGCCTGGCATTTGGGGATTATGGATTCCACCTTCTATTGTTTTATTTGGAACTTGTGTTCCTGCTAAGACTCAGGACTCGTTCTACAGGTAAAACAAGCATAAATAAAATCTCTCTCTCTCTCTCTCTCTCTCAAAAGAAGGAAAACTAAGTCAAAAGACAAGAAAGGCAAGTCGGCCAGCAATCCTTCACGAGCTGCAGATATGTCTAGTCACTCTCGGCACACTGAAGGAGAGCTGACAGTCAGCATAGTGCCACCAGCACCAGGCACTCTGTACAAAGTCAACAGCCAAGTGAGCAGACGCCACCACTTTGTGTCTTGACACGCATCCAAATATAGCTGCAACGCCTTCTTCTGTTTTGACGGTGCTGCGGCTGTCTAAACCAAACTACACCTTTTAGAGGCAACTCTTCCAGTAGATAAAGATGTCAATACCTCCGTGTATGTATGAGCCTGTTAGTATGAATAAAAAAAAAATGAAAAAAAGTGGTGAAAGATTCCTAGATGTCAGAGAAAGACTAGAACAAAATCTCTATATCTCTATCACTCCCTTCAGCTCTTCAAACAAAGGAGTAGCATGCAGCGGTTTTATTACAACGTCTTCAGGTGTGTGCCTGTGTAAAGATATTTGTACAGAAAGAGCTGCAGCAGGAACCTAACACACCTCTTCATTAGTGCTCTGCAATAACAACGTGATCAGTTTCCTTTTGGTGTCAAATTCAATTCAAATATGAGTGCACATACGTGGAACACTTCATAAACCGCTATGTGTTTGTTCCAAAGGCTGATCCAAGTTTACAGAGAGTTCCATTTCATCTAAAGCAAACAAACGCAGGGTCAAAGCCGCAGGTTCAAGTCTGGCTTTTAAGGAAGTGAAGACGCTTGTTAATATGCAAATACATAAATAAATAACACACTGCAGTAGTTATGGGTCTACTTATGGGTCTGGACATCAGGTGTTCAGCAAATAAAATAAATAAAGTTTCCTTTTTCCAATCAAACATGTATCTGGTATTAAGAGAGCACTGATATCATGTCTAGAAAAACTGGTTACCAGGGCAGCGTGTCACTTCAAATATTCTTGAACACGGTGACTAATGAGCTGTACTTTTTAAACAAACAAACCTAGTTTCATTGTAAAGCCCAACTCAACAATAGACTATTATTACTAAGGCTGCAACTGACTGATGAAGCTGTTCATTATTTCACACGGTTCAAGGTGTCTTAAACAATTGTTTGTTTTGTGCAAACAAGATGACGTCTAAAACTCAGAGATGAATGATAAATGGACTTGCTTTTAGGCAAGGCATGTTTATTTGTATAGAAGCATTCATACAAAAGGGAATTCAAAGTGCTGTACTGAGGCATAAAAACATTAATAGCAACAACATTTAGGGCTGCCGTAAACAATGTTTTCAGCCCTGATTTAAATGAGCTGATCATTTGTGCACACCTCAGGAACCCTAAACTTGTCCCAGATGATCTGAGGAGTCTGGATGTCTCATAACGAACAAGTAGCTCTGAGATGTTTTTAGGCCTGAGATCATTCAGTGCCTCGTAGACCAGTAACAGGATTTTAAAAATCGATCCTTTTACACATGGGAAGACAGGGCACTGCTTTCAGGACAGGTGTGACGTGGTCCATTTTCCTGGTGTTGGTCAGGACTCTGTGAGCAGCTGCCTAATTGATCATATAGCAATTTTCTCGTCTTCCCACCACTCAAAGCATGTCACACTACATGTCAGTGTTCGCCCACACACATTCATAGAGATACTATACTGATGGGAGAGGCTGCTGTACAAGGTGCCACACATCTAACATATTCAAGCACATTCTCACGCCGATGGCACAGCCTTCAGGGTTCAGTATCTTGCCCAAGGACACTTCGGCATGTGGACTGGAAGAGCTGGGGATCGAACCGCCGATCTTCTGATTGACAGCTCAATCAGAAGATCGAAAAAATAAAATTAGCCAATCTCAGGTCATTTCAGCTCCTATCAGCGGTTCTACAAGAACAGATGCATGTGCACGTTCCTTCAGACGGTGAAAGCCTGATTCAACAGCAGGAACGTTGCTATTCAAGCAATGGTACCGATTGCCTGCAAAGGAACCCTAAAAATGAAGACAGGCTTCTTAAAAAGAGAGTCTGATGATTTCTGCTCAGCATTTCAGTGATGGAGAAAAAATGTTGCTAAAAGTTTAGCTTCTGCTAAAAGCTACAAAAGGCTCTCGGATGCTGCCGACAGAAGACTAGCAGCATTTTCTCTTCATCTCTGAAACGCAATGTTGATAGTTTAGCTTGCAGAATCCTCAAATCACAGTTTATCCTCCCAGAGGGATTAACTGGTGCACACGTCTGCAAAGAAAATGGTCATTCTCGTAACATTGCTGCTATATGAATGCTTCACGATCATGATTGGTGGGAGGGGCTTGGGATACATATATATTGCCTACGCCAGCTTTAACTCGTACCGACGTGTCCAGTTGTATGTTGCCTTCTATTGTCGGGATCTTACTACTCCTCACTTCCTGATTGAGTCAATGAAAAACTGAACTATATGCTGAAAGTGCATTTTTAACCTCTCTCTAGACCGTTGAGTCAAAAACCGCCAACATTTATCATAACAGGAGGTATTCAGCGATTGGTCTAGAACACAGACACATGCATTACTGCAGAGAGCTAACCTCAAACAGGATAACAGACTGTCCCGGACATTTGTTGGGGCAATTTATATCATTGCAGAAAACAAGTTAATTTGATTTAAACTCATCCCACATACATTTCTCATAGGAACAAACCTGCGGGACACTAAACAAACCCAAAATAGCAGCAACGCCAAAAACAGACACAGCTCCTGCACAATAACACACAGACGAATCCCAGCGGCCTCCGGATCCCACAGTGGATGCTCCTATTCACGACGTGTCTTTATGGAAATCACCATAAGTGTAAGAGGGAGAGAGGATAATACAGATGTATGCATGGATCTGTGTGTATGTGCATGTGCGTGATTGTGAGTGTGTGTTTGTGTGTGCGTCTGACAGTAACGGAGGAAGGTTGATGTATAATGCAGCATGGGGTCCAGTTTCTTAAGTCCTCTCTGAGTTTCCATAAACACCCAAGGCTGCTGCCTGCTAGATCACACACACACACACACACACACACACGAACACACACACACACACACACACACACACACACACACACACACACACACACACACACACACACACACACACACACACACACACACACACACACACCTTGCATTGTGTTGCTATTGTTAAAACAACTGCTGTAGTGATAGGAACACAAGACGAGTCTCATAGAACGAGCGACACAGAGAGAAGAGGAATTAACACAAAAAAATAACATAAAAAATACATCTCTCTCTTTGTACCTTATAAACTCTAGGCTGGGCTCGATCATCACTGTTTCTCACACTCACAAACACACACACACACACGCACACACATGCACACACACACACACACAAACACACACACACACTACAGCAGGCTTCCAGCGTGCAGTACGATCCCAGGAGTCTGATACAACAGGTTTCACCTCTCCATTAAGACAGAAATGTCAACGGAAACAACAGACTGCACATGTAAGAGCAGGCACACATGAAGTAAAGGCTGAATAAAGTCGGAGGCACATACCCATGTTTGTCTTGTAAATATCCGGCTATGTGAAAACCCCAGTAGCACTTCTGCCTCAGCCAGCTCACAGCAGGATCTATAATTAGACAGAGAGCTCCACTCCCCTCCAGTCATCTTTTACTGTCGGCCACATCCTCTTTTCTTCAACTCCTTCTCTTTCTTCTCCTCCCTCCCTCCCTCCCTCTCTCTATCTCTATTCGTTGAAGCTGTCCGACACCAAACTGTTGATTTCATCATTTCATTCACACAGTCGATCACTTTCTCTGCAGACAGAAAAGAGCTTTTGAAAGAGTTTCACACTCCTTTTTAATGCTGCCTGGAAACAAACTTAAGCAACATTAAGAACAATGTAATCAGCCCAAAACTATATAGAAAGTGGTTAGCAAGAACCGAATGACAAGATGAAACGTAACATCTGAGAACACAGCTGGGGGCATATTTAGACTTTACAAGCCTTTCCGCTTCTTAAAAAGGTTCGGCTTCTCCTCCAGCAACACACTCACACTCTGGCCAGTGTGAGCCAATGCCAGTGCAGAATCTTTACAATCCATCCCATAAACAACAGGGATTGTAACCATGGTAACGGGGGTGGTCGGTCCGGCAGGAAGTTGAGTCTATAAAAACCCAACAATGAGAGAACCAGGGTGGCTTCCTGTGTCAGAGCTGAGTTTAGACTCCCATTTCCTCCCCTCTCCTCCCCCTGCTGTTGTTGTGACGCTGCTGCCGCAGTGCCCTTGGGCCTGATGGCAGTGAAGACAACTCGCTCAGACGCTTCTCCGACACCCCTCTCTCATCCACACTGACTCCCAAATCACTGTTCCTCTGGATGTATGGCTTTAGGGAAAAGTGGAGGGCTTTGACATCCATTAACGACTGGGATTAATGACTAACAGTGGCCCTGAAGGCGACACACTAATGTACTGAACACACACAATCACTCACAAACACAGCCATTATGGGAACATGGAAAACTACTCAGTCAACTATTGACAATCCAGTTAAATTGTGTTACATCCATTTCAATTGTTGTGGGAAGTGAATAAATCTTTGCTATCCTTGGAGGAGCCCTGTGAGTAAAAACAACCTGCATTTGTATTTTCGTGCCTCAACTCATGGATTGGTTTCAATGGCGCTGCTCTCTCTACTCTCGTCATTTTCCCTGTTCCATTGAATACGCCATTATATAATAATGTGAAGAGTATCCAGTGTTTGTATATAAAATCAGTAGGTCACTACGCAGGTCAGCTTGTCTATGGTCAGTTACATTCACTTCCCAATAGCCTGGGGAGGAGAAGCTCGTTCCCCGGCATGGGTCATTTCACCTGACTCATACTGCTTCTGTTAATGCTACAGTGTGCTTACTTCACATTTGGGGAAGTGTTGTGGTCATGTTTCTGCAGAGCTCACCTGCCAATCAAACCGGTTGCATAATGTGAAACCTTTCCCTCGGAACGTTTGATGTCCCTTGAGTTTCTGTAGGTGTTTTTTTTTTTTGTTGCTTTCTTTGTCTGTTCAACCATGTTGGGTGCAGCAGCTCATGATAACACATAGATTTCTTCCATTCCAAAACGATGATCTGTTCTTCTGGAATTGGAAGCATTTTCCCAGGAGATATTTATAGTTGAATAATTTTATTGATATAGCGTGATTCAATGATATTTATAACAATGTGAGGATAAATACAACCATCAGTGTGCAAGTGATGATCCCTCTTATGGTGTAAAAGGTGCAGGAGGGGAGGTTGTATTTGTTAAAAAAAATGTACAAGTTGCTAAATCACCCTTGCACAACACAGGATCTCTATGAATAGTCTGGTACTGACGGTTAGGATCACATGCTCTTTACTCTGGGAGCTCGCTCCCATCAGACCTCAATGCTTTTACAGAAACAGAGTTGTGTTACATCAAATGTAAAAAAACGTTAAAAAAAGTCATCACTCATTCTTCAATCAGATACAACAATGTATTACATAATGTAAAAAACATTGAGTAATTCTGTTAAAATTGTTAACTTTAGGCAACAAACAGGTTATGTTTAAGACAAGATTGTGTTAGACGATTGTTGTTGGGTTCAAATAAGTATGTTTGTTACCTAAAACAAACATGCAACTTAGTTAAGTATGCAAGTGTTTGTTTGACTTCTTCCTTGTTGCTCTTTCACTGACTTTCTTGGTGTGCACATCCTGGCTAACGACTATGTGGGATATATATACGAATAACAGTTCTGCAGTGAAAAAGTATAGTTGTGGTGGGCTAGGTACCCAAGTTCAGGTCTTAAGTTCTATACTTAAAAAAAAAAAAAAAACGCCTACTGCCTCTTTTGTCTTTCAGTCAGTCAGTTTAAATAAATGTAGCCATTTCAACCTGCTTGTGAAAAAAGTAAAGTTAGAGTATCAACATCTGGTTAAAGAAAAAAGATAAACAAATCATTAGTGTTCTTTCTCTCCACTTCTCCACACTCATTCCTTCTCCCTCACTTGCTCTTTCTATCTCCATTCTCTCTCCCTCCTTCATCATGAAGAATCCACAGCTGTCACTCCCATTCAAAACCTCTTCTCTTCCCATAACAGCTGGCCAGACCATGGTGTGTGTGTGTGTGTGTGTGTGAGGCCTGCCTGCCTTCCTGCAACTGTCGGCAAACTATTTCTATATTTATGGCGTTGCTCTGTTGGTGCGTTCTTGAGTGTTCAAGTGTAAATGGTAGTGTGTGTGTGGCTGTCGACACGTTTAAGAACTAGCCTCTGTTTGTGTGTGTGTGTGTGTGTGTGTGTGTGTGTGTGTGTGTGTGTGTGTGTTACAAGGATAGCAAGTTGAGGACGAGCCTCTCAAGTGAGAACATTTTGCTGGTGCTCCCACCTACTGGAGGTTAAGTGAGGACACCGAGGGCACCTAAATCATCCACGTGTCTCTGGTAGATCTCCGGCTCCAGGCCGCCATGTCAGCCTTCTTTGAATCGTGATGCACAGGCTGATCTGAAACAAGCACTTACGGTAGCAGTTACGACCTTATACCCATCTGTCATTCAGTAATGTATTGATGAAGTGTTCTCACCACTTTCATTATACTTTACTATTACCCACATTTCCCAGAATGCCTTTCGACAGCCCCCACTGGTTCCATATGTGTTGAATTCAGGGGAAAACTAGATGTGGTTACTCTATGTCTGTTTAACCAACAAAAAACAATAGGAATAAGTCAGCTAAGATTAACTATTTTTCTGCCATTGAAACAGACAAGAGTCCACAGCCATGCTAGTGGTTTTGAGAGGATGTAGTTTGGCACAGTGGTACTGATGTTTAGCAGGTATAATGTTGAACGTGTTCTGCAATGCATTCTGGTCTACTTAGGCCACAAAAAGTGCAGAGTATAGTTTCTTTTCCTCACCTATTTTACCTGGATTGACAGTTGTCAGGTTCTGGAGAAACAATGTTATATATATTGTATATAGAAAGGGAAAGAGAGGCCAAAAAAAGACATTTAGCACTTTGTTGACATCTAGGAAATGTTAGGAACATGTAAAATGCACCAATTGAAATAAAGTAGACCCAGAAATGTACAAAGAAGGGCTAAATATATTCATGGAGGGCTTTGGTTAAGGGTAAACATCTGGAAAAATACCACAGGTGAACCAGACATTTTGATTTCCGTTTTCTTGCCTTGGTCCACGGATAGAGGAGGTCGGGGAGGACGGATCAAACAAACACAGGACTTTGACCCAGGAGCCCGATGTTTTCCCACCATGTGAAACCAAATGTCAACGTAAACTTACATTTTTACTTAGGTAAGGTACGTAACACGGGTTAACCCACATAATAACTGAAGTTGAGTGACAAACTACCTATTCTAACCCAAACCAGGATTGTTTCCCTAATTGAACCATACATTTAGGTAAGAGGTTGATCTCCTGTGGGTGGCATTGAGAGTGTAGGAACAAAAATAGATGTCTGATACACAAAATTACAGGATATTCTTTTCAAAGTGATTCATGAAAGTCGTGCAAGCTCGTAAAAGAGGAATCCAAGTAAGCCATTACATCGTGCCCTGCTTCAGGTGCTTTAGGAATCCACCAGGTCGGCATGCCAGTAAAACATCCATTTACACAACTCACACACACTTTAACATTCCTTGCGTCCCTGTCATCTTTCGCTGGACCCGGTGTTGCAATTCGCTTGAAGCTGGAAACTTTCGAACAACTCATTCATTACACACACACACACACACACACACACACACACACACACACACACACACACACACACCAGGTGTGCTGTCTAGTTTGACAAATGACAGTGAATCCTGCCTCTGCTGCACAGACAACAAAGGCAAAGCAAAGAGTCCCACTAAGGGCCTTCTTGACATTCTCATGTCTGTTTCTTGTCTTTAACACCATCAGCTGAACACAATACACCAAAAGCTTAAGTCAACTTTCAAGAATCAATCTGATTGTACCCCATTTCCTGTGTCTGTTCTAAACCATCCTCTGGCGTAGAGATAAATGCTACAGCTTGGTCGGGATGGAATTAACAGAAGAAGCGGGCATCCATGAGTCGTGCCAGCCGACGTGAGTGAACAGATTCAAAAGATGAGCACTACGTCTGATTGACCGTCGGTTGGATCTCAAGTTGCTCTGCATCAGGAGGAAGGATTTCTTTACGCTGCATGAGCAAACATTTTTACTGAAAACCAAATTCCTGTGTTGGAACGAGTCAGCTGCTGATCTATGACAACATCTTTATTGTTCCCTGTGGGTAAATTCTTTGTTTTCTTTTTGACGCCTTCCTAAAAGGGGAGGTCAGAGGTCACGGTTGGTTACAAATGGATGAGGTAAGGCTGGAAGGCGTTCATTGTTTTGCCCGTGGGCACTTTAGCAGTGTCAACAAGGAGGCTTACTCCAGTCCTCTCTGTTTGAAGTTAAAGATCAGTGTAGCAGGAAGAATACTTGTTTTAGTATCTAATCGTCTTGTGTATGCAGCATCTAGTCAAAGCCCTGACAGTATTAAGTATTGTGGAAATGCCCTTCGACAAAGCAGCGTTTTCTTCAGCTGAGCAGCAACAATACAGTTGCACAACAGCAGCACTGGTCATAGTGGGCAGCTCCCAGCAAATCCTCCTTAAATGAGCCAATACACATCATACACAAGGTAGAAACACATGCTTTCTATATGTTCAAACTGTAATGAGGGGTAATTTCTCATTCTCACAGATCTCAAAACATATTTGAGATATTTTAGAAGCACTGTCACTAGCTAACAGTGAAAAACTTCAAGGTTTGAGTTTAAGTATCTTCAAAAATTAACTTTGATTACAGGCGTGTAATAAGACGATATTCAATAGTGAAAGATTCAAACGTCTACACGATTGGCCTTTACAGAGAGTTCCTTTCTCATCTATCAGTTGAATTCTATGGCTCCAGTGTTTCAACTGCATACAGGTGCAGCTGGGATGGATAAACCTCCCCAAACGTGATACATTTGCTATCTGGAGCTTTAAGCAGAGTCGGGGACGAGCAGGGATTATTGGTCGTCGGTCGCTGCCACCGCAGAGGAGAACAGGCTAATAATACAATGTTGTCTGTTCCGGTTACAAATAGGCTCTGTAGTGAGCGACACGCTAACGTGCTGATGGTTCGGTGTTTGTGGTTTTAGCTGAGCAGAGAATAGTCAATGATGCTGTTTTACCCTCATTGTTCTTCATAAAGTTTGCTGGAAGTGATTATGTGGTTGAGTGATTATGCATTTTATGTGGATTGAGCACTGCACCAGTCTCTGCTTAAAAATATAGCCTTTAAAATACTACTTTTATGTCAGCAACCAGTCAGATGGTAAGGAGGCAGTTTGGCCCCTTGTGCTCGGATTCAAATTGGCTTGAAGGCGAATCAGTGATGCATTTCCTTTTAAATAAGTGCTGTGCAGCGGATCTAGATTATGTCCAGGTGAAGAGTAATTGATGAATATATATTTCTAACTGATAAATGTTCGCTTAGAGTTTAAGAATGTAAGTCTTTTTTCCAGAAAGATTGTGGTGTTGTGTTTTGTTACCTTCTGGGGATGTAGTTTTTGAAAAGGGCAATTTGTTTGTTTGTTAAATAGTACATTTTAGTCTTTAAAACCAACATGAAAAAGAATTGTGATTGGGCCTCTCACTTCAATATTTCTACACATCTGTCCGATCTCTCCATCACACTCACACACACACACACACACACACAGAGTCAGCTCTTAACATCAAACACATTCTCCACATTTCCCAAAACAGATAAAGCCACTCAACACTGCAGCTCGCTCAAAGGGATCTCCCCCCCTCGCTTTATCTGTTATAATACACATCACACACATCACACGCAGTCACACAGATATCATTCCACCTTTGTCATCACACCCTTCAAAACACTCACATGTCCCACTCACACGTCTTACTAAGATACAACCGGATCAGCCAAACAAATGCTAACGCCACACAACTCTTAAGTGTGCATTATTTAATCAAATACTTTGCAACGCTGAAAGGAAAATTACTTCAATCGAGCTGAAGGAAGTTTCTGGTTATCAGCGGTGAAAATGGTGAGTCATGAACAGTGAACAGTGGTGACTGATACACTGATAGCCTGTGGTAGTGGTGGGGAGATTGGTAGCTCCAGAAAAAAAACAATCTGCAGCAAAGGCTTTTCTCCTGATAAGAAAAGAAGATTATAGTCTTTTTCCTGCTGAAACTTCATTCTTCTTTAACTCAATATTGTACAACAAGTCATTTTCAAAACATAGTTGCAAACACAACTTTGATGTTTTCTGTTGGATAAAGATGTCTTACTTCACACACTGTGGTAGTGGCCTGTCAATCACAAGGTAGCCCCGCCCTTAAGCATACCCTGCTTTATATAGACCACATATTTAAGTTTACAATGTTCACTGAGGTAATAAATCAAGTACTTAGTACTTTTTTAACCAGAGGACTCAGCCCCTGCTGGTCATTAGAGAGAATGTTTGAGGCACTTCCACTTTGGCTTCACTTCTCAGACTCGGAGGTTGCCGCCTGGTAAAGACAAGAATCTTCTATTCCCCTATCAAAGACTCACCTGGACGCAAATACCGTATGAATCTTAACAAGTTGTTGAATTTCTGAAAATTAGTAAAAAAATTTAAAAAACTGGCAGGAGAATTCAATAACAAATTTGTCGTTTGCTGGACCGTATGACCGTAGTTTACCAACTAATACAACTACTTTGGCTCCTGTTGCAGTCGCTAAAGATGAATGAAGTCTGTGTGTGAAATAGGATTTGCTGGCAGGACTCTGACATCTGCCTCCCTCCCTTACTTCATGCTTTTATTTTTGAGACATCTTCCCACCTCCCAATGCCTATTTCTATTTTAACACTGTGATTCCATCTCTCGACTATTTTTGCCCCCTTTCAATTTCTTCATCCTACTTTTTTCCCATCTACTTTCTTTCCTTGGTAAAAGTTAACGTGTTCCAGGAAGGCAGCTTCATGAATATGCACAGTCACACCCGGCCGTCTGCACGGACAACAAAGGAAGAAGACATTAACATTCCTGCACATGCTCTGCACTCTGGTCAGGGATGAACACACACACGTACACACACAGACAAAAGCAGGATCCACACAAACACAGTCGCAGACAAACTTCCATACCTCGAGACGCAAACGCACAGACGTTAGTATGCTTCTGTAGGCACTTAAAGATGTGCATGGCTATGGAGCAGAAATAACATTTTCTGCATTTAGAAATGCTGCAAGATGCTGGAAATACAATAATCAAGATTTGTTATATAGCTGAGACACTTTGTTTTTATTCAGCCACAGATTGACAGCTCTGGGTCAGAGGTGAAACTCTTGAGGTTATGTATTTGGTTGGCCCGACTTTGATGAAAAAGTCATTACATTCTGGAGTGCATTCTAAATCATGGGGCAGATAGATACGTTCTTTTTTACTTACTGTACAGAACTGGCTGGGCCGAGGTCTGTGCTCTCCGATGGCCCGATTGTTATTTGATTATTCGTTGATGCAATTTGTGAATAATTGCTGTCTTTTTTAAATCTCGGTCTGTGATAGCAGTCTGATTACTTTTAAGTTTTGAGTTTCGGCCTGTTGGTCGGGCAACAAGCAGTTTGAATGTGACAGCTTGCACTGTGGATAAGTGGTGATGACCTCTTTTCACTATTTTCATTTTATGAAAGAACAAACTGCAGGATGAATCAATAATCACTCTCAGTTAACTTGTCAGATAGACGTGGCATGTAGCAGCAGCAATAACATTAACTCACTCCACAACTACTGTACATCATCTCTGCACATGGTGAGAAATGACCTGGTTAATAAAGTGTCTCCGACCACAAACTGGCAGCACAAATTATTAAGTGCTACTGGCATTTGAATTCCCTTCCTTTTTGCCAGGAAAATACAGCAGACATTAGTTGAGCATACGCCAGATTTGAATATAAATATTACCCTCAATATTGCTGAAATTGAATATATACCGTCACGGTATTACACATTTTTGCCGTTAGCCCTGGATTTAATAAGTAGGCTTGCAAAAATTAAAGAGACTCCCTGACACACTCGTGTATCTAATAAAGAAGTGAAGTGAGTATAAATCACTGCAGGCATGTCATTGTGCATCAACTTCCTCCTTGTGGTAAGGAACATATTCCACGCAGCACATTTGCCATTTGCAAAGTTAACTGCACAACGACTCCTACCTTTGGTCGCTGCAGCGCTGTCGTTGGGTCTCTGTGGCGTCACACACACACACACACACACACACACACACACACAACACCCTAGTGCACAAACCCACAGACAGACACAAACACAGACGCACATTAAATAAACATGCATTCTGTCCCTCCACACACACACACACACACACACACACACACACACACACACACACACACACACACACACACACACACACACACACACACACACACACACACACACACACACACACGGCAGGAGTCCATCCAGATGAGAGGAGCTCCTATTACATCTGCAGGCGATCTGATCCGAGGTCAGTGTCAGTCACCTCGTGATCTGGACTGGATGTGAGACGTCCATTACTCTCTGCTGCGTTTTAAACAATATAGGAGCCGACACTGGCCCTTTATCAGATAGTCATATCATCGACGTGCATTTCTCACAGAGCCACATGAGTAAAACTGAACAGCAATCAGTTGAAATCAGAAGTTTAATTTTGCAGATCTTCTCTTCTCAGAACGACCAATAGACAGCTCCTGCATTAATATGTAGTATCTGTAGGCAATGATATTATAGAGTGGGCTTGTAGTCTGAGTATTATTGAGCAATTCAAAGCAGCACGCTGAAGCAGGCTTCATTTGAATGCCGGTAAACAGTCTGTGTGAAGAGCAAAAGAGGTGGAACGCAGTGGAACCTGCAACCTGGGAACTCACCGGCTATCATCGGATGACGATATCGCTTTTTATTGGTTTTAAATGAGCTTGTAGACAGAAATGTTCTGTATCAGTAGATTTAGTTTGCATTTGCTCTGATCCTCAAAAATAAATGAGGTTTTTGATAGAAGGAAATTGTCAAAACATAAATGACTGTAGACTCAAAATGCTTTTTGAGATCCTTCTGGTCTGGTTTGAACTATGCCACAGGAATAAATCCTTATTGAAATAATCCCATTAAATCAGTAGATTTCAACGGGATTAAGTGAGACTACATGTGTGCTGGTGTGTACGACAGAGAGAGGGGGGGAGAGAGACAGAGAAAGAGACAGAGACACAGACATCCCAAGGGTGATGCACACTGCAGCTGGAGGCCGATAACCGACCAATTACCCAGCTGACCACAGCAAGGAGCCGTTAGCTCAAAAGGTTAATACAACAGGAATTGATTTGACACACTACTTAAATGTGAGACAGTGTTACCTCGGGTCATCTACACACAGCCTCTCTGTGCCATTTACACCAACTATGTGCAGGCTGACACCGAGAAACTGAAAAATACACACAATTAACACGAAACGAAAGAAAGCAACTGTACGTACACACACACACACACACACAAACACACACACACACACACACACACAGCCCCCCCCCCCCCCCAGAGAGTATTATATAACGTTACCCCTGACATCAAGTGATTGCATGCAACTAGAAGCAGGACAATCGAGCCATTTGTTCAGCAAGTCAAAAATAGCCGCCTCCTTCCCTGCCGTCTACTATTACTACCTTTACTACCACAACTTACTGCACAGCTTGCGTCTGCGCTGCAGTGGCTTTAAGGGGCCCCACAGTTTAAAAAGGACAATAATATATCTCCAGATCAGTACAAGTAAGTCAGTCTTTGCTGGTGGGATTTAATAACTACACGTTTTGGAACAAAAACGCCACACACACTGGAAATTCCAGAATTAAGTGTTGAATAAATAGCGTGCAGAAATACCTGCAGCAGTATCGCCATTCAAGTTTGTCATTTCGTGATATATTACCTCTGTGTTCGATGAAGACTCAAGTAACCTGTTGATTAAATGGCAAAGTGTGCTCAGGTTACTCGGATGTATAAAGAATCGAGGAAGATTAGCGGCAGGAAACAGAAGGAGCATTAAACCGGAGTAAAGGCTTAACAGGATCCCTGTGGAACAAAGCCTCGTCATTCACTCCCTCTAATCACTGCAGTTTGATGCTGCCATCCCATAAATATACATAGAATCTTTTCATGTCATATTGACATCAACTGTATGGAAATCCCTTAATCTGACGTGGGAGTTTTCTATAAATGTATAATAACTAAAAGAACGCACTTGTATATAAACCTTTTTCTCAATGGATTGTTATTCATTGATTAACTTAAAATTAACTGGAGTTCATTCATTTTCATCCATTCATTCATTTGCTGCTTTTCTTAATCTTCTGTGATATTAGACGGAACATCTTTTACTTTTGTCGGACAAAACAAACCATTTCAATATGGGTGGTGGGCAATTTTTTAATTAAAAGACAAAATGCTTAATATAATAAAAATGTCCATTTGTTGCAGCCCTTATTACAAGCGTCCTTCACCGTATCCTCCTTTAGTTCCTTCTATCATTCCCACTGTGTCTGCTGTAACCCACTCTTCCTCCATCAGCTCTCCCATTCATCACAAAAAGAAGCAAAGCAGCCGGATCAGCTGACCCCATTGTTTGGAAACCAGGACCAGGAAGAGGAAATGTGATCTCCACTTCAGCTATTACAATCATGCCTGTTGTTATCTGTCTCCAAAGTCTCTCCCTACAGTGTTTAAAGAGGACAGCATGGAAGTCATACACATTCAATGAGGAATAAAATGGACAGGAAGAGTGTACTATGCACAGCGCATGTATCTGTTTTTAGGGTTACCACAGACGTAATCCCGGTGGCCCTGCAGGTCTATTATAGCAGCCCTGTGTAGTTTAAAGGGCTGTTTGAGCTCTAGACGCTTTTAAACACTTTACACACATCTGGCCCAGACTGCTGCCACCTTGGAGTGCTAACCAGCCTCCGACCTCAGAGACGCCTGGCATCGGGGGCACGGCGCTCCACGTTGGAAATGCTTTAACGGGAGGTTATGTGCATGTGTGTGAGTAAACAGGGAGCGATTAGAGAGGAAGACAAAAGGCGAGTGAGCCAGTGTCAGTTGCCCTACACACATGTAACCAGAGCCTAAAGCCTCGGCCATGACCTCACCGGGGTTTTTTCCGTCCTCGGTGAGCATACAGTCAGCGGAGCCTGGCACAGCCAGGGTCGGCTCCCATTCACAGAGTCATGCATTGTAATCCTACACAGTGTGATCACACAGGCATGCCTCGCAGCAGAGAATGCTAATCTAAACTCAAAAAAAGACACAAAGAAACAGCCGGCGACTTGTTTCTGATGGGCGGAGCGGCGGATCAAACACATTTTGATCTCAGGTTCAAGAAGAAAGTGTTGAGCGTTTCCCACGTGAGTCAGCATTAAGCGAGCTGAGTCGCCGTGCTGTTCCTTCAAAGGAAGTGAGCGCAAGGCGATTGGTGAGAAATGTGCATTAAATAGATATAGAACTGCTGTGATGGAAACCCTGTGGTTATTATAAACAAAGGGCATCCCCAACACGCCCCTCATCGACTCTGGTTAGTTAGAAAGTTAGATTTTTAATGAAGCGTGGTGAAATAAGAGTAGGCGCATTGGCTCAGGTTCACATCCTCTATCGTACTAATAATAAATGTGGACATTTTCATGACCACACTTAAATGAAAACGCAGCAGTTACGTGACAAATGAAAAACATTCGCAACTGAAAATGTGTGGGGAACAAAACATTTGTAGGAACTAAGTTTGTAGGGTTCCAGATCTTTGTCATGTTCGTTTTCAATTTAGTAGAATTTAGAATCAAATCATTTCTCGAAATCTAAGTACAGCTCAAAGTTTTTTCACAGTGTTAGCAAATACGTCAAATATCTCGGGTTGAAGCTCTCGCACAAATTGAAAAGGACTTCCTGACACATACCAAACCACACTTGTGCATGACCTGCAGCAAACCAGATTTCTAAAAGCCGCACATGAAAACCACAGCGGCCCGAGAACGTCTTTCCAGTCAGGCCAACACCTGTTCTGTAATTTACTGCACTTCTCTGAGAATTAAACAGCTTAGATCATTTTGCACTGGAAAAACTGCTGTCACCCAAGCTGTGTGGTGTGGTGTGTGTGTGTGTGTGTGTGTGTACGCCGTAAAAAAGAAAAGCTGTAGACCTGAGGGGGGTTTACAGCATTTTTCCACACTTTCAGCCGCCTGACTTTAACACATTTGAGTAGAATATCGCCGAGCCACAACACAACTACTTATTAAGGTACAGTTGGTATGTGGGACATTCTCTGTGTAAAGTCCTACCTGCCACTGTACAAAATCTGTTGTCCCGTCTGTCTGTCTTTACGATGTCCCCAGAGGTGCTGAGTCCATCTGTGGAGACAAACCAAAATAAACGAGTGAAATGCAGCTCACTTATACAACATAAAGCAATAAGAGATGATTTAAACAAGCAAACATGACAACTTCCACACTGGGATGCAACAGTGTTAATGTTTTTTTTTTTTTTTTAATCAAAGACTCCTTTCTGTTGCCTAAACCTCAAGTGAGGAACACCATCAGTGTCCCACAGAAGTGGGACTGAGGCTAGTTGGAGGTTTGTATAAGAGGACTTGGCCACCTGATGGGTGCGGCTGCAGGGCACAAGCTGAGCAAGACCCGACCCTAGTCCACCCTGGACTCAGATCTGGATAGACAGATTGCTGAATGTGTGTGACATAGCTGGATGGGCAAACCGAAACACAGACACGCGCAGGCACGCACGCGCACAGATGGGGAGAGAGAAAGCTTCTTTAGAATTAAAAAAAAAATGCACTCCTTGCCTTATGTTCTACTTTATTCCTCTGATTTGCGTGTGTGCGTGTGTGCGCGCGCGCTGCAGCTGGTTAACGTCATGATCAGCAGCCAAACGCTAATTGGGGTCAAACACAAGGGCCAGAAGTAAATCATGTTTCAATAATATCGGATAAAAACGACAGCTCTGTGGCTCACAGACTTTTAAAAACACTTTCTGTCCACGAAGACAACCAGCACGCAGGATTCTTTACTCCGGAGTGACTTTCTCCTACTTTTATCCGTTTCTAGCATATCACTAATAGTGACTTTATAGTCGCAGTGTAAGAACACTAAAATAACCCCGTACAGACAAAACGCGTAGAGTAGTTATTCAGGTTTTATTAACGCTCCTATTTTCGGTCGCACGTGCGCGTGTCCGCGCGCTCGTGAGCAATCAGCACGGAGCAGACACCTGTGCAGGTACCGGCCAGCCCGACGCAAACCCCGGCACGGCTAACAAGTACAGGACCGGTAAGGAACTCCCAGCTGCTCCCACGGAGCTTCGCCTACCTTGTACAGAAGGAACCCGGCAACGCCTCCTGCAACAGTCGCGGGCCAAACACTTCTAATAATCCAGTTGAATTAAACAAGAAAAAACAATGCATCCAAGGGAGCGAAAAACCTGACGGGGGGAGATGGTGAGCTCCGCTGGTGTTGTCAGAAGACAGTACTGAGGATGAGGAGGAGGAGGAGGAAGAAGAGAAAAGAGACTTGTCGCAGGCAAGTTGCAGAAAAGAAAAGTCCGGCCCCTCGCGTCCTGCCCCCTCCCTCCCCTCCTCCCCTTCGCTCTCCTGCTGACAGAAATAGCAAGCAAGGCGGGCCCCACCAAAAATAGCCTCGACTTCACACGGACCTTCAGGACTATTGTTTTCCTGCACCGACTTGACTCCCATTGGGTGCACGCCGCAGCCAATCCGCGCCTTGAAACTTGTACCGGTAAGTTAGTTTCGGCGAGGGGGGGACTCCAATCAAAAACAATGGCCCCTACACTGTGGCTCCATCTGCTGTCAAAAACCTCCAAACTGGCGCTGTTGCAGCGCCGTGCAGACCCACGTGGTTCCGGGGGGTCCCGGCACCCTCCAGGAGCCCTTTTGGAGGTCCCGAGGGGAAAAAAGCAACAGGGGCCAGTTTAATTTCACTGTTACATGCCGCTGCGCATCAGGATGCAACTTCCATCTGCTGTACAAACAGCATATCAGTGCGTCTCTCAGACCTCTTTGTCAGGATGAAACAGCAGTTCGACCAACATGTGACACTCCCAAGATCAAGCACATGTTCACGAGGCTGCTGCCACAAGCAAAGGACCTCCATCAGGTGGCTGCTTCATTCTTATGTTTATTCTCTGTCCACTGTATTGGTATAACCTTGTAATATGCTGTACACAAGAATTTCTCATTACAGCACAGAATGAAACCATAACGGCATTAAACAAAAGGTTATTTTGGTGGGGCAACTTGAAACAAACTTTCTGCTCAAAACTGTCTATTTTTATTTAGTATTTCCTGCCAGGTTTTTATGTCAATTAGTGCTCCAAAACCGTATTTCAATTGCAATTCACAGAATTACATAAACTGTTCACGAAACAAAATCAACAAGTGAGCATCCCTGCAATGCTCCTTGAAATCAGGCACCTCAAATAAATTGTATTAGTTTGATCTAAAGTGGACCATAGCAGTAAAACCATTACTTAACCACCTATAAATTACCCCAAAAAAGTATTTCTTTCTTTTTTATGGAGAAAAGTGCTATATAAATCAGGCCATTTAAATTCTGAAAAAATGTGCACAATCCAGTGAGCAAAAAAGGGATGATGAACAGCCATGTTATGTTATTTTTCACAATGGTGAGTGTTATAATGGTGCTGTCTATTATATGCCTGGAGCACTGGAAGGTGAACATACCGAGTATACACATTTAATTTACCTCTGAAGAAATAAATGGGCCATTTTTCTAGGAAATCCGACCCTGTGTCCACTTTTATCCTTTTTCAAAGTCATTCCCAGCAGTGTCTCCTGGTAACTTGTACACCTGAAAGGACTCCTGTGTTTTCCACGTCGTCAACAACAGAAGAAGAAAGCCCACTGAAAGGCCACTCATGAGGAAATGTTTGAAATGTTTTCTCTGGGCCTATAACAAGGTCGTATATTGTTGAGCTGATGGTACAAACAGCTTTACTTTCACTGAGAGGCACAAAGGATGACGCAGTGGAGTTGTAATCTATCAGATTAGCATTTGCTAATATGTACGAGGACAATATGAAAGATCTAATGGTGGCAGCTCAGAGTGCATATTCCTGCCATATGGAAGAAACCCATAGATTCATCACGGTGATAATCCCTGAGCACAATCACATTAGCTAGGTTTGCTTGTTCCTATTCAACTGTTACAAATAAAAGATTGCCAAGGACGTGGCTTTCTGCTGTAATTTACTGCTGATTTTTTTTAAAACGTCATATAATTTTTTAATAGGAGTACTTAACTTATAAATGTTCATTTACAGCATTACACAAAAAGCTTGACACCAATGTGTCTGTTGCTGTTTTCACTTAAAAGCCTCAAAAGTTATGTTTTAATTTACACTTACACTGTAGCCCTAAAATATAGTCTCATATAAGTCAAAATTATAATACACTTAAATTATTGTTTGTTATATTCAAGTTCTTTTTATATATTTGAATTATTTATTATTTTGTTAATTTACAGCATTACAGGACAAGCTCTGCTTCAATATATGGTATCTGTTGATGTTTTCATTTTACAGTTAAACACACAGTTTTCTTTTTGTCCTACTTTTTCACTATTACTACTGTAAGGAATACAATAAAACTATTGTTAATGTCTTTGCAGTAAATTGTATAGATCTCTTACGGTGGTAAAATAAATGGACACATTGTACTTAATGCATGCCTATTAAAAGACGTGATCCAGGATTGGAAAGACGTAGTACTACAGAACGACTGAGGGAATACATCAGGAGGGAGCTCTGAGGTCATATGGTTGAGAAGATTTGATAACAGTTCCTGCAAACCAGGGATGTGGTGGAAAGTAAGGTGGCCTTCACCACCGTAGTGTGCTGACATAACAAGGTTATGATACATATCACAGTTGGTCCTGTAGAAGGTAGAAATAAACTTGAAATCTTGATATCTTTAAATCTTAATTAAAAGACTTTGATATAATTATTGTTTATGGGGGATAAAAGAAAGTTAATCCTCTACAGTTTTCAGACATTGGAGGTCCAAATCTCTTTAAGCTGTTGTTAGACCACCATGCAGAGCAGCAGAGAAAGTAGAGCATCCTAGTGATCAAACCCGACTGTGTATAAGAAGTGGAGGTATGACGACATCACCCATTGGTTTGTGAACTATTGTTTTGAAGCCTTGATGGCCGTCGCCATCTTGGGGTTTTGCAAGCAGTGAATGGAAGTGGCCATATTTGGACTGTGGAGGAGCGACGGATGGATCGGATGAACCCAAGCAGCAGAGGAGCAACCTTACTGCATTTGGCTTCTGGTGTGAAGCTGTTAACACAATTAGTTTCCATAATTCAAGTAATCTTATTGCGGTGGCGTGGTATCGTGGAAGTGACGACAGCAAGGCCACGGTAGTGACCTGTCAATAGCCTCGCCCTGAAGAATATCCTGCTTTCTGGTCTATTTATCTCTAAATGGACCATACTTTACTAAATGTACATCATGTATTGAAGAAGACATTGTTAACATGTCTACTGAGATAATAAATCAAGTGAGAAGAAAGGTAATTTTTCTTAGACTTCCATGTAATCTGACTTCTTTTAGCAAGCAGAGGAGTCGCCCCCTGATGGCCAGCAGAGAGGATGCAGGTTTAAGGCACTTCAGCATTAGCTTCTCTGCCGCCTGGTTCAAACACACAGCTATAGTTCACTCTAGTGTCTTACGTGGCGGCCGATTGTCTTGTCAGGTTTTTCTGATCCCAACGCCTTCCTAGAATCAAGAGGCTGTTACGTAAATCCTTAAAACCTCACGTCACATATTACTGACGTGTGGTCACAATGATGGAAACTCTGTTTAATCACAAATTGTGTCATATCATTCAAATCAATATGCATCCTGCAACAATCCCAAAACTTTCACAAATAAAGGTTTTTATCTTATTACAAGAAATAAAAAATATTAGTTATAGTTTAACAGATAAAGTTATTAGTCATGATTATTGTCTTAAAATAGGTCACTATGAAAATCTATGTTTGGATATATGACAGATGTGCTTAGGTACTTTTTTAACATTTATGTCCACCTTTGTCTCGTCCCTGTTTTTCTGAAATTATCTCCATCGAGCCGTGTTCTAATCTTTTGAGGCAGAAGCTGTCATTTGTTATGAGTTTCACTCGCGTTTCTCAGTGTGTTTCCCCGCTCTCAACCGTCCTTTTGTTTCCACAGAGCACTAACGCGTGTGAGCCTTCTATCCTTTTTTCCGATCTCGCCGTCAGCCAGGTCAACCTCTGATGTTTCAGACATTAATATTGAAACCAAGAAGTGTGCGTCTGTCTCCTGCTGGTGGGGCTCCATCGACCGCTCGCTCACCCTCGGGTGCCTCTGTGAACAGGGGGGACCAGCACTGTTCCCAGAAACCGTCGGTGTGTGGGTGTACAGAGCTAAATAACTGTGCGTGTGTGTGTGTGTGTGTGTGTGTGTGTGTTTGAGTTTTTGCTGTGTGTTATATGTCTTTATGATTGCATGTGTCGATGTGCCTTGACATAAAGCGTGTGTGCAAGCATATATATGTGTTTGTAAGTGCGTCAATGTGCGTGTGTGTGTGTGTGTGTGGTTAGCCCATTCAATTACACAATCTACCATGTCTGAATCATATCCGGTTTTCAAGCTGAAAATAACAAAACCATGGGGTGACAGAGAAGCAGCGCAGCAGGCAACTGCCCACAGGGAGAGAGAGAAACACACACACACACACACACACAGTCCAGCGCTGGTCAGTTAGTACTTTCCACAAACAACATCTATCTTATCTAAAAAGAGCTTTCCTTTGCAGAGCGGTTTGCTTCTTTCATCATTTGATGCCTGAGATTTTAAACTTAAACATTTTGTCAGAACGTCCACATGGTGTACACTATAGCCTACTGTATGAAGGAACTGGAAAATATGATTATTGCAATGTAAATTGGTTAGTCCATATATGTGACTATTGACTTTTTATGAGAAAGCAAAAATAGCAAGCCAGTCCCGGCTGGAAGTCCCTGCAAATTAAACCCCTTTTAAAATAGAAAGTGTGGTCAATTTAGAAAACGTCCCCTTCAGCGCAACAATGTTGGAATCAACGTTTCTGAGTCAAATCTGAATGCAAATCAGGTTGAAATGACATGGTTAAAAACAGCCAGTCTGACGTATGTAGCGTCTGTGTCAGTACTATATGGGGCAGGATGTGGTCAACTGTGTGCTACACTGTTGCCTCCCACCTGCAGAGACGTGCTCCTGCTTCAACACCACTTTTGACACGAGAAGAGATCTTTTCACAAAATGCAAAACTGAGCGTTTACAGAGTGACAGTTAGAAGAATGGACGAGGGCCGTCAGACTGCATGAAGCAATGCAGGCGAGAGAATGAGTGGTGTCCAGTGATTAGAGCCGAGGATCAAAACACAAATATGCTGTGACCAAAAAAAAAAACTGTCAAAAACGTGTGAATGTTTGGAATTTGGCTTTGATAGCTTATTTTTAGTTATTAAAACAATGTTTTTTTTAAGCAAAGATCTTGTAGATCTGGTTTTTAACATTAAAAAAAGTAAGCCATTAAAAAAAAAAGAATTATCCCAAAACCAGGTATCAACACTAAAAATGAAATGATTTCCAGGCCTTCAACGCATATAGACACTGCACATCAAACTAAAGCAGCCAGTTTATGGCTTTAATTTACAATCTGTGTCTGTTGTTTCAATTCTCTTTGTGAGGAATGAGTAATGAGGCAGTAAAAAATAGAAATCTGAACAGAATTTCAGGGCAAAGAGGAAATTTACTGTCAAATAAACTTCATTTGACCTTTATTTTATGACGCGATCATGCGGATACAAGGAAAGACGAAACATTTCAACTTTTTTTCACTTAATAACCTCCCATGTGCCGACATTGTTCTGTATAAAAAAACAAAAAAAAAACAACACATGCTCTTATACAAGCATGAAAGAACCAGTTCAGTTTTACGCAACAGAGAAGGGTATGACCTGTATTCCCACTAATTATGAAACACAATGGTGTCACTGAGGTGTTTTAACAACTTACAAGCGTGCATTCACTATCTGAATAATCTATCTGTATAATGGAACTAACAGGGGAGAAGCAGTGAGCGAGTGAAAGAACATGAAGGGGGATTAGGAAGATAAAAGTGACCAAGAAGAGTGGAAGTACGTCAGAGAAGGAATGAGAGAAGGTGGAGAGGCAGAATCAGAGAAGAAGATGGGATGAGAGAAACAGAGCGCTGTAATAATGTTTGGCCTTGGCCTGCCAGCGGGGTCCTTCGCCTTAAGAAGCCAACAGGAATGTGAGGAATGCAGCATGAGAAGAAAAAGGAAAGAGTGGAGGAGAGGGGGAGAAACAGGGGAGGATGATGGGAAAGAAAGAAAAGCCGAGGAGGAGGAGGAGGAGGAGGAGGAGGAGGAGGAGGGAGGAAAGCGGGGGATTCCAAACACTGAGATGAAGATAGAAAGAGTGAGATGGGAACATGAAGGCAGGGAGAAATATGAGACACTGAGGAAAAGACTTATTATCTTTAGTGGGCTGAGTAAACAGGGGAACAAAGAGGATGAAAATAATAAGGCTGGAAAACATTTGGGAGCTCAGTTTGTGTGTTTACATACTTGTATTCATATGTGTGTGTGAGATAGTATCAGGGTGTGGTCAGCTACAGCATTGGAACTCACAACTTGTCCAGCATCTAATGTTAAGTGTCTTTGAGTACTTAAAAAAGCACTATAAGTCATATGAATTATTATTATTATTATTATTATTATTATTATTATTATTATTATTATTATTATTATTATTATTATGAAATGTGACAGGGCATCCTCTGCACATTGTGTCTTTGCCAGTAATCTCAGTGCCAGATATTTCACACCTGCATAATTCCACCAGAGGAAAATGAAATGCTGCCTTTCAGTGGATTTCAGTGGATGCCAGCTTCGGTCTTGTGGCGGTCAGTTGATGATCATGAGATGCGGACACACAGAGAGTTTGCACATCAGCACATGCACGCTCAAGTCGTGTGAGATCCTCCTGCTTCATTGAAAGATACGGTGGAGGCTAAAGGATTATTCAAAGCAATCACACATTTCCTCCAGTGAATGAGCTCACACAAGACGTACTCACAGCACGGCCCTGCAGCGCCAATAAGCACTCATTACAAACTGGCGTAGGACCACAAGGAGACTTTGGGGAATTCGTTTTGGCACCGGAAACATTATTATGCCATGGGAATGTATCATTTGTGCCAAAGCAGTCGGAGTTGCAGCAACTTGTTTGGTAATGTGTGCTCTAGGTGCTCTGCACCAAAGCCTCACACTGACTGTCCTCTGTCACAGCAAAAAACAGACGACGCCACGGCTAAAGCAAGAGAGCTGGTGAAACAGCACAGCTGGCCTTAGATGAACCCAGATGTGCTTACTAGTGACATGGGCTCCAGCTCGGACAACTTGAAGGGGCGGGGCTTAACAAAGCAACTGCCCCCCCGTCTAGACACATACATGATACATGCATGCATGTCCTCCCTGGACGTGGCAATCAAGACGGGAACAATTCCTAATCTGTAGCAGAAACAAGAATCCAAACTGAAGCAGCTGTTGATAACTCACAAACTGTTTATTTTACATGAGTTATTAATTAATTGGATTTCCTTTCAATATGACTGGTGAGCTGTGTGACCTGCAGTTCCCTCCAAACCCAAATTACTGACTGAAATAACAAATACTGAAAACTGAAAAAAAAAAAAAAAAAAATACCAAAAGCTGGCAAAAAATATCTGGTTAATTGTGTAACCTTGTTTCCTCATTCTGCCATTTCCAGTTGAAATCAAAATTATTTTGCCAAGTTTTATTACATTCAGGCAGACTTCCTCTATTTCACCATGCGCTTGTCCGTGAACAACATCTAACATCTAAGAACATTGACTTCTTTCGTTGAATGAATAGAGGATTTTGTGGAAAGGGCACAGAAGGTCTCTCTCTTTATGCAAGATGAAATTCATGAGCTTGAAAACAAAGAAAAGCATCCCTACTTTAAGGTCACTCTGAATTACACCATGTAAAATCCTGAGATATATCTTTAAATAATCATTTGTATACATTTTGGCATCTTTAAATGAAGCTCTGACCCAACATCTGTTGTAAAATCCCACACAAATACTTTTCACATACAATGTCAACACAACTGGAAACCCAAACAAGATGCAATCATACATTCCCTTACAGACCGTACACATTTCAAAATGTTTCCCCATGTGTGTGTGTGAGAGAGAGACTAGCCGCATCGAAAGCCTTGTCACACTCCACAGAAACACAATGGATCGCTGACAGACATTTTCCACAACAGAGCAATGGTGTCGTGTGCGCCGTCATCACTCCCCAGTGTTGAGAGGTTAAATAAAGAAGTAATGTGACCTTTTTTTTTCAGGGCACATAGAATAATAAGAGTAGTATTACAGATACAAATCAATCATCACACTGTAGATATGGAAATAGAACCGAGTAGTCCAAAAAGAAACTTCCCCAGCAGATGAATCCAAGTGAGCAATGCCACCACAGCAGCAGATCTCTGGGAAGCAAACGCAGACATTAATGTCTTTGACTGAAATTTAAAGACGGTCACATCCGAATGAATGCGAGGCTCTTCTGGCCGTTTGATCTGGTAACATTTCAAGCGAGCTGAGGTCAACCCTGGTGACAGCACAAGCAGAGTGTATAATGACAGGCTGAGGATCCTTTACACCCTTAAGATGTTTGGAGTTATGGCAAGTTGTTCAAAACACAGCAAGAAACCATAGCAACCACAGGGAAATGCCAGAGATATCAACAGCACTCAGACAGACACACACGCACACACACAGGCTCAAAACATAAAGTCAAATCAAATCAAAACTCAGCCTTTCAACACCCACCATTCTGAACAAGCCTGTGTGTGTGTGTGTAGGAAACACCCAGAGAGGCCCAAAATAGCTCTAAACTCTCGTTCCCCATCTCTCGTTTTCAATGCCTCGCTCTCTGTCTCGTTCTCTCTTGTATCACTATCAACCATGGGTAGGAAACAAAAACAAGTTAACGTTCCCGTACGGAAAATGGCACCCACCTAAGAGTACACATGACATGTGAGAATATCAGGCTGAGTATATGATTGAGTGTATATGGAGAGAATAGTGGCATAACTGTTGTAACACAAGGGGAAAATGACACTCCTCAAAGAGGGGAAACATTGGTAGGTTTTGTCTGACACATCGAGTCAATACGAGCTGTCAGACATTCATTGAGAATGTTTTTTTCTCTAAACTATGTTAACATTATAACGCTCTCTGCCACGCACATCTCCATATAGCTAATTCTCCTACATTTCTTTCTCAATTTTAGGATCCTGTGTCAGAATCTTTTTTTTTTTTTTTTTATTTGGTCCAAAACTGTTCTGGCAACTTTGCCAGCTTATTTGGTTTCAGGATCCTCAATTATAAGTGAAGCCGGGCTTGTAAACATAGGTCACATGGACTCACAAGTAGCATGTTTACTGGACAGTTTTAGTAACCTGTCATCCTGCAAGGTTAGAGATTTTCAAACAAATGTAATTGCAGTTCAATAAGAAGAGCGTGTCGGCGTGGACTTGTGTCCCCGGCAACATGAGCTATATTAAGACAACTGAGTTTACGCTTAAAAGGATCTTATTTTTCGTATTTTTGGCAGGTCAGATCCTTCGGTAACGATAACTGTGCATTCTGGTACTTCTGTAAACTGTTATGGATGTTTTTGCAGAGGACAGTTTGGGAGACGATTCGACAGTTCATCTTTGTGTTCTTATGAACTGAAGTTTGGCTAACCTGGAGGTTTGTTTACATCCTGTCTGATCATGTGATCAGACCAGACCTCAATGATCTACCTGAATACCAATTCTTAGTAAGTAAGTGGAAATAAAATAATCAATTTGAATATTTACGAATGGAAATTATGTTGTTTTTCGATGCAGCACCCATGTTTGCGCTTCATAACATTGAACAGTAAATCAACACTGTATGAAGCGGGGACACGGACTGTGTGTGGACGGGTTCTGCCCTGGGCTCCGGCTGTCAGACGTCGACAACTTTGAATCAACAAAACCAAAATCATGTGTTTTGGGTTGTTTCCTTTTGTTCAATACGATCTAAGTCTTGACAGACCACAGCACAGTTTTCTTTGAGCCTCACAACTTCTGCTTTTTCTTTGTGAAATTATTTGATGACACTGGAGTCTCAATGTTATTGTTCTCAGAGGGCCAAATGAAGGGGGAATTAAAGAAAATGTGTCTTTGATGCCCCGTCCAAATGCACACACACACACACACGTACCACTCTATGTATCGGGTACAACATGGCAGTTTCTGCTTCTTACATGTGTCTTTTCAAAATCATCTGTCAGATGTTCATTACCTTGCTGAAAGACACTCCAGCAGGGCAGTTAACAAAGGATAGGGGCTAACACTAGAGGCTCTGGAACCTTTAGGGAACCTTGTAACCCAAACCTGAACCACAGGCGACAACATTTTTACTGTTGCATCAATATCTCGCATGAGGGATTCAGAACCACAGCTGGCTGTGTTTCCCAGGGTCCAGCTTGCTGATATTAACGTTAAGCCCGAGCATATTGAAAAATAGAAATGGGAAGTTTCATAATTCCCACACTCTGTGTGTCTGGCTAAGATAAGACACAGTTGGACAAACTTTATTACATCGGCACTGGATGGAAACATCATAGAGCTGCTATCACACACACTTTACTCTGCGTCTGTAAGGTCAAGACGTATCAGACGTGCATATCCGCTATCTGTCACTGTCACCGATGATTGATGAAAGTGAAGCTTCTCGGTTGGGAACTTGTGTTTTCTCCGGTGTTTTGAGTGAAAGGTTACACCTCTCCTCTCCGCTGTGCCCTCTGTGGGAATTTAAGAAACGGAGAGAGAGAGACAGATGGGTTTTCCCTGCAGGATATCCTGTTCTAAGTAGAGCTGCTGGGCCCACTCTGACCTCCTCACCCCTCTTGACCCCTGACCCGCTCATAGCTTAGGCTTACATCTCTGACGTTTCCCCAATCGCCCAAAATCTCTTCGTATTCTTTCAATTTTGCGGCGGCCCCTTTCCTTTCTGTCCTTCCTAACTCCTCTGTCATACTCACAGGTGTCACTTTAATTCCCCCTCCTTCCTTTCCCTCTTTGTTCCTTTGTCTGCACCGACTCGATCTAGTGGCAGCCTTCTTCTCCGTCCTCATGTCCTTTATATTCTTTTCTCCTTCTAAATGGATTTGTCCTTATTAGCAGTAGCCAGGAAAGTTATAGCAATGATACACTCAGAAGCCTTTATGCCGCCCTTTGAATTTAGGAGTGGTCATAAAGTGCAGCTCTTCTGAAAAAAAGATTAAACGTAAAAATGACGAATATTTGATATTTCCAGCCTGTAAAACATGAAAAGTTGCTGCCTTTGCTCGTCTTAACTTCACAGTGAATTGAGTATCTTTGGATTTGGGACTTTTAGATGGCCAGAACAAGACATTTGACTACTTGTGATTTTTCACTATTTTCTTATATTTTAACTAAACGATTCATCTAAAAAAACTGATGTTTCGATTTAGAAAATAATCTATTTCAAATAATGGTATTTGATTTGAGTTAAAAAAGAAAACGTATGTTTATCAGAAACGATGCAATGATCTCGCTCCACAAGTTTGAATTTGTTTAAACAATGACATTTATTGTTAATCCCCGGCAGCTTTGCCTTTCGTTGACACCTGTCCCATATTTGAGTTTGATTAGCATCACTGAAATAAACTATTTTTGGCAAATGTATGTCTTATGCGATTACTCCAAGTCTGATGTATGTACTGTACTGGCTGCATCACTTTTATAACTTCAACTGTCAGTGCTGGCTTCAATGACCTGATAGCCTTTTATTGTAAAGTATTAAAGTGCAGCCACCATTCGCATGCATCCAAATACCATGGAACAAGTCACCAACGTAGCTGCTTAACTGACCAACTGGGAAGTGTAGACATCAAACATCATGCTATGGACCTTAAATGTGTCATTGTTGGTCAGCACAGCTGCTTTCACCCGCATGGATCTGTGTTCTTGTCACCGACTTTTCTTTCACCGAACACGTTCATTGACAGCTGAGACATCTCAGATAGATCGAAGCCACAGGCGTGAAAAAAAAAGCTGGAAAGGTGTGTTCTCTTATACTCTCAAAATGTGTTGTTCCCTCTTCCAAAATATCACATGTTTTTATGATCGTGGTGCAGTTCATGTGCGTCATGAGCTTGAAAACAATACCCGCCTCATTCTCTCTTGGATCAAGTGAAAATAAAAAAATAAAAAAAATCTGTCAATGAGCCGATTCTTTGTTGCCAACATTTTCCTGAATAAAGTGTAATTTTCTCTGTACTACTAGTGTGTACTGCCATAGTTTGTCTTTTGTCTTTTGGCAGCAAAAACTTGAAAAACCACAAACAAGGAAACCACCACCATACTTATAAATCTCTTAATTTGACTACAGACAGGAGAAAAAATCCACCAGGTAGCGAATCTTGCTCTCGGTCGCACTATTCTTTTTCTTCCCCCACTTTCTCTTTATATGTCATCCTCCCTCCCTCCGTCACTCTCTGTCCCTCGCACCCAGCCCTCCCAGCCCTCCCAGCCCTCAGTAGAACTGGAACCCATTAGCTGATGAATGGTTGTTTGTGTTTTTTTAAGCTCGACAGCGCCACCCATGGCCGACTCGGCCAAAGAGGGCGATAACAAAACATTTGCTGTGATTAGAGGAATAATTAACCAATCGTCCTCTGACCTGCGAGCCAACCCTGAGGTCAAAGAGACACGGAGTGGGCTGCTTCCCAGGTGGTTTCCCATGAAAACCATCAGGCAGGAAAAGATATAGTGGCGACATTGTCTGCAGGTGACACATGCACTTCTATGTCTGTATCCGTACCGGGAGTGTGTGCTGCTTGTGTTTCAGTGAGTATGCATGCATGCAAGTGACAAGGATCCCAGCGGACCGAGCCCAGAGTTTGCCCAGCGAGGCTGTGGTGGAAATCAACACTTCCTGCTTCCTATGGCGAGAGGAAGTGCTACCGTCGCTGTCCCCTTATCGCTGGATACACAGGCAGCGTGGAGGGAGGAAGGCAGGGAGGGAGGGAAGAGGAAGAGGAGAAGGAGACAGGGCAGTCGGGCAGGCGAGACAAAGGCAGAGGACCGGGGGGAGATACGGCCGTGTCCACCACTTGTTTTGTTTTTGTTTCTTGGTTTCTGGCAGAGAAATGCTGAGTGGGTGAGAACATGCGTAAAATGCAGGCTTGTTGAACTGCAAGGAACCATAACTTATAAAATATGATTTGTGATAACATATGAATTACTTGTCTTATTATCCAAAACATCGGCAACCCTTTGCCAACAGGATTGTGGAAAACCAAACTAGACTTTATAGTCTAAATTAAACAAAAAAAAATCCAGATTTGCATTATGCTGCAGGTTCATTTAGAATAAAAAATACATTTGGGTGCAAACGTGGATGCATAGACTTTTCATGTTGTTTGGAGTGAGTGCATGCAGCATGTTGGCAGATGAGACATGGGCAGAGGAGAGGAAAGATACAGAGAAGAGAGGGAGAGGACGGACAAGGAGAAAGACAGAGGGAGAGAGGGGGAAAGAGTTGTTTGGGATCAGGGTGGGGAGGCTTTCAGCACTTGGGATTGTCCCAGATCGACACAAGCCGCTCCCTCCCTTTATAAACAGCCTCTGGCTTCCACCTCCCCTCCCCGTCAATCTCTTCTTCTCCCCTTTAATGCCTGCTGTACACAACTCATCTCCCACTTTACAGGAATTCTGATACCCTCAGCAGAAAATAGGAAACAAATCGACACTTGCTGTTTTTTCCTTGTTTTCTTCTGACAGTTTCATCTGTCCCCCCCACTCCAAGCACCAGTCCCACAACCCCCCAATCTGTGCCATTTCCAAAGTCAACACAGCACTAAATGCCTGGCTGACTCACTTCCACTGTGGGTGGCTCTGTTTCCAATTTTCTCACCAACTCAGCCAATCCACCAACTCCGAAAGAAAAGAGAAAACTTTTGTCCAGAAAAAAAAAAGAGTAGCCGGCGACACGCAGAAAATAAAAGAGACATTTGTCAAAGGGTCAAAAGAGTGCACGGAGATGCCGAGTGGAGACACGGGACGAAACCGAGCATGCTTCTCCCACTTCTTTTGTGGCTCTGAAATAGTTATCCCTGTTTTCCTTCCTTTCTTTCTCTTTGGGAGAGCGTGGGAGCGCCCTCAGAGTGCTGCAGAGAAACCACGGGGCTCATAACAACAGGAGGAAGCCGGTAACTTGAGTAACTCTGGGCCGGACGGAGAGGGGGGATAAGGAGAAGAGGTGGAATGGGGAGCGGAGGAAAAAACAGACGGGAGACCCGACACTCACATCTTTACATCTCTCCACATCTTGAAAACATGAAATTTGAGAGCACGCAAATAAAGGGACGAAACCCACATTTACAAATGACCTGTTGCATTCCAGACAGCATTTCCCACATGCATGCACATGTAAAGTGCCATTCACACACACACACACACACACACACACATGCATCTGCAAACCCAAACACACACAACGAGAGCTTTGCCTTACCAGTCTGTAGTGTGAACATTCAGCATGCGGAGCGTGCTAGAGAGTCCTGGCAGTCATGTTCACGTACAGTTCAGTCCAGAGAGCTCGAGAGTTGTGAGGACACCCAAACTACACGCACAAACACACACACAAACATGCACACACACTCACACACACAGGCACAGTATCAGTTCCCTCTGTCCAAGTGTTGAGAAAGTGAGGGGCCGCAACAAAAGGCAACGGAGGGAGGGAGAGATCGAGACTAAGGGAGAGAGAGAGAGAGAGAGAGAGAGAGAGAGAGAGAGAGAGAGAGAGAGAGAGAGAGATTAACCCCTCTGAACTGACTGGTGGACTCTCTCCCTTCCTCCCTCACACACATACACACACATACAGTTGGTTTGCCGTATCACTGACTTCTTGTGTTTTCTCTCAAGTGCCAAGAGGAGGAAGGGAGAGCAGAGGGAAACCAGAGTGTATTTGTGTGTATTCACGGTCACGGATGTGTGGATTGTACTGTGTGTGTGTGTGTGTGTGTGTGTGTGTGTGTGTGTGTGTGTGTGTGTGTGTGTGTGTTTTAAGGTAGGAGGGACTGGCTGGCTCAAGTCCAGAGGCAGCCAGCCTGGCAGAAAAAGACAATAGTAGGAAACACTATATCAGTAGGAGGCAAAGTACCAGCACAAAAATAATTACCAGACAGCAAAAAACAATGACATCCACCTTGGATGACACAGCCTGCAGCCTGCAGGGAACAATGATTGTGGAAACAACCAGCATAAAAAAGACTTTGTTGTTGTTGTCGTCCTTATCGCAGGATATAAAAATCCCCAAATCCCAAAATATCTGAGGGCTCAGTGGCGATGAATGTCAGAAATGTTACCGTTTATTTTCGTACGCGTAGAAAGCTTTCAGCTTTTTTTCTTTTGGCATTCATCAACACTTCAACATTTTTGGAAATGACTCAATCCCAAGCATGCAGACGCACATTCCCCGTGCGATCAGTCAGCCACAACTCCCACACAAATCTCACCGCCACCCACACGCACACACATTACCCCGGCTGTAATCATATCAAGTGATAAGGGCAGCTTCCCCCAGCGGTCGCTGGCTCTCCAACTCCGACCACAGTGACTTACAATGGCCCTGCAGTCTGAGCCTGCTCTGATTACACACACAAGGAGCTGCATTACACCCTGCTAATTCAATTTCCTCCCCTCCGGGTCAACCTTTCTGTGTGTGTCTGTGTATGTGAGTGTATAAGGAGGAACTGATTAAGCAGTTGTTGAAGGGAACAAGCTGTTTGCCCAAAAAAACGGACTGCGGTAATCTGTGGGGGGTTAATGCTGTTGTTGATCGATACTGTAGTCGTTTGTCCAGTTCTGGCTGTTTCTGCAACGGCAGTTAAGCTTCATCGGCTCGAGGGCCGAAACATTGAGAATCAGCTGCTCAGTGGACGTAGGAGCCGATGTAGCTGGTTTCACCAAAATCATCATGTTTAATTACTTAAGACATTAAACAATAAATCCTAATTACTGAAAATGACTAAATACATTATATCGTTCTAAGGACACATATGACGGTTGTCATTTCCTCTTGAAACTCGTTTTATGATAGTACGCTACAATCGTGTTTTGTTTATGTACAAAAAAAACCTCAGTCAGTTAAATTAGGTCTGGGAATGACGGGGACACTGGTGCTCTCAGTTAAAGGCTCTTAAAGGCTCGCTAACATGCTTACAATGATAATGGTGACTGATGTTTACTATCAAAGTTTTGCACGTTAGCTCACTCAAAAACTGCATTGCAGGTGATGGGAAAGTTCAGTTGTAGCGTGGGACAAATTCAAAATAAACTGTATAGAAGAAGTGGACATAGACCTGCGTGACGAAATCCATTAGTTTCCAATTGTTACTTAAATTACACACATGATGTTTGTCAATTTAAAAGATAATTTTGCACGTCAAGAAAGTAGTACTGTGGAACATTTGAAAACATGTCCTCTTAAAGACGGCACACCCAAAAGTGACATGAAGCTACGATGTGTGTGGTTCTTACCAGGATGTAACAGGTCTCGCTCTTCCTTCTGCTCCCGGCTGATTAATAGAGTCGCTGGATAAAACACATCAGGTAAGATAACGTTACATTTGTGATGGAATGTAGCTATGTTAGCTAGCTAGCTAGCACAAACTGTGACTTTATTGAGAGGGAGGATAGCGATACATTTGTGAGGGAACGTAGCTAAGTTAGCTAGTTAGCTAGCTAGCAAAAACTGACTTTCTTGACAGGTAAGATAACGAAACATTTGTGATGGAAAGTAGCGGAGTTAGCTCGCTAGCTAGCACAAACTATGATATTTTGACTTGCAAAATCATTTCAAAATCATCTTTAAATTGACACGCGTCACATGTGTAATTCATGGTACAAATCAAACAGGACCATAAAAACGTTTGCCTTGCCGTTGACTACAGTACATATTTTTTTCAGAAATGAGGGCCATGGGTAAGGGCCCCAAAAGGGGCAGGACTCTGACTCTCTATTGGCATATAGACATGACATATAGAATAATTTCAGTCAGGGTTGAAGTGATGGATGGACACACCGAAACTGATAACTACTTGGTTATGGTCAGGGAAGGATCGCATTGTGCTTTCCCACCCACGTATCCTGACCTCCTCCCTACGAGGTCTTGCAGCTCTGAAACGTCCAGCCTCTGCTGCCTCTGCTCCTGACAGACGAGAGCCACCAGGGGGTCAGCGGCAGTTAATCTTAAACATAGCTTATTTTAGGCATTTCAGCCTCTCAGGAACAAGTTTTGCGATGTGCTGTTCCATTGGTAATGTGCCAATCCACCTGTGAAAAAGGGCAGGGGGTAAAGACTGCAAGCCAATGTAAACATGGATGTTGACAAAATATCCAAGGAAACTTTGCAGCTTACCTCGCTTCCATTCAGATATCTGCAGCTGCAGATGTCTTGCACACACTGTAAAGTCACACTCGAGTCCACTGTTGCTCAAGAAGGGTGGATGTGCCAAAGATTCATCGGTGTTGCCAAAAAGACTTAAAGTCTATAAATATTACTATAACAGCACTCATACAGTACACATTTTGTCTTTTTTGTTGTTGTTGCTTGAATGGATAAACACTGACAATGTTTTGGTTTGGTGTTTGAGATTTTTGACAGATCACTTAGTGTTAAGCTGAATGAGCTTTCGGTGTTAAGCAAGCGCTGGAGGGCATTGAAAAGCCATACGAGCTAGGTATGAAAACTGAATGTTTTTAAATGACGTCAACACATTTTATTTAAGACTTTACAGTCCAGTTGTGAATGCATTAAACACAAATTAAAGTGGAACTTTTTTTTGGAGGTTTGGCGGTCTCAGTGGAGGCTTCTCTTCTAGCCTCCAAAGAAAACGACATGCCATGAGTCAAAATCGCTCAAATCAGGGTGGAGATGTAGAATGCATCGGTTAATATGATGAGAATCAGTTGTTTGTCGGACTATGTCATGTTCCCCTCCCAGGTTGCTTAAAGTGGGGTTACAGGAAAAACCCAAAATAGGTTACAGGCCTTCTGGCAGGTTCCACCAGCACACAAGCAAGCAATATGAAATCCTTTGTCCCACGGTAAGACACTAAATTCTCACTTGGATCCGGGGATGAAATATTTTAATTAAAATCCTTTGCTTTATTTTGATGCAAGAGGTCAGATCTGCAGGCTTTCCCACTGATTCTGTGCGCTGCAGCCTGATGAGGCGGCTGGCTCGCTGCATGTTGTTTATCAGACACGCTCAACACATCTGAGTCTCATTCTGGCCAAATAAAACAATGTCGTGCGTCGCTGTCCAAATGCATGGCAAACATAAGGAGGGTGTGTGTGTGTGTGTGTGTGTGGAGATGCGTGTTAAGAAAAGGCAGCAAATGTGTTTATCATTAACATGATTGAATATAAGGGCGAGGTCTGAAGGAATGGCTCGCTCCAGATCTACATGGAGATTTGTACTTTTGAAAATGTTACTTTCCAGTTTCCTCTCATTGGAAGATGTTATCCACTTCTGCTCTTTGACTATGTTGCTACTAGGAATCAAACCAGCAACTTCAACAAACCATAAATCTTTGGCCACACACCTTTTGTACCTGTCAGCCTCTCGGACTAAACTCCCGTTCACACTCACACACTCGTGAAAATATGCCTCCAGATGTGGGTGTGATGCATGAACACAGTGATTAGCTGTGTTGTGTGTATCCATCTCCCCTCCTCTGTTTTGGTTACCAGCCTTGTCTGCTAAAGCTCGCTAATCAGTCCCGCTGTCAGGGGAAGAAACACAAGACCAAGGCCTGAGCGTTCAGGACAGCTCACATACAATGGACAGGCTTGTGAATAACAGAATTCCCCCCACACACCATTATTATCTTCATTCAGTAAACTCGCAGCCTTTTATATTATTTATGCGCATTCATAAGGAGGATTTGTCGGTAATCTTCTGTTTGGGGGGAAATGAACTGCGTGTAAACTGATTTTTCATGAGCTGCTATTCAGGATACGGGTTTGCCAGGAGATTCCAGTAAACCAAAGCAGATACAGGAAGAAATGCATGTTCACACGCAGGTAAAGATATTCGTTGTATATCGGTCCGTCCGTTACTGTGGGCCTACACATGCTGATGACATTTTCTGGGAAAAAGATCAGATCTAATCTGTGGTTAAAGCTGGCACAAGAGGACAAGTTCAGCCAAAGTCAGGGCTTAATTCAGGACAGACATGCCTAATTTTATTAATCGAAAGCATGTGAAGCCTGACGTACAAACTTCTATCTCATGAATAAAAGCCGAATAAGAACTGATGATGAAAGTGGCTACTGTACCTGCCGTAGTCTGCAGGTCTTCCCTTCAGCCTCCATAGGCCCCCAACAACCTCCAGCAATAACTTAAGATAGAGGTTATAAATTAATGCTGACACTTTGTCAGGAGCCGACAGCATCACTTTCTAATGCACAGCTCATGGAATGATGATCCACTACGCTGGCAGTAAACACTTAGAGTTGGGAAAACACAACCATGTGATTAGATTTAGGAAAAAAAACACCTGCCTTGCGTGGGACGACAATCACACTCCCGGAGCGTTTCCTCTGAGCGTCTAATTATGATGCATTTACATTGTAGTTACTTGAAAGCCTGGTGCGTCTCATACAGACTAAAGTGTCCGTTGTGCGTCGGTATGAGGCAGCAACCTCCACTTCTGAAAAGCTGCTGAAGTGCATTAAACTTGCATTCTCTCTACTGGCCATCAGGGGGCGACTCCTCTGGTTGCAAGAAGACTATGAGAAAATAACCCTACTTCTTACTTGATTTATTATCTCAGTAAACATGGTGTAAAAAAAAGTATATTGTCTCAGCTAGTTACATCTTCTTCAATACAACATGATGTTCATTAAGTAAATTATGGTCCATTTAGAGTCAAACAGACCTTAGCAGGGTATGCTTTGGGGCGGGGCTATCTTGTGATTGACAAGTCAGACGACACTAGAAATGAAGAGATCCACTCAGGTGCACTTTTGGTCAAATACAATTAGATAAACTTAATGACATGATCCATGCTCCGCCTCTAGACCGACTATGGACACCTCAGTGAAACAAATCAATCATCCACATGTTCTGTGGTCATGTGTTGACACTGTGACTCTCCTCCTTTTAGCTTTCTTGGTCAGGTCGGCTGTGTATCGTCTATGAGGCGAAACCCCGGGCAAAAAAAAAAAAGTCAACAGTTATTATCGCCTGGAACACCTGTGACTCAATCCATCGATCAAACGAAGGGATGGGAGCTTCCTCTGCAAAGTCACTGCAATGAAAACCAGATGTAAACATTGCGGCCCACTTATGTAAAGCTAGACCTTTAAAGGGAATAACTTCAGTCCAGTCTAATTACACAGTCTGCATGAGTGAAATAGTGAAGCTAAACAAATCCATGTTTGCTTCCAGAGAAAGTTGTAAAGTTAACGTTAAGACAAGTGATCAGCTGTGGTTGGTTAGGATTAAGATTAGGGGACTCCAAACTATTTGGTTACGGTTCGGATGATACAGACAAAGAAGGATGCAACTACGTGAGCGAATTTAAGGAGAAGGAAAGAGCAGAGCAGGGGGACAAAGAGGAGGAGGAGGAGGAGGAGGAGGAGGAAGGAGGGGATAAGATGGGGTCCAGACCCCTGATCCCAGCAGCTGCTGCTGTTTTGTCGGTCAGCATTACATCAGGAGGTTTATGGAAAAGGCTGAGAATCACTTCTCTACTTGACCTACTTAAAGAATGTTAGTGTTAGATGACATGCAATACTCCCCGCCTCCCCAACTCACTCACTCACTCACTCACTCACTCACTCACTCACTCACTCACTCACTCACTCACTCACTCACTCACTCACTCACTCACTCACTTCCTACCAGTGGTGCAGAACAACACTGTTTTTTCATTGTTTTATTAGCAGTTGCTGAAAGACTACATAACTAAGGAAGCAGAGTCTGAAAATGAAAATGTCCTGCCCCTGAAACTCTGGCTGGATGAATTGTTTAGAGTTTCCTTAATCTTTTTCCAAACAGGAAAATAAACTTTTATTATCAGACATCGGCAGTTTGAGGGTTTTTTTTAACCTTAATTTATAACGGTTTTGAGTTCACTTTCAGGGTACTAATGTTTTTTGTACACTGAGTTTATCTGCACAATTCATTACTGTTATTAGTAAAGAATGTAAATGTCAACATATTTATTTATGAAAATAACATTTCACAGCTAAATTTGCTCTTTAACAAAACTCTAACACCTCACATTTCTTATAAAAAAAAGAATAGTAACAAAAATGCATGAATCCCCGGAGTCAGAGTGTACAGCTCGTCAATATCACGGCCGATTTAACGTGCCAGCTGTCTGTTAGGAAAGAATTATAGTTATAACTTTGCTTTAAAAAAACAGCATCGAACCCAAAGGAGTTCGAATAATTCTACTGAAAAATTGAAGTGCTTCGCTGAAGAATTTATAGACCAGTTTGAATTTATAGCATCCATATGTTGGATGTGGTGAGGGTGTGTGTGTGTGTGTGTGTGTGTGCTGCAGAGGTTAAGTGGTGTGGTTCTGGCATCTCAAGAAGCTGCCTTCCAACATGGGTCATTTCTTTTTCGTCACTGCAAGTGAACCACATAGGACACGCATGTACACACACACACACACACACACACACACACACGCACACGCACACGCACACGCACACGCACACGCACACCCACAGCACATATGAGATCATTAAGAATGTAGAGCTGCACCGCTGACAGTAACTGTTTGACTGACCGTGTGAATTATGAAGCAGAGGATTCGTCCAAATCGCCCATGGGTGCCGTCGCTGTGGCAACAAACCTGCCATACACCTCTAGTGAGGCATATCTGGGATTTATCATTGGTGACATCATGAAGAAAAGGCCGTCTCTCAGGAAACATGGTTGACATTCACGAATGTGAAGCTTTAAAGCAAAGCAACATTATGAACCAATCTGATCCAAACAGAATGAAGCCACTAATCACCGTTGGGAGAGCACAGCCTGCACTAACAGTCATATTTCAGTGTGTTGTTGCGGCCGGAGTCGAATGTAAATAAAACCTGGTTTCATCCAAACACCGGTGTGTACGCGGCGCTGCCAGTGCTGTATACAAGCTTCGTGGAGGCAGCGTAGACGCTTCGTTCTGCTCCAGCACATTAAATCTGTTTACAGCAGCCACAGAGTCATAAAGTCGGAAATGACTCAATGAACACACCAAACAGTTCTCTGTGCTCAGAAAAGATGAACAAGAGTGGATGAAATTAATTTGTTCACTGCAACAAAAACAGGAAGCTCGTATCCTTCCATCACATACAGCATGCAGAGATAGTAAATAAATATCACTGTATTTATGAACCAAAGATAGCGTCTGAAATCCTCTGGAGGAGAAATGAACATTCAAGTGTGTGTGTGTGTGTTAGTAATTTAGGATCTGCCGTGCGATAGCATGTGTGAATTTAGACATCTGGATATGACATGAACATTTGATACAGTCTATTAAAATGACACAGGCTTATATAGAAGCTCTGTCGCTACAGTCACGCCACCTGTTTTATACAGAGAATTATGCAAAGACACGCCAAGCCTCGTAATCATTTTCTTGTAGTTTTTGGTCGGTTTTACCAGCTGGAATCCGAGGTGGTGAAGAATCTATGGAGGCCCAGATACCAGAACTTGGTGGCTTCATTCATTTTTATTCATCCTTTAGTTTATGAGGAAGGTCCCGTTGAGATATATGATCTCTTCTGCCTGGTTGACTGGAGTTGGTGCGTAGGTGGTTTTGGGGGATAAATTCTTGTGATTCACAGGATTGTTAGAATAGTGGCTGAAGACCAGCTGCTGAAGGGCACTCCAGCAACTTAGTGCTTACTTACTGCAGCAGAGTCATCACTGGATACTAGCTCCCATTTACACCTGGTATAATCACTATCATCACAGTCTGCATGCATATGCAGAATCGGAAGGCAACGTGATGTGATTTTTGTATGGAAGTGTTCTGGTTTGTAGTCTTTTTGTAGTAGTATTGTCCAATCACGACGAGGAGGCTTTGGTTGTATGCAGGATACAGTCAGTCCATGTGGAGAGCAAAAGAGGTGGAACACATTGGTCACACTTGGTATTTTAAATATCCTCCTTAGCTTGATTATGCAAGTTAAATGTATTACTTTACAATCTCAGAGAATATTCATATTTTCTGCTGGAAATGTACCACTTAATTCTCAGTTTTTTCTAAAATGGCCTCACTGGAAGGCCGGCTGAAACGTGTTCCTTCATGGCGAGAGGGAAGGCATGTTTAAATATAGCGATAATGGCACACATTTACAGACTAGTGGTATGCTTGGTTGTAAACACAAAAAAAGTGACAGAAATCGTTGGACCGAGTGAAAAAAAAGAGAACAGCTGGGCGATCGCTGTGTGAAGTAAGAAAGGTGTGGGTGGAAGGGGGTTTCCGAAAGCTGTTACTAAACGTCCAGGCTGAATGAAAACGGTTACTTTAAGTTGGGGCTTTTCTTCTTTTTTTTTTCTTTTTTTTTTTACACACAACACATAGAGCAGAGAAAAGAAACAAAACTGGAAAAGTGAGCTAAAAACAAGAGATTTCCTGTGTCACCACATTCATTTGGAAACATATGTACTTTATCAGACTGTTCTCTTCGAACGAGAAAGAAATGAACCGTATCCAAGCCACAGCCGTCTTTAGACACATCATATCCCTGTTATATATTTAGCCGCTGCTCGCACACAGCCAAACTCCACTCGACATTCCCGATGAAGCCAGATGTGGCTGATAGATTTGTGATATCCGAATGCGGAGCCCGTTATTGGCCGAGGATGTGGAGATGGACGGAGGAAGGAGGTGAGGAGGGAACACAATGGGTCTGGAAGAAAGGGAAGACGGAGGCTCTCTCAGGGGGAACGTGGAGGGGGAATTTTCTTCCATCTCTCCATCTCCCATCCTCTCATTCACATCTCACCCCCATCTCTCCCTCCCACCTCCCTCCATTCAGAATCAACACACACACACACACACACACACACACACACACACACACACACACACACACACATTTTTGGCTAGAGGGGGCAGCAATGTGAGTAAGAGCAACAGCTGCATGGATTACAGGCAAGGGAGGGAAAGGGAGGAGTGTGTGTGTGTGTGGGGGGGGGGGGGGGGGCTGAAGAAAGTGAACATTTAGCAAAGTGAGGTGTGTGGGTGTGTGAGGACAAAGACAAGAGTTGTGGGCGGGAAAGACAAATGTGTCAAGTGACGGAAAGGCAGAAAAAGAACGTCTGTGCCTTTCAATGTCTTCATGCATAGTGAGTGCACAGATAATGAGAGCAGTCAGCGGCAGCACCGCACACAATATACATCCCACAGCTGTATAGTCAACGTCCACATGTCAGTTTGTCTCCGTGGTGGGCTCGTGGTTTAAAGGCAGTGGGTGTGTATACTTTGTATGTTCACGGAGCCAGAAGTCAACGATGTCACATGTTGTGTGGAGATGTGATCTCTGCAGGGGTTTTCTTTGCTTTGTCGGCTGATAAACCAGATCAGTTGGGATAGGGTCCAAAAATGATTATTAGAAATCTGGATCTCATGATTATCGGTTTTTAATCATAACGACGGAATGATGACAAATTTAACATGAAGGAGGTTTGCATGGTTAATAAATCTGAGTGAGAGGAACGATATCTTTTGTCATATTTTAGAGCAACACCTGATACGTTCAGGAACTAATCTCACAACGGGGTCCATTTAGTGGCATTTTGGAGCATATTGTATGATGGTCATCAGCAGATGAATCATGGGACTTAACATCTATGTTAGCTGAGAAAAACCAAAGCTTCCACAACTGATGAAGATCATGTAACATGATCGAAAGCTCCAGAACAGCTCAGAAATAGACCTTGTGATGCTTTCAAGGTCCAGAATGAACTCTGGTCATCTGCTTCATCGCTGAATATAGAGACGTCCTTGAAGTGCTAAAAGGAAACCCATCCGATGATGAGTATATGATGAAGATCATGTGATATGATCAAATGACCTCGTGGGGCGGCTTTGTGCTGCAGCTAATGGTTATTTTCATTAAAGATCAATCTGCCAGTTTTTATTTAATTGATTAACCAATAATATATTGGCAAATAGAAAAAATGCCTTTTTTTAAAATGTGTTTTCACAAAGTAATGTATTCAGATTGCTTGTTTGTTTCAAATGGTTCAAAACCCAACATTTACTATTTACTATCTAGTACTTACGTGCACTACAGGACAAAGAAAAGCCTCAAATCCTCACATTTGAGCACATTTTTTTTGCGTGAACAAAAAAATATTAAAGGATTATCTGAATACTTCACTTTATTTATCAAGATTAATTGTTGCACCATTAGGTCCGATGTTTTTTATTTGAAATACTGTTAGTTGAAATGGGAAGAAGAAACAATGGTGTTCTTTTACTGTTGAACCGCATGCGGAGCACGTTCACTCATCACGAGGAGAACAACTGTGACAGCAGCTTCATCATCATTTCTTCTGTCTCTCTGCAGGGAGATTTCCAAAGTTTGGAAAAATAGCCCACATGATGGAATTATCTCGGTTTGGACTTGAAACCTTCAACAGAAAGATGCCTTTCAGGAGGCAAGGAGGGTCTGATGAAAGATTCCAGCGTCTCTCAGAACTTGTTTTATTGACTCAGAAACAGTCCTGGGGGCCCAGCAGGAGTGGGACCTGCAGTCCACATGTAGGTCCTGACCTGTGGTTTGAGGAAGTACTGAAGGTACAGAGTACTAAAAATAAAACACTGGAAGTACTGAAGGTATTGCCTTAAGATCGTTTGCTGAGTGTAAATGAGAGCCCAGCACCATAACAGTGTCTCCCCTTCTTCCTGTTCTCGTGGTAACGAGCAGACGAACAACCCAAACAAGAACAACATGAGCAGACTGCTGGGGGAAATGTGCAATAACACACACACAAGAGGAGGATAACCATGAGTCTATGTTTAAGTCTCACACACACACACACACACACACACACACACACACTTTCCCTGTGTGTCATTACGTGGTGCTCTGGGACTATTTAGCTGAAGGAACAGCTCGGCGAGGGAGTCGTCAAAACAGGAAGTGTTTTATGTAGCTGAAACATTCCATTTTTAACTCTCACACAGGCTAGCTCAAATAAATAACACGCTCAGCATGCGACCTGGGAGGTGACAGGCCTGAGTGTGCGTGTCTATTTAAAGTGCTTATTTGTATGTGTCTCTGTGTGCGATCCTGCAGTGTTGTGTTTGCTTGTGTCTTGCAATTGTGCATTTGTGTGTGTCGGCCTGCTGTGCACACAGGTTTGCAGGTGTTGGTGTGTGTGCTCGTGTGTTTGTGTGTGTGTGTGTGTGTCACATACCAGCCCTTCCCCCCCGGGCACTGCAGAGGCCTCTGAGTCTCATGAAGTCATTTCCTCTTTGATGGAGGGACCTTGACTGTGGCTGCACACAGAATTACAGTCCTCTAAACCAGGACTCACTGACTAGTTTCAGCCCATCTGGACCAGTTGCCGTCTCTGAAATGATAGATTTTAAGTTGTTAGATTGCTAAAAGTAAACTTGCAGAATTGAGTGATTCTATAGATGTTTGCATCTGCCTCTCTCAATCCCAACTGGTTATATATAAATCCTCCCAAAAAAGAAAAAATCAGTCCTGACACAGTTCTGACTGAAGTATCTGAAGTGACAAGGTGCTTTTAAAAACGCATTCCCCCGTCAGACCAGGTCGGAGGCCAGAGACCTTTATCCTGACCTGCAAAAAAAGAACTCCAAGAATGCACTCCAATCAATGATGGTGAAAACAGCTGAACAGATAATTCAGTGATTAGAGAAACTATCGATACACATTATATTGATTTTCATGTTTTTCTTAAGATGAAAAAATACTGTCTGACATATTTCTTAAATTTGGATTAAATACCTGACGACATGATGGATCGGCCAATTTCCGTCTTAATCCTCTCATCCCCGCATTTTCATCTGTTATTTCTACATTAACTATTTGTTTCTTTTCTCATATACTTACTGATATGTTTGGTCATAACTTGAACCTGGCTGCCATATATTGGATGTCATAATTAATGTCTTTCATAATAGTTTCAGAAAAGAAAGTCTGGCTGGATCCAAGATTTAGTACGTTTGTTTATACCACTCACATGTCTATTCATGTCTGGTTAGCTTAGCTTAGCATAAAGACTGTAAACAAGGGGAAACAGCTAGCCTGGCTAGACCTCTTAGTTGACACATTACTGACATGACTTAAGGAAAAGATGTTTTGAGTGTGAGATAGGCTAGTTGTTTCTGCCGTTTCCAGTCATTATGCTAAGCTAAGCTAATCTGCGCCCTGCTCCAGCTTCATAATCAAAAAGAAGTTACTTCAGGTGCAGTGTGATAAAAAAAAACAACAACAAAAGTAGATTATTTTAAAGTCATGAAGAAACATCAGACCTAACCTTACTGTCAGCATAATAAGTTGACATCAACAAGCCCTTATAATAACTCACAATCAGCACCTTAAGTCTTCAATGCACTCTGTTAGCTCAGTGTCTTCATTCTAGGTGTTTCGATTCTATGTTCCCCTGCTTTCTGGTTCCAATCACCGCTGCAGCCTTCACACAACCACTTTGTATATCAAACAGAATCCAAACTATGTTTTGAATATGAATTTCCCCTGCAAACACTCACAAATGCAGCCTCCTTTTAAAGGAGCTTTTGTGTGTGCGAATGCTACAATGAGCGTTCGTTGTGCAGTATGACATTGTTTACATGCATGCCCATTTGTCCCATTAGTCAGAGAGAGAGAGACCCAACCGCACCCAAGTGACCGGCTGAGTGATGAAAGCTGTGGTCAGTGCTGACGTAGACAAAACGTTGCTTGCAGGCAACAAACTTTAAAAAAGTGAGCAGAAGCAGTCATCGTATCAGTAATTAGTGCTAGACGGTCCTTGGCTTAAAGGTCAAGTTGCATGTTGTTGGCCCTACGAGTAAAGTTCTGTCTCTGGGGGGGTTTGCATTCAAACTGCAGTATTTACTGCACCACATTTCTGCCTTAGTTCACACACGTCTGCTCTGCATCATACTAATATCTGCTGATGCCAACAGCTCAGTCAACCACTGACGTCCCCTTTTTCAGTTTCCAACTCAATGTTTGTTCACAGTTCTTACACATCTGCCCAACCACTTATGAGTAGGAAGGCAGGATAAAACAGGAAATTATCAGTAGTTGTCACTGGATATGGCTGTCTGACCTTCACACTTTAAGGATCATTTGTCCATTGAGATTCAAAATATTTATCTGTAAAAGAAAGAGACTGCAATAGAGACTCACACATTCAGATTTGTGTGTATACCCACCCACCAGACATAAAGCCTGACTATTTCACTTGTTTTAAAGGAATATTCCAACAATTTAATACTCAAGTCACTCTCCCTCTGTATGTGTTGTATTGCGAGCTTTTCTGTGCTTCGTTGACATGGCCAGGCTGGCTGCATGTTCATGCATGCCCCACTGGCCAGCTAACAGCCAAGTCTCTTCACTGCGCTCATGAGGTGGTTACAGCTGATAGCGTTGTGAAAGTGTAGCACCCATCCACCGGTTCGCCCTCAAGTTAAAGGCAGAGTTGGTCACTTTGGAAAAACCACAGAGACTTGAACACATGACTGACAATACTACAACGATTACAGCGTTTTATGCAGTGACAAACATGTATAACAGTTTTCTATGTCACCTATTGTGTGAGCCAAGTCTAATTGTTTTAGAGCATTTGTGTTGGTGGACAAAGCCTCCCTTTACTATGTCTGAGCCATGATTTTGTTTAGAGAACTATTGTAGATTATAACAACTAGTTCTGAGGTTCAGAATCTGTTATAAAAAACACCTGGCAAACATGTTTAACTTTGGGATTATTCACAACATATGGATTTTAAACTACCTTTTAGACACAAGTATGTTACCATTTCATGATCAACCTACATTATCATAAGCCGACTCACCGAGTCCTCTGCTGACTTGTTTCTCCAACAGGTCCCGGGTGGTTTTGGGGAGGAACACCTGATAGAACCACATGTTGACAGCACTTTGTATTTCCATATGAAATGCCATCATCACACTAAATCCCCAACATGCATTTTCTTCTCATTGTATATACTCTCTGTATTACCTAGAAGTGTATTACCTAACACGATAGTTGTCCTTAGTGAACTGAGCCATCATCCTTTCTCTTGGCTGGTCTGTGATTGGCTCGACTGTAGCCCAGGCCGACAACAAATGAGCTACACGAAAGGAAGAAGCGTATGAATAAGATAACGGTGGTCAAAGCCATTATCTGAATCCAGTTGTACTCATCGGTCAGAGGGAGACTGCAACAAAATGGTAGAAACAATCCGTCAATCCATGACTACAAAATACACATGTAAGCTACATCACACTACATTTGTAAAACGTCCATTCAAAGACAAGATAAATCACATAAATACCATCAAACTGCATTAGCTATAGCGTTAGCTATAGATTACATACAAGTTAACGTAACATTAACTTACATAGAAAGTATCCTACAGTGTAGCTAACTTGGTGTTGGCTAATACATATATAAGCTATCCAAAAGTTAGGATAACAACTGTTTTTTTTTTTACAAGAAAATTTTCTTGTAAATTTTTTTTTTACAAGAAAATTAACCCCTTTCACCAAAACAAAGCAGATAATTAGCCTACCTGTCCAAAAACAATAGGCCACCATGTTGCCTCCATCGCCACACAGCTCTTTTAGTTCTTAGTCTTCTCAAATGCTGTCTTTCTTTGGCGCCTGAAAGCTTCTATAGACGCTTTCTCTGCCATTCTGTAACTCTTCTTCTTTAGTTGCTAGCTGTAGCTCATGCCTTTGCCTACTTTGCCTTGTAGTAGAAGACGGGTCACGCATCCAAAGAGTGCTTGGCATCGGCAGAGTGGGCGCAAGCAGGAAGTAAGCAGGTTGGTCATAACAGGAGGGCCGTCCAATTATTTTCTCCGGACCGGATTTCTGTTTGGACATGCTTTTTACGGCCACGCATAACACGTTTTTTTTTTATTTATTGTCAGCATTTAAATAATTCATTGCTATTGGTATGTTACGAGAATTTCAAGCAATTTAACAGAAAGTGCTTCTGAAAAGAATCACCTACTCAACACTATAAGCTCTTTCAGCACTGTTGCCATAGTTTGCACTGTTAATGTTGTTAGCACAGTTAGCTTCCAGCAATCGGCTCAGCCGTCGCCATGTTAAGAGGCTTTGAGAAGCAATAGTATTGTACTGTGACATATTCACCCGTGAAGCGGAACATTTAAGGGATAGTTAGTTATTTAGTTTGCATACTCATTCACCGCCTTTTACTAAAGAAAGAATGAACCCTTTTACAGCCGCCGTCATCAAAAATATGCGTGCTAATGTTGCCTACGGAAGTGCCGTTTTGTCCCAGCCATTCAGACGAGTAAGCAAGCTTTAAAACATTCAATTAAAGCTGCATCAAAATGTCTGGTTGTCAGAATTGAAACTCGAGTTCTATCGAGTCTATGATTTTAACATTCAGAGCATTAAGGTGTCAGCAAACAACTATTGTCTCTGTGGTGGAGTAACTGAGTAGATAATGAAATCATGCTCCCTCTGTGTGTTGTTATTAGAGATTCTATTGATTTCTATGCCTGTAATTTATTGCTGGTGTAACGTGAAATGCTACAGTTCTCTGCCAAAATGCATATTTATATCAGGCCACTAAATACTGGCTCACTTGCTAAAGTATTCTACCCACTCACTAATAGCAGACAGATCTGGCAACTCCATTTGTTACGGTACATCTTTGGTGGTTAATGCCCTGCCATAGCTCGACAAGATATCGCACTTCGTTGCCGCGCTAACATGTATATCATCGTGGTTTACAAAGTGTAAAAGGGAATATCATGGAAGGTCAAATGTGTTGCAGGGAGAACCTCCATCACCGATGCTGGAGGAAGGCCAATATCAGCAAAGGGAGATATTATAAATACTTTCGCCGGTTGGCTGCAGTAAAAATCCGGGTGAACAAAATAATTGAATTAGCCACCATCCCTCTCGGTGCAATCTGAGCAGGTCGCCCACCCTGCAGAAGAATGATTTCCATGAAGGCAGCATCAGTAGTAGTAGTAGTAGTAGATTGCAGTAGCAGACTTCATGTTAAACACAGGTCAAACCAAGAAGTCAAAGCGGAGGAGGTTTTTTCCTATCCCAGAATTCCTCTCAACCCACACACACATCCTGCAGTGATAGACATCGTGCTCAGCTGACGGGGGGAGATTTACACAGAGTGGCAGAAAGAGGAACGAAGAGGGAAGAAGAGTGGAGACAGGGAGTGATTTATTTTAATTTGTTTTGTGTGAAGTAATTATGTGATGTTTTGGCGCTAATTGTTCGGAGAAATTACAGCGATATTACAAATGGAGAACGACTGCCTGTGGTACTTTTTTATTGTGTCTAAAACAAGACCCAAATTGTTGTTTTCACATGCTCTGTGGATTGGAGAGAGAAGAATAAAAATAAAAAACATACAAAGGAATAAATGAGTGATGATCTCTCCCGGCCCGTCCCAACTTTGAGAAAACGGGACCCTCGGGAGTCTCTCACCAATCCTTAATTCCATTTCCCAAAAAAGACTTTCCTATTTTTATGCTGCGCCGTGATGATCCCCAGAGGGAAAGCACCCGCTCCGGGCTGTTTGGTTTTCCCGCAGATATGTCGTCCCTCAAGAAAACCCAAAATAAACATGCGGAAAACCATGAGGATAAATTTGGCTGCTTGTGCGGAAAAGCTTGGAGTCTCTGTGATTGCGCTCTCACATACTTCTTTAAAAAAGAAGAAGAAGAAGATGAAGAAAGATAGCTGAGAGGCAGAGATGCGGGGAAGAAACACAGGAATTGAGAAAGTTGGGAACAGATGGATGACATAAAAAGGAAAACGGGCTGGTGGGGGAACGCGAGGACTCCTGTCGAAAGTTTGCAATTCTTCACTGTAAACATATCCGGGAAGAAGACTGGAAAAGTACACTTTGGACTGCAATATGAAAATAATCAACAGAAACTAACCCAAGGCTGACACACGTCCTGAACATCACATGAAACATGTTTTAAGAGTCTTGATTCAGTAAAAAAACAAAACAAAATGTGACATTGGAATGGAAAGACCCTGCCAAAGCTAAAAATACATCTTTCAATAATTGTGCCAAAACATCAGAGGTTACCTAGTGTCATTGGAAGATTTCCATCGCCTGTTTCTGGAAAACAAAAACAAAATAAAGTCTTCATATATAACCAAGAATAAGCCCTCCTGCTGTGTTTCGGAATTCCTGTTTAAATGGCCTCTGAACTGCTGTATATACAGTTTGTTGGCAGGAAATCAACCCCACGTTCTACCACAATGACACACATATCAACCCGGTTGGGACCGAGAGGAAGAGCTGGGGTGAATTTGTGACTCAAAATGTTCAGTCGGAAAAACAAAAAAGCTTTGCAAACCGAATATAGATGGTGTGAGAGTTTAAGGATAGAAGCACTCCGCTGAGGAAAAGGGAAAAATAATGACATTTGGTAAGTGGAAAAAGATGTTTACTGTATGCTATGAATCCCTCCATTTGTCAGCTGAGCTCCACCCAAAACTTGAACTTCTCTCCCCTAAAAAGAGCATAATGGAGCTTAATGCCAGACAACTCAAACTGCAGAGGAATGAAGCGCTGTAGAGGCAGCGGAGCAAAAGAACTACAGTTGAAATCTATGGTTTACATAAACTTTATTTCATATCAAGCCTAAATTCAGCAGAAGGCCCGAGTTGATAGGATGCTTACCCCCACGGGGAGCATTGCTTCGTTTTTAGATTCGACTCCAGAGTAGGTGGGACATACGGTAAGAAATAACTCATCGTCATTTTCAGTCATATTTCATATTACTGGTGAACTTCTGGGAAACCGAGGGCCGCTATGGGACTATGGGTTCACATTTGGGATAGATGGACGAAGAAGATGATGATGTGACTCTCAGCTGGAGAGACTCAACAACTGGATCCTACAACATGGCTGGTATCTGGACGCGTCGACCGCGTCGAGGAGGGAGGATCAGATAAACACTCTCCGTGTTTACTCTGCTTATCGCTGTGAAAACCACTCTGACTGTTCTCAGTACTCCCGTTTGTGTTTTTATGACCGTGACTGGACCAACACATTGGCAGGGCGTTTGGTTTCTCAACCGGCTTTTACTCCCTTTGTGATTCACGGGACTGAAGCTAGTAGACCATCACTTGATGAAATGTAGGATGAAATTATGTGAGAAATCAATCAGAAAACCTAAACTATTGACAGCAGGAAAGAGATTTATAGAATGTTTTTTTTGCATATTAGGTGGGTTAATGTTAGCCGCACATAATTTTGGTTCCAAATATCTTCGTTAAACTATACTTTGAGGAATTTAAAGTGGAGCTGAAACGGCATTTCCAGATTATCTTCTGTACGTTGACGTATTTTACGGGGACGTTACCTTGGGAGGAATTTGATTTGATGGTTGAAATGTCTCTAGCTCTGTGCAGTTGCAGATTGATTGATGGATGGATGTCATGATGTTGTTGGTTGAAATTGGTTGGTACAAGCTGATGTTCCAGACATGCACATTTTTTTCAGAAGAAAATTTATTGGATTTTGGTATAAAACATGAAGATTTTTCATTTCAACTCGGGTTATGAAACTGATAGTAGTAGTCACTGGGTTACTTTGCAGGCGGCTGGATTCTCCGAATCACAAGACGTCACAGGAAAATCCATCTCGTCAGGCTTCAAGTAATGCATTTGTGTCCAGTGAACCAAAGCATGAACCAATCAGCTTCCTGCCAGGAGCTACGAGCAGCTACGGGTTTAGTTGTGTGTGAGACGACACGGAGATGATGATAGATGCTAGATAGATGCTGCAATAGCACTTTTCATTACCAGGTTGCCCTCTGGTCCCCTATGACCGTCTCCACCTGCTGCTGCTGTGTGGCACTCCATAGTTTTGCTCTACTTCTTGTGTGACCCTGGTTATTTTTACATTTTTACCCCCCCTGCCATGGTTTGGGTCTTAATTTGTTTGGCCTTTTCCTTAAGTGTCAGATTTATTTAAACCAAGTGGCTAGTCTTTTTGTTTATATTGTTACCGGAGGAGGGGGAGGTGGAGGAGAGGAGGAGGAGTGTCTGGGGTTTGGTCGCGGTCCCTTGTGGTAATATTTAATAACAAACATTAAAAATACCACAGAAATCCTTCACCACATTCCCACGCTCCGACCGGCCAGAACACATAAGCATGCAACCACACACACACACACACACACATATGTACCCCGTATACATACCGACGAGACTCTCTATCTGTCTCACTTGCACGAATACTAGCACACACAGACACACGGATGCATGTACTCACATACCCGCTAAATGAAAACACTCGCGGGGTCACGCAAGCCTTCGCAGACAGAGAGAGACACCCGCACGGGTATACACACAAATCAGAAAACATATACAACATAAAGCTGTGTGTGTGTGTGTGTGTGTGTGTGTGTGTGTGTGTGTGTGTGTGTGTGTGTGTGTGTGTGTGTGTGAGACATTTATAGCCAAAAGCTGCACAACAGAAAAGGCTCAGGGAAACTGTCAAACACAGCTACACAAACAACCAAAACATAAACCATTCAACACACTGGCTAATTTCAAAATGCATGAACACACAAACACACACACACACACACACACACACACACACAGCGGAAAGGAATGGTGACACGGGGCTGTCCCCGGTAGAGAAACTGGACTTGTTAAAATCACGTGTTCGCAGTGGAAAGGTGTGTGTGTGTGTGTGTGTGTGTGTGTGTGAGAGAGGCTTAGGAGAGGTTTTGGGTTCGCCGCCCCGTTCCCCTCGCGGCTTTCACAATCACAACCCCATCGATGATTATCACCTATTAAACTGCTATTTGCTGTTATCATTGCTACCACGACTCTAGTCTGTGTGTGTGTGTGTGTGTGTGTGTGTGTGTGTGTGTGTGTGTGTAATGTGTGCGTGTGTGCGTTCGTCATGTCGCCAGTGGCTTTCTGACCTCGTCTCGAGGTTTGGTGATCCCTGCCAGAGATTCCTTTCCATCTCTCCCTCCCCTCCATGTTTCACATGTGCGTCAGCAATGTTACCGCAGCCTCTCTCGTCCTCCCTCCCTCTCTATAGCCCCATGATCTCTTGTTTTAAACACCCCACCCTCTTGTTTTCAGTCCTCTCCATCTCTCTCTTTGTTTTCCCCTCTGTGATCCCCCTCTTCTTCCTCGTCCCCCTCCCCATCTCCTGAACTTTCAGTTTCATATTCAGAACATTTGGCCGAAGCTCTTATTCAGACTTACAAATGAGTTCAGAAGTGGAGCAAGTCTTCACAGGCATGTACAGAAAAACAAATAAGATGTTTAAAGCATCATAAACCCAGCAGTGGGTCCATCAAACCCAGTACACGCTGTACAGCCAATGACAGTTCAAACCCACAGCACTTTATTTGAGTTGCCCAAATCTGTCACGTTGAAACACTAAATATTTCAATTCGTTCTAGTGCAGCAGCCATAATAACATTGTATCAGGGCTGGAATCCGAGGTTGGAAAAAGCATGCAGAACATGATATTGTCATACAGTGTGGAAAAATGATTTTTTTTTTTTTAACTACTTGAAGCTGCACTATTGGCTATTTTTATGTTAACAGTGGGTCCCCTTCAGAGCATTTAGTTATCAGCAAAAAAGTACCGACAAATGCAATGTACACTACCTGCCGAAACAACAGACTGAAGAAATTTAGCAACTAGCTGGTGGGGAATGTAATGGCTAAAGGGCTAAATATAACAGTTGGTGGAGACCAAAACAGAGCTAAAAAGATACTGGCTATTGGACTTCTAAAACCACCTTAATAAGGTGACGTTGAAACTATTCCAATGGAATTGGGAATGACTGAAACGTATCACGTTTCTACTGCTGCGGATAAAGATCAACGTTTCTACTTAATTCATGAAAATCAAAACCCGGCAGCATCTGCAGCAGATAACACCCGACATCTGCTCAGCTGGTTGTACTTGTGGTTAGAATTTGACAGAAACATTGAAAGGCTCTCTTCTATTTGCCAACATTTCAAGAGCTTTGTGATCATTATTAACACACACAGTAACAGAACTTCAGCGAACGGCCCGTTTGAAACTACACCAGCAGAGAAACGTGAGGAATGAGAGCCGGCGAGGGAGAGTCCTGAGTGGAGCGCTGTGTGTGTGTGAAGCAGGGCGGTCGCCGTTTCTTACACCACGTTACATTTATTGTGTCGGGATGGCAGGCTATTTGAGAACAAGCCTGATTAACTGTGAGAAACAGGAGGCATAAATATAAATGCAATATTGAAGACTCAACTCCTTCTCCATTTGTCTGCCGCAACAGCTGTGGATGTCAGACGCTTGGCTGGAGAAACAAGAATCTTATTCAGTAAAACACTCCTCCTCCGCTGGGAAAAGCTGCTCAGCACTGGGAAATGGGGATGTGAAGATGAGAGAAGTTAGAAACTCGAGAGGTGACTCCCTTCTCTACATACATCGTTCTGGGCCCAGAAATACTTGTGCACCATATGTGTATTGACCCACTGCTGAAAATAGTCCCAAAGCCAATGTACTTTTAATTCTCTGGGTGACTCAAAACTACATTGACCAGCTTTTTAAGGAAATGATTTAACCTTGAAAATGAAACTAGTTTTTAAAGGTTTGGGCTAAGTGCCACAGACAGAGAGACAGCTAGAGAGAAGAACAAATATGTCACTGGCTTTCCTGGATTAGTTGACGAAAAATCATTGGTCTTACTTCGGTTCTGCCCTCTGAGCAATCACAACAAAACCAAGACAGTTGGGCTGATTTTTATTATGCCTGAAAAAAAGTTTCTGACATGAACTGATTTTCAAACTAGGAATTTGAGCTAGAAGGAGAATTTAAATGAGGAGGTGAGTTTAAACTAACCGTGACAAACATCTTCAGGTACATTCTGTAACCTTTATTGAATATGGACAAAACGTAAACAAACAATCTCAAAAATCACGCAATCTTGTCAAACATGGTAGAGGTTTATGTAAGCGGTCGATGGACAATGACTTAACACTGGTGTGGTCATTTAAGGGTGCTCACTATGGAGGATATCTATCCAAAGCTATTGCCTCCACACAGCACTCACATGGCAAAGACTGAGCTGGCGGTTAGCAGCTAACTGTGCTCGAGCATCAATAGTGCAAACAACAGACACAACAAAGCACAGAGGAGCTCAGGTTACAACAAGAGCAACCTAATCCTCTGCTCAAGTAGACTTTACTCCACTATATTGCTATTGCAAATAGCTGATTGCTGCTATATTAACGTAGGCTACAGAATAACATATAGAACTACATTTTTATTTTAGTGCATAGTTTAGTTGTCTTTCCAGAGGCTTTTCAATCCTGACAAAAGACATCCTGGAGGAAATGCTGTGGTTTGGGAGAACAGATGGTAAAATTTAAAGGTTTATGAATCTCTGGATAATATATCGATGGCATTCAAAAACCAAAATGTTTTTGTTTTTAAGTTTGGGTTTGTAAAAAATGCATAACTTCTACAGTAATTGCTGGAAGAAAACAGCCCTCGTGTTTCTCATGTGATTTTTAAAAATGATCTCAGGGGCGTGTGGGCGGTTCACCAGAGTCCGGATTCGCTGCATTGTTAGGACACACTGTAAGATCACCGTCAGAGCTGTTTCCCGACGCGGCCGCATGCAGTAATTATGCAGGAACGTGGCCGCAGAAACACTTCAGACGTGTGGCTTTTCTGTCTCATCCGTAACTCTTTATATGAGCCGTGAGATAATCGCCAATCAACACTCTGCAGCGTGAGCCATTAGCATCTGGTTGGCGGTCGGCGAGGGAACCTAATACGGGAGAAGCAGTTATTATGAAAACCACAATGAGTGCAGTGTAGTGAAAGTGTTGATGGCACTTCGCCGTCGTTTATTCCAGGCCTGAGAACACGAGGAACACGTTCGCTGAAACAGATCGCAGTCAAAGCCTTTCTGTCGTGGTCAAACTTAAAGCTCTGAGGCCTTTTCGCCTCCTCTAACCCTCCGTCTTCTCTCCATCCTCTCCTCTTTCACTGTCTCCGCTTCGTCTCTTTACAGGAAGTCCACAGTTCTGCATGCGAGGCGCCTCTCACGGGGTCACATGGAGGAAATTGTCCTAATGATGTTTGGATGACTCTGAACGCAGACAGGCCAAGCACGCTGTCATCCTCCTGCTCAGCAGACCTGGGTCATGCAGGGGTTTGCAAATAACTCTCAGGCATTTGTTTCATCCCGCTGGAAGGGCCGGTCGGGCGGGGTTCATTATTTATTGTAACACCAACAACCCAAAGTGTCAGATTTGTCTGCAATCAAGGAGAGGTAAGAGGATTATTACATGTTCAGTCGTCTGAGCTTTCCTGCTCTTGTGGAATTCTTCTGTCTCTCTCCGTCTGCTGTTCAAAGTCAGACAGCAGGGATTTGTCCATTTCTGCTGGCTCTGCAAACAGCTGTGGATGATTTTGAGTTTTGGTGAATCATCTATCAAAGAAACTATTGCGAATGAAATGTTATATTTCATAAAAAAAAGTGACAATAGTTGACCTCAATAAAAGATTGTCAAGAAGTAATGGAATGTTTTATGTAGAAGTAGACAAATGAAAGTTTTATCTGTCCAATCTCAAGTACTGATACTCTGCAAATGGGTCTGTAATAATAATAATAATAGAAAAAATAAAGGGGAAAAGGGGGAAGAAGAAGAAAAAAAATATATAATCTAAACTATCTAAACGTCACCTGCAGCAAATCTATGTTTTGTTTTGACTTTCTTCTCTCATTAAAATGGGACAGACCTAAAATAAATACATGTATATATTTTCCTCTTACCTCTAGTGCTATTTATCAATGTATTGTTTTGGTTGGAGTTGCCTTGTTTTGGAGATGTCGGCCATAGAGCTGCCTTCTCTCACTATAATGGGACTAGATGGTACTCGGCTCTAGTTACAAGTCTCGTATCATTTAGGCTTAGTTAGGTTTAGGAGAAGAGTGTGGTCGCCGTTAACTTGACTAACGTCTCACATCACAAGGGACAAAAATGTAGACTTTTAGTTTTGCACATGACATGAAGGGCTGTCTCCTGTATCCAAGTCCTGTGTTTGTTTGAGCTCTTTATACTACGGACTCACTCTTCAATGTTTGTATTGCTTTTACGCATCAACAGGAGCTTGTCATCATTTCTGGCAAGAGAAATTGCTGTCGAGTTTCACCAACAGTGTTGGTGTGTTCTGAGAAGCACAAGCAGAGACATTAAGTGCAGCGATGGCTGATATCTCCAATACTCGGCAACTCATACCAAATCAATCTAGATTGATAAAAAGCAGAGGTAAGAGGGAAAATAATAAATATGAATAATCCATGATTCATTTCTACTAAATGGTGTATTATTGAACACTTTTGTCATCAACTATGAATAACGTGTCTCTAGAAATCTAACTTCATCGGTTTAAACTTGAAAAACAAAGAGTGCTCAACTTGGTCTAAAAAAAGGTGAGTCCCCAGATATGTGATATCAGATATATGTCCCCAGACGGACACACAGACACACACAGACACACACACACACAGGGCGATGCTCATGACTACAGCAGCAACTTGGCGCCCTCTACTGATTAAAGCTATGTATGCACACCATGTTTAAACATACTTCGCTGAGTATGAATGTATAGTCACTATAATTACCTATATAATTAAACAAAGCATGAGGGTCTGAATATACATGTATGTATTACATGTGTGTTTTGTGTCTTTTCCTCACTGACTTTAAAAAAATAAAATCCTCACTTTGAACTTTAACAATGTCACTTGTTGGTGCTTACAGCATAGAAACACAGCAGACCTTAAAAAAAGACAGACGGATCAACACAGCTGATGTTTTGCATCATTATGTACAGCTGTTTTATTTGTGATTTCCCAAAAACATTATCAGTATTTTACTACATACAATGCATGTAATCAAAGTACAATGGATCAACTTCAAAGACAAGAAGAGCAAAGAAGAAAACCAACACAAAAAACAGGCGGTGATTTTGACCACGAAGAGAGACATCGGTTAAGGTACTGGATGTATAACACTATTTCTGATATCAATGAATTATTGATGGTGCCATCAGCAGCGATGCCATGGCAACGGTACATGTTGAAAGGACAAATTTCTGCCAGAAGCAATGAGGTATGGTGAGTTTTACTGCATGGTGGTGTGCATGTGTGAAAGTAAAAGTACTTATCTTGGGACTCGGCTGAGATCAACGACAAATTGAAATATCTCTTTTGTTTTCCTAAAGGTCCATGCTATGGGAGGCCACAGTCTGCTGGACATTCCTCAAAAAAAAAAAAAAAAAAGCTTAAATTAAGTCAAATTAAATAAAATCAAGGACTCAACAAATACGATCTTGACAACCAAATTATGTTTTCTAAGCTTTACAAGAAGCATCTGTCACTGACAAACCAGCCAATGGGAATAAATTAATGTACTGAATGAAACAAAAGAAGAACCAGCAGAAAACATGGACGCAGCACATCCTGGTTTAGGACACGCTGCTCCCACGAGCAAGTTACCGTCGACTCATAAACAGCCATCGAAGAAACTAACAAATGTGGATATGAAGAGCTTAAAAATCAGCTACTGAAACTAACCGGAACTGTCAGCAATACGAAGACAGATCGTCCTGTATTCTGTTTTTTTAACCCCTGATATTGTCCCAAAATAAGGCTGTGGGTTCTAGGCACACCAAGGTACAACTGAGCTGAGCAATATGTGCATTTAGATTTTTTTTTTTTTTTTCATTTTATAAAGACATGAAGCTTTCTGTATGTACTGGATGAATTAATGTTCATTTCTAACCACCTGGCTAGCCCAGGATTTGCTATAGATATTAGAGTTGTTGGTTTTTTTTTAAAGAAGAAACAACAAAGATGACAACTAATCATTTTTAGACGTCACATGTTTCGAAGAGCATTTAGAGACAAAAACACAAGTGCATCATTGGCAAAAACTGCTGGTGAAGGATAAAGTAGTGCACACAAAATGTGCAGTGTGTGTGTGTGTGTGTTCAGTGTTTGTCATTTTCAGTCAGCATGAGTGTATGTTTGCCTGTGAGTGCAGCTGTTTCAGTGTGTGTGTGTGTGTGTGTGTGAGCAAGCGCATATTTAAAGAGGTAGCAGAGAAATGCAATCAGAGCAACAGATAACCGTCGGTCTTGAATTAGTTTGTTAGAACCGGAGAAAAGCCGGCCTTCGGTCTCCTCGGGTTCAAAACACGGGCATCAGTACTTCAGTACGGGTCACAGATCTGCTCAGAATCCTGTCCAAGAGTCTGTTGATTTTCCATTTCGTTTTCCAGGGTGCTGCTAACTTCAGTGGAAACATGTAATCAACAAACAAGCTTCTGTGTTGTTTTTTTTGTTTTGTTTTTTCAGTCAACAAATATAAAGCGTCTCTCTTTCTGTGCGGAACTAAAAACCTATCATTTGATCCTTTTTTCCGCCAGAAGGCCAGGAAACAGATTACACGTCGATGCAGTAAAATAATTGCACCCCTAAATGTCAAAATACTTTCAAGAACTGAATAAACTCGATCTGTGAATTTCCACGTCCGCCCGGAGCCGTTTCGCTCCCACGTGCCGCGGAGCTGAAGCAGTGATTCATTAGTCCATGCAGTGAGCAGTGATCGCTAAAAGGCGTGGTGCGTCGCCGCTTTCCAGCATACATTTAGACGGCCTGGTTTCCTGAAAGCGGAGTGAATGCAGCACATGAAGGAAGGATCCAGAACCAGAGTTAGGGGGGAGTTAGAAGAAGGCAGAGTGTCAGCCTGCAGCGGCTGTGTGAAACTTGGCTGGTTGCTGACTAGAGAAACAACATTTAAATACACTGTTTGTATCTAGAATATCTAATTTGGGATCCCAATGTTACAAACCCTCATCAGAAAGCTGGAGACAAACGCACAGGAAACCTGCAGTGCCAAAGCGAAGCGGAGTGAAGGTCCTGGCCACCACTACATTTCAGTTATGAGTCAAACTACGAGGCCCGTATGGAGACGGTTTAAATCAACCCGTCTCCAAAAGGGCCTCTGAACACTTGTATAAAACTGAAATCACTCGCAGAAGCCTGATAGAGGTTTTCAAATGCCGATCCAGCACTTTTAAGTATGAAAGAAAAAAGGTACAACTGGCAGAGTCCTGGCAGACAAACAAGTCTTTGGGCCAAATCAGGTGGAAACAGCACTTTTAATAGCATAAAAGTATTCTGAAGGCGTTGCTAAACTCAAGCAGGACTGCTGCCTCCCGTTTCACTGATGAGCGGACCCTCATCCACTCGTCGCCTGTGGGTGAACGCTTCATTCCCACAGCAGGCTTTCAGGCCCGGCTCCTATTGGCTGATCATATCTGAAGTCTGTGGACCGTGGATCCTCCAAGGAAGCCTGCATGATATGCTCAGACTAGAAGGCTGTTTTGATCAAATGGCGAGGCAGCTGTGGCTCAGCGGGTAGGACGGGTCGTCCCGTCACCACAAGGTTGGTGGTTTGATCCCCGGCTCCGCTGTCTGCACACCGGAGTGTCCTTAAGCGAGACACCAAGCCGCCATGCTGCTCCTAATGCTAAGACGAGTTCATGACCACTGAAATAAAGGTTACTTGCTTCCATTAATAAAATACTATATATATTTCAAATCTGCTACGCTTCAGACTACAACTTCAGTTACGGTGTTGTTTTGATAGCCGGGCTATTTCTAGGAATTATTTGACATTTTGGGAAAATACGTTGCTCGCTTCCTTTAAGTTCTTGACATGCATTTACACATTTCAGTGGTGACGTGATGCTAAAGAGGCCTCTGAGTTACTGACTTTATAGGCTTGTATTGAGATCTGAGGTAAAAACTCATCCAGCATTTGAAAAAAAGGAGATAAAAAGGAATTTACTTTACATAAACACAAAAAACCCTCCTGACTTGTTAAAATAAAAATGGATGCTTTGCCATAAACACAATCATGCTGTATGTATGTATGTATGTATGTGTGTATATGTATGTATGTATATATATATATATATATATATGTATATATACATACACATATATAAAATGTGCGGAAGGGAGAGGTAGTATGTTATGTCAAACGCAGCGCCAAAGTTTAGCGGCATGTCATATCCGCATGGAGAGACGAGACGGAGAAACGACAGAAAACACAGAATGAGGCAGAGATGAGGATCACGGGAGTAAAGCGACGGTGACAGTTAACACATAGGAACATTGGGATCCACTGATATACTGACTGGCAACTAGTTTACTGTACATTGGCTGTAAAAACACTGCAAGGTTGGCTGAGTAGAGAGTGGTGTGTGTGTGTGTGTGTGTGTGTGTATGAGTTTATGTTTGGTTCCCTTAAAGGCTATTGTGAAAAGTCATCCTGTAAAACATTGAGGTATCTGTTAAATGTTTCCAGCTGAGTGAGGTTTCTGTACGTAAGGCTACTGAGGTGGAGCTGCTGACCTGGTTGAGGGGAGGAGGGCTGAGAGGGGGGAGAGCGTCGCAAAGTCAAAACCTGCTGTTTCACGCTCGGGACGCCCTCCCCCGTCATCGCCCTGCCCTGCATTCCTTTTTAAACAGATGTAGATGTTGAATGTAAAAAGTCCATTTTTTTTTTTGTTATGTATTTCAACAACTATTCTTTTAAAAAAAAAAGTCTAAAATTCCACGAGCTGCGATGCGAGACATAGTAAGGTAATGTCACACTTTGGGTTCAGGAGGCGACATCTCGTCAGTCACTGCACACTCTGCCTGTAGAGCACGTCACTACATCTGCCTGTGGCAATTCTCATTTTAAAAATACTTAAATCTCCTAAGATCTTCTATACAGATTCTACACAGTCTTCTGGAGGTCCGATCCAAAAGTCGTCTGGGTCAAACAGGACAAAAGGAGCCAATTTCTGTGTTGTCTTTTTTTTTTTTCCTCTCTTTTCTTTCACAGTAAAGTGACACGTCCAATTCCACAGCAGCGGTTTCACTAAATTTCAGGCTCCCATCAGCCCTTGGTGCACCATGGTTTTCCGAAAAAGCAGAGCCTGACGGGCTGCTGAGTTAAAGCTATGAAGAGTAATCCTGCTGAAAGAGGCTATTGCAGAAGAAGAGGCGGTTAGATGGGTGGCGGATGAAGAGGCACGCCCATGCTGCTGCTGCGATGGCTGGCCGTTGGCTAAATCCTGTTGTCAGTCAGTTGAGGCAGAGTTATTTCATGATCTCTTGACTGTGTTTGACATCCTGCTTCTGGAAAAGCAGATGTAGCTTCCTGGGGACTGGCCTTTCCACTGACAATGAAGAGGTTTTCGCTCCACTGCGTTCCTTCCCCTCAGGGTGCAGCTCCAGGTGCAACACGGCTGCTCCCACGAGTCCTTTTTTATTCCATTAGAAAAAGGAAGAGGAACCGGTGTCCCTTCCCCGTCCAAACAAGGAAGTGAAGCCACATCTTTAGTTGAAAAGGGCTATTCCGTATTCACTCACTGGAAATGAAGGGAGCGAGGGAAAGTGGAGCCGTTTGCTCTCTGAGAAGGCTCCAGGAGTCCACCAGGCTCTTCTCTGCGTCATTGAAACGACGGCCCAGCGCAACAAGCCAAGCGCTAGCTCCAAACAGCAAACTCTGACACACATTAAAATTGACAATCTTGAAAAGAACAAAAGAAAAATAGAGGGGAAAAAAACAACAGATTTTCACCAAAATTAAAATATTATGAATATACTGTATAATTGTCAAAAGCTTATCGATAGACTTTAGAAAGAGAAAAGATGTACATCCATAAGCTTAGAAAGGACAGAGGGGACACTTCCTGGTGAAAACACGCCGAGTTGTCGGGAGCCTTTGAAAGGATGCTCACAGTGATGCTGAGTGTCTGAACACAGCCACCACTGGGAATGTTCAGTCACATTAAGTTTTTTTTTTTTTTTTATCATAACACATCAGATTTTCTAAGTCCCGCCATTTTTTAGGGACTATTTTGGTATGAAAACAGGCTCTTTCCTGAAGTGAAACACCTAATATCAGTATTTTGAGGTTAAATGGTTGAATTTGCTGGGTGCCAAAAAGGTTTAAAAATAAACAGGCAGCTTTTATTTAGCCGCTGTGGCCAGTCGTCTTCAGCACACACTGAAACAACTCAGCAACTTGACCAGGATTGCCACCTCTGCCCATTCCAGTTCAACACAACATGAGAGTCCATCTCCTAATTGCATATAGTGCTGTATCTCCAGAGCGTCTTTGCCATCAACAATTGAATTCTTAGTATTTTGCCTACATTAATCTCTAACTATGTACAGACTTAGCAAGTGGTATTTACAAAGTTTGTCCACAAGGGGGTGATCCAGGCCTGCATGAGGGGTGAGCATGCACCCTGTCGACTCAAACGTGATATGATATGTAGTGATGTCGTAAAGAAACATCCTAAACCTCGCTTATGTGGCTGGTGTTGAAATGATATAAATGTGACCCAAAAAAAGAAGTAAAAAAGTATGAGGCTTGATTTTATATTAAATATAAAACGTGTTTTATAACTCTGCCCAGCTGTTAAGAACATCTGAAGGATTTAATTCCAAAAACACTCCATTGTTTAGATACGTACTATATGTACTATACCTTTTGTAGATTAATTATTTTGCCCTAAAAAACAAACTTAATGCTGATATTAATAACTATGTTCAAACAGAGGTGATTTTAAAATGTAGCCATTTAAGGTGTAACAATGATCTCTAATGTTCATGCAAACCGTCCCATAAGGAGTTTTTTTTATATTAAACATAAGTTTAGGAATGATAATCTTGTAGTAATCATTATTTCAAAAAAGTTTCACTTCTAGCTTACTGATACTGTTATTTAGTACGATTAGAAATCACAGTGATGCCTGGAGCTTCAAAAACAATCTCTGTCTTATGATTGTAAGCTTACGCCACACACACCATAAACACCAAGGACACAACATCATCAGACAAACTTTTCCCTGAGGCAGACAGCCCGTAGTTGGTTTCTGTCCAACTATCGAGCTCTAACTGTCTTAGCAGCAATCTAACCAGCCGTACAAATAGTTTTTGGATAATCACTATCCACGAAAAAACGTGACGTTATGTTTGCGAATGTCAGTCTATAAACTTCACAGGTCCAAAAAGACGACAAAATCCAACAGAGAAGCGCTTCCCTGCACCGAACCCTCAGCCGGAGCCTGCATACACCCCCTTGTGGTCCATCTATATTCTCATTTACTGTACACACATCACAACAATAGAAGGACTCCACACACTTCTCAGCGCTTCCTTATGGGTGTGTACATCTGTCTTTTGAAAGACGACACGTACACATACAACTGAGTAGGGGCCTTCAAGTCCTCTACATTATACAACACTCAGAACAATTTGCTTCCATGGGAAAAAGAAAAAAAAATTATATATATATACATATATATCTATATATCTATCTATATATATATATATATATATATATATATATATATATATATATATATATATATATATATCAGCTTATACATATCATTTATATTTTATAGCATTATACATACATTCTTGTTTTGTGAAATTCCCTTTTGTCTTGTGAACAGGGAATTCCAACCAGCCTCCATCTATCCAACCTCCTTTACTCGTTCCTCCAAATCTCACCTTTCTTCTCACCATTCCCACACTGAAACATTCCCACTTAAACCTGCTTGCTTCGCTTCAGCAGACAGTCTGAGACCTCTCTTTGCACATACACTGATACACAGGGCCAAGCAGCCCAACTTAACCAAGGATTTTTAAACCAGTAACGTTTTTTGTTGTTGCAATATTGCAATATTGTAAGCTTGCTGGCCATGTTGATGTTTAATATATTTGGATGTCTTTGCTGTCAACAAACTGTAAATCAACAATAGTTTATAGCTATCTAACACGAGAGTAGTAACATTGCTAGCAACTTATCTGTACCTCACGAGAGCCAGCTAATAGATGTAAATCCGTGCATCTATTCCTGTCTGTCATCGCGGTGATGTGATCACTGGAACAATGTTATGAGGATGATGGTAAAAAGGGATGCGACTGCCACATCCGTCAAGCTGTCTTCACTGTAAAAATAAATGGCAGGAATCTAGCAGTGATGTCTGGGGGAAAGGTGGTGATGCGAAAAAGTGAGTTTGTGGATTTGGAGAGGATCAGGATACCCATCTGTTGCAGATGTGCGTGAGTCGGGATATCGGTCTGATGTAATAACATTTAATGCGCTACTCTGTTTGCGAATCCAGAGGTTAAAATACAATCTGGTGATCCAAATGCTGCAGGAAATCCACAGCAGAATCGGGTGTCTTGAATCCATGAATCCAGAGGTCCAGGCATCTTGAGGTCGGGAGGAGGAGGAGGATGGGCAGATGATGAAGAGAGGGAAGGTAAGTGTCTACCTATGTGATTATCCATGTTTCTCCCTCGTGTCCAGGTATATCAGGGCGGGGGTTCTCTTGGGGGAAAGGCAGAAAGGGTTGGTTAATCATCCTGTGATGTGTGATGAGTGTGTGTACGTATGCCAACGCGCCTCCTCCTCTGCTATGACACCTCGCTGCCGAACACTTCCAGCACCAGCGGGGTGAGCTGCATGCTGTGCTCGGGCTGGAAGGACAGCGAGCGGTACTGCTTGGAGTGCTCCTCGTTCAGGCTGCGCAGGTCGGCCAGCTTCTGGATCATCTTGGCGTAGAGGAGGCGTCCGCCCGGGTGGTTGACCCGGATGTAGGCCTGCAGCGTCTCTGACATGTGGTCCTGGAGCTGCTCGATGCGGCCGTGGTCTTGGACACCAGGACGATCTGCCAGCAGGGAAAGGAGAGGCAGCGGTGTGGGGAGAGAGAGAGAGAGAGAGAGAGAGAGAGAGAGAGAGAGAGAGAGAGAGAGAGAGAGAGATGGATGGATGGATGGATGGAAAGAGAAAGAGATCATCAGTCAGACCCTCTCAGGAGCTTATTCTTACACTTATTACAAAATAATTACTGTAACACAGATCATACTTTGTTATCATATTGGCTGACTACATAATCCATCCAAAAACTGACAGACAGAAATACTAACACCTGGCAAAGTACTCCAAACCAGTCCTGTGGTATTTCCTGCTACAGTAGGTGTCTCCAGAACTACATGATGACTTACACAGAGACTCACAAGCTGAAAGACGTGTGTTGTTGTATTTTTTTTACGTAAGTTAAGAGACTCAGAAATGACATGTGAGTGGTACAACATATTAACTTCAGACAATGCACTGCGTTTATATCTTCCACAAAAATACTTTTTTTTTTTTCAAGAAATCACAAGAAGTCCTCTCTCGCATAAACACCAGCTTTCCAGCACAACGTTCACGCCCAGTCAAAACAATGCAGTCTCTTATAGCCGGAGATACAGCATTCTGAATATCTGTCTGGTTGCGTAACTTTGGAATTTGTCTTGACAAACTACAAAATATGTGTTGCACACTCTGAGACAAGATTTCATCTGTAATGAAAAACTAACATTTTAATATAATTCAATTTTAATTTATAGTGCCGTATAAACTGAGATCAGGTTTACTGCTCTATATTGCAGGAAATGGCACATCCGTGTGTTAATGAACTGAAAATGTTACTACCATACTCCAATGGTCTGTCACTAATCTTGCACCCTTACATTAACCTAGACTACAAGGCCATGCTGAGACTTACTATTAAAAACTGACTATACTATTTCAAAATTTCATGACTCCATCACTGCTCTTTATATGCTTTCCCTCATAGATTTTCTTTGCCTATTCATTTACATTTCAAATGAAGGTCACAATAAGAAATTTGGAAAGCATGCATTAAAGCTCATTGGCTCATAATCTCACAACAGCCTTTGACATGTTTTAGATGAGTTTGCATCATCCATTCTGGAAGTGAGCCTTGCTGCTTGATGACTGCATTCATTCACTATTTTCAATCTGTCACTGAAAGCTCACAAACATTCTTCACATGTTCCTGGCAGCGTCACAAACACACTAAATCTTGGTTGTGCAGCGAGCAACACGGACCCCGTGCTACGCTATTTGTACTTTCCCCTACAAGGGCTTGTTCGTAAAGAAAAGGGGAAAAAAAAGGAAAAAAAAACAACCTCAGCTGGGAATACACCTACACTGTGAACATACACAAGCAGTACCTGGGGAGAGCAGGCAGATGGCCATGAGCAGCACGTGTTCCTCCTCGTGCAGGTTGAGTTTCTTCAGACCGACTTGGAACTTCACCAGCGGCTCCAGCAGATCCAGAGTGTGACCCGCTATGGAGGACGACACAAACACACCGTCAGCTTTGGCACTGCGACAGGGGGAATGTGTATTGTGCTTTCCCAATGATTTATAGAAGAAAACACACTTCTCACAGCCGTTGGCTTCAGTGCTCTCTATGTATATTTATACATTGCGGACAGAATTGCTTCCTGCTCTGCATGTGTGAGTGAATAAAAACTGAGTGTGTGTTTGTGGCTGCTTTATTGCTTCCATGAAAATACCTGAAAACTTTGCAATGTGCGTAGAAAAGCAGTATGTGGGTGATCATGCAAGGCTCCGTTATATAAGGTGGGAGAAAAACAATATAAAAACATAAAAAAAAAATCATCATTACCAATGCAGCGCTCGATGTTGTGGCCTTGATGGAAGCTTCCAGGGCATTGGGTACACAAGGAAGAAGAGGAGTGTGTGTGTGTGTGTGTGTGTGTGTGTGTTGAGACGATGTGTGATTAACAAGCAAGGACTCCAACACCCTATGTGTGCACAATCCAAACATGCCGCTCAAGTGTTTATGTACTGATTCCACAGATGATCCTGTTTCTTTAGTTACAAAACGACGGTGAGATGTCAACGAACCCTTTGTAACGTCGTTGATGCAGTATTTGAAGTCAGGTCCTCCGCAGCTCCAGGACATGTCTTCCAGACTGAAGGACTGGTTTGAACGCAGCATGATGATCTCGATGGCACTCGACTTTAATAGAGCGATCTGGTCTTCGGCCGTCAGATCTCTGGAACAGTCACAGATGCAGAAACCTTCACAGTCAATAGCTGTCTTCGTACCGTATCTACTTCTCAAAAAAACCCTCATATTCATTTTAACCTCAGTTGTACAGAAACTGCATAGTCAGTGCAAATGTTTTCGGTAAACAGATTCATTGACCAATTTCAGCGTATCACACTGTATTCTGTAGACATTGCCAAGAAATAACAATAAATTGCAGCACAGAAATGCAAATATATAATTGAGGGAGGTTTTAAGTGTAATATTCCATGGAAGAAAATGTACAAATATGAAAATGAAAAAAAATAAAATAATCACCATTACACTGTCTCTCCACCAGAGAGAACTGACAAACACATTTTTAAACTGTAAAATGTGTCACTAAATATAAAGCTTGGTCATCTTCAACAAATGCAAAATACACATATAATATAAACGGTATGTTTTGTGATTGTTAATAAATGATAAATGTATGGAGTTGTGCCATTCAAGCCTCCAATTTACATCGTGGCTAAATGATGGAATGACAACCACTGGGCCCAAAAAGACTTTCCCTGTTGACTTAAATTGGGAAAGCAGATATTTTTTTCATTTGAGGTAAATCAACTTCACAGTATGAATACTTGAATAGACCTTATTTAAACCATTAGGTCCTAAAACATGTTAACTACAGTAATAGCTGAATCCAGAGTTATTGTCCTTCCTCCAGTCATGTGAATGAGCCCGACAGCCAGCCTGGACCAAGAGCATGGAGGCAGGGTTAAAGGAAATCTTCATACATCCATGGTGCTCTTGGGTAGACAGAGCTAATGTATGTATGTATGGTTATGTCCACTGGTAGTGTGTGGGAAATAAACACTCAAGAGCGAATTCAAAAAGAATGATTGCACCATAATAAAGCATCACTCCATCTCAACGTCCGTTACGCAAAAGATGAGTGCAATTTACCATGTTTTGTCTGATTGCAATTGTTCATGTGGCAAGTTCCATCTAACAGATAACAGTCAGGAAGTTCTACTCGACGTGTGTGCATGTCTGTGTGTATCTGGGAAACGTATAAGGAAAACAAGCACAATGCATGTATTATATGGTTACTGTAGCAACAGTTTCCACCCCCAGGCTTGATGGGGCCATAAAAGCACACACACATAAAAGTGCTCGTGCAGACTCAGTGAGTCTTTGGCAAAACCCCGTCCTCAACACTCCATACACTCCTAAGTTACATTCAATATTGACTGTTTAAACAGTACTACAGGTGTAACTTGAGGAAGACCAAAAACCTTCACCATTACTATGGGAGAAAATGATTCCTAATACTCATGACTTTTTCTTGTATTTCTTCTAAAGAAATTGTAAAACTTGCAGCAGAGCTTTTCCAGAGAAGAACCCAATAGAAGCAGTGTTACAGCGTATGAGGCATATATACAAAGTATTTAAGTCTTTTCAAACCATTTTTTATTAAATGTTGAGCATTAAATATATAACGGTTTTGTGAATTTACAATAATTTCTTATCAGAGAAGGTAAGGTGGACAATATTCAGCAAGTGCTTCCTAAATCAAGACTCAGGATTAGGTTGAAGGAGGTTGAAGAGTCTAATTGGAGATAATCCGGAGGTCCAGGACGAGAACATGTCTGAACACCTTGAGTCAACGCTTATAGCTGCACAGAGCTCCCGGATATCGTAGTTCTGCGGTATCTTCTAAGAAAAGAAAGAAATCCCAGACTCTTCGATATTCCCAAAGGAAATCCCCCTAACTGCACACAGCTGAGACTCGGCTCAACAACGAGGCAAGCAGCGGGAATAAATGGAGGTAAATATGAAGCTAGAACATCAACAATTACTCTTCTGTTTCATAACAAGCAAACACACATGCATTATGCATCTACATATGCTTCTGCTCCATTCTTTTATCCCATGGTCACTGTATGTGCATACATTTATAAACTTACGGCTCAGCACAGCATGATAAAAGCTACAGCCTGTTCCAGCGTATTCTTGGAAGAGCTTGTTTTTAAGGTGTTATAATAGGACCTCACCTTACCCGATAATTTCCCACAAACGTGTAGCCAGCGAATCAGTGTGCTCTGCGTGTGGGCGATGAGCTCGCTCGGCCTGCTAGCCTTCGTGTCTGACTGTGCGTGCTTCTGGTTGGATTCAGCAGAATTTTACTAGTCAACAAATCATTACCAGAAGCCAGTAAAGCAGCAGAAAGCTGCAAGGGTACTAATGTTTAATTTTGACCAGAATCAGACGCATGGCACCAGAGGATAACAGCATATACTGCAAATCAATATCAGAGCCCTTCTGAGCCAATCAAAGTACAGGTCAGCTTCAGCAGTCTTGATTAGGGTTGCAACTAGCAATGTCTTTCTTTGTTATTTTATATCAGTTAATCTGACAATTTTTTCTTTATTTAATGCTTCAATTCGCTTCATCTTTTTGTCTTGTGAATGTCATAAAACAGTAAGTGCCCATCACAATTTTCCAGAGCCAAAATGACATATCATTCTAATGATTTAAAACAGACAAAATGCAAATGTCTTTCTGTCTTTCATCACAATAGTTAAAGGTAAAAGTCTTTATCCGTCAGCACAGGAAGTCATGCTTCATTCATAATGCTGACATTCAAATTGGATGTCAACACTTGAATGCTGTGCAACTTCCTGTCTTTGTTCTCATGCCCATTCATTGTTTTTAAACCCTGTATTTCTGCATGGTTGCAGATAAAGACCGGGTTACACAAATATTCTACTCAAATCCATATTTGTCTTTTCAACATGTTCACTGTGGTTTAAATGTTTGCTCTTGTGCTTGCCTCTCTTAGGAAGGCATGCACTAAGAAAATCATGTTTATTGATTAATAAAAATAAAAAAAATCAATCCAATCATTCCATTGAAATTAGGGATTTTCTTATTTGTGAGAGAGGTCATCAAGTTTCATGCTTCATTTGTGTTGAAAGATATGAAGCATAGAATGACTCAGTGAAAATCTGCAGCACCAAGGACAGTGCTGAGGCCACTGTTACCATGGTAAGCCTCAAGGAAGGAGCCTCAAATATACACCTTGGACAGCTTATCCTGCAATAGGTTTGTGTGTATTAAACATACAGTGTGCATTCATTAGTACTGATTTGTGTGCAGGGATTACAATTATTTGAAACACTTAGTTTGAACTTTTATTGGATAGACTGAGAGCAAATCTTCAGCACCAAGGACACATGTTTTTTAAAAAGCTTTTAATGGAATTTCAAATATAAAGATCATCCTTCAAAGAGTATGTGTGCATAAAACATGGTAATAAAACTTCCATTACTGCTTCATGCTTTGTGTGTGGCTTATAGCAGCCAGTCTGCTGGGGGTTGTTGCAGTGTTGCTGACAGCCACTGCTTTAGAGCCACTACGCTGCAGCAAGGTTTTTTTATTTCAGTAATATTCAGTTAAGTTTCAACTATGGATGTGTACTGGATAATATCTGTTGTTTCTAATAAAAGTGATAACTTATGGTGTGTATGCAAATCTCCACAACACCCCCCTCCCCTACGTTCCCACGTGTCCGTTTGTACCTGAAGCCTGGGATCATCTTGGCGAAGCCTATGACCTTTTGGATGCTGTAGGAGACCAGGTCAGCCAGGTGGGGCAGCATAGAGAGCTTTGTGTCCTCCTCACTGGAGTCTGGACTGCCGGCGCCATCCTGGTACATCATTAACAGGTTGCTGAAGTTCATCTTGGTGTCCAGAGACTCTGTTTGAGGAGGGGATTAGGACACAAGATGAGTAAGGAAGAAGGAAGAGATTAAGTGGCACTAAAACAAAGATATCACAAGGGAATCCACAGCCATGAGGAGTATTGAATACGGTTAGTCGTAAACTGTTATCATTTTTATAGTACTTTAAGAAGATGCTTTCTTTCCTATATTTGGATTGTGACGAAACACTAAAAATAAATAAAAACATATAAACAAAAAGCTGGCAAATTAAAGCATTCCCATTCATATTTACCTCGGGACGACTAATGAAGCTACAGTTTTAAAGGTACAATTAGCAAAATGCAAAAAAGGAAAATCTACATTAAAGCCAAACTTAGATGAGTACAAATATACAAAACATATAAAATATGATTTTTCTTTTGATGAAATTCAAAACTGCCTTTGTTTTGGTAATTGCAGACCTGTTCAGACGTGTGGATATGCTGTTACATTGACAGTAAACAACATAAATTGGAACAAAATCCTTCCCTATTTGCAAAATTGCATTACTCCCCATCCTGGCATTTTGGTGCAAAGTAACACACTAACTGACTGTGAACTAGTTAACAATAACTTTGAGAGGATCAAGGACATTACGCTATTGTATATAGATAAATACACAACAATCTTTGCAATGAATATAATATTAAACGACTTAGTTTTAGTTGAAGAAGTATGCATCAGTGTTTCCCATTAATTACCAAGACGGTGGCATAGGCCCACCACAGTTTTATCAAGACTGAAAATATTTTTACACCGGAACGAGAAGGAATTTAACTCGATGCTCAATTGTCGGCTTTGAAAGGCCCAGGGTCAAGGTCGCCCGCAGAGGTCTGTGGCAATGTTTAACCTACTCAACCTGTCAATCACGGACCCCATCTCGTATACCATTGCTTTGTTCATATTCATGAATGGTGATCAAAGTTTACAAGAGCACAGGAGTTCTTCATAGATCTAGCCTCTTAATTTTACTCTCAAAGTTCACCATATTAAAAATAAATTATTGCTGGGGGATCCTAGGGAGTTCGAGGCCAACCCACCACAGTCTCACAAAATCCTGAAAATACTGACGCATGTGGAGCCTGTGTGCTTGTCACTCTGGTGAGAGGCCTTGATAAGTGAGATAGCAATAGGTAGATGTTGAATGGGCTTTCAATGGCAAAGACCTTAGTAAGAGCTCTTCATGACTGCATCCTTTGTAAAGTTAACCCTGAAGCATGGAAGAGAAAAAAGAAGATGAAAAGAAAAAGGACAGAAGTAGAAGGACTCTCACCAGGTGAGTGGTTGAATGAGTCAGAGGAGGCATCAGACAAAGAATGAAGGGAGGCGGCTCTGCTGGCACTGCGTGTTACTGGGCCTTCGCGCACAGGAGGCTGTGAATACACACAGAGAAACACAGATAGTCATATCACTATTAATATATCACTATGTAATACACGACACAATGCACTGCAGGCACCCAACCAGAACCGGCTTATTTCCATGTTTACACGAAGATTCAAGTTCTCTAAAAAGCAATACAATATGTTTTTCTTGAAAAGCATCAGTTTGTTGCCACATGACATCATGTTTTTATTAAATACGCATCCACATTATCTTAAGGAAAACAATTGCTCATCACTTCTGGAAAAACACACATTTTAGACTAATTGGAGGTGGTTTAGTGGTCTTGAAAGGTTCACACTGAGTTCAAAGAGACACCCACAACTTAATATCTGGTTGGTTGTGGCTGTCTGCACAGTGTGTGCTGGAAGCACACTGGATGTCAATAAATCACAGACGAAGAGAAAAGTGTTTTGAGACTTTCTCAGACGTTCCGTCCGATCTGCATCCTCTGTCGCATTTACTCTTGACGACCCGATTGTTGCGGTCGCCAGAGCGAATATCCCCTGAAAGTATCAAGTTCGGAACGTGGAGGAAGAAATTATGACGCCTCCGTCGGGTGGTTAAGCGCCTTTGGTGACTCTTGTTACGTGTGTTGAGTAAATTGAAAACACACACAGGCGAGCGACGGTGACTGACATGTTGCCCTGAAGTATATATGTCTGTGGTTGGAGACACTATTTACAGCTATGTCAAGATCACAGGAGTGGTGCTGAATGCCTTTCATATACAGCAGACATTTAAACCGCTCAATAATAAATCTGGCTGTCACTACCACCTCACATGTGTTTATGCCTCGTGTGATCTTAACTGATATGAAGACCAGAGGCGATAAATTATAAAAGCACAGGCAAGTGCACAGAAATGCAATAAAACCAGCCACACTAGTATTGTTTTCAACTTGTGCGTGTGTGTCATCGTTGCATAATGTGGTCCTGGAGACACCTGTTGGAACAGGAGCTACAGAGAGACCGTAGTGAGCACTTTGCCAGATGTTTATATTTCTGCCTGTTTTTCTGGGATTCTCACTGTGACAGTATCATTATTTATCATATTTCCAAAGTTATTAAGTAAAGAATGAAGCTGTGAAATGTTCTGTAGGGCTAAATTATATTAACAACCAGAGTGGAGGTGTGTGCATGGTCCTGTGTGTCGATGTCATGTGAGTGACGGGCTGCTGAAAATTCAATTTCTAATAATAATAATAATCAGTCCCTGAGATCATGTGTATCAGCACAACCCTAATCCACATGCTGCCGTTGCCAAGGAGATACCGCATGGTGTTACTACCGTCTAGAAAGCCCATGAAACAGCTCTGACCTGCATCTCAAGTAAAATGTGAATTGTTAATCGACTTTGAAGCAGATTTTTATGCTTCAAGTACATTTCCTTTTGACTCCTTTTGCCAATTATAGTTATGGATAAAAACGTAAAGAAAACGCTCTGTCATGTTATGGTGAAGCCGACCAGATGACCTCCATATGCTATTATTAGTTTTTTGTGTGTGTGTGTGTGTTTGGAACGTGTAAAGGCTGAGTTATGCTTCCGCGTCGACACAACGCAAGGGGGCTTGCGGACCACTTACGTCCAACGCAAGGGCCTGACGTGCACCTCCCAAAAATCCTAGACGCGCGTCGAGGCGACGCAACACCAACGCAACACCAACACAGCGGCATTGGCTGTGATTGGTCCGCTAACTACATCCGCTGGAGACCGCTATCCGGTTTCCACTCATAAACACCGCCATTTAAACTTTTAAAAGGCTACTTTTATTGTTTTCACCTCGTTTTATTGTTTGCACCTTCTCGCTTTTGCACAAAGAAATAAAACACCAAGTTCTGAAAAAATGTGGACGTTTAAAGCCGGAAAGTAAACAAATAGGCTATAACGAGGCTAACGACGATATACGTCAAGAGTCTCGGTCGGTCGGTCAGTCTTTACAAAAAACATAGCGCCCTTTACCGGTGTGGCATTGAATTGCATTTCGACACGTAAACCCAACGCAGAACCATCACGGTCTCCAAGCAACTGCGTGGCCGTTGCGTAGCCATTGCGTGATCACTACGCGGAAGCATAATCCAGCCTTCACTCTCGTATCCATCTTAGTCCACCCACTGCATATTTTTTTTAAATGCCAAAAAGAGAGATGAAACCACGCCCTCTTCCCTATGACAAAAGTCTTGACGCAGCGTCGACAACATGACAGCTTCAATATCTTGGAAAATAGCAATATGGCACGGGGCACTTAATTTGATGGATTTACTGTTTATCAGACCACAAATGGGATAATAATTACACCCCGTGCTCACTCCACACCGCTGGGAGACTACTTTCCCAGAAGGAGAACGGGCGCCAGGAGACGGACCGCCGAGGCTGTAGCCGCTTTCATTCGGCCAGCACAAAGCGCCTCCATCTCCAGAGAGACTGTCTGCTGTTCTCTCCTGGTTAAGCTGATTACAGTACGTCCGTTGGCATGGAAACATGGTGGAATTTGCAAGCTAATGTTAGCTAGCCAGCCGCTAATTAAGTAAAATGAAACAACTTGCAAGAAGCTTCATCTACTAGATAAATCAGTAACGACACACATTTATTTATTTATATAAATCTTCAAACAGAAAATGTATATAAATTAGGTCAGAAGCATTGACATGTCGCAGTAAAGTACCACTTATTTAATTTAGTTTAAACCTTCCAAAAGACATACCGGTGTACAGCCACTCTTTAACCTCTTGAGAATGGAGTATCTATGATGGCAGGCTGCTAACTTGAAAATGCATCAGGCACATTGTGCTGTATCTAACGTGATGAAAAAAGAACATTTGCTTCTATATCTTTGTACTGTAAAATTAAGTATTATGGCCTCATTCCATGCTTAAGGGAACCCTCCCTTTTGTTGCATGACATGACATGCTCCACCCATATTTATGGTGGACAACAAAGTGCTTTTGGCGGCAGAGAGGATAAATGAAAAGTGAATGTGGTCTTGGTAAAGGACAAATCTTTGTACAGGACTAACCCTGAAGCGGGAGAAGTCAGAATAGGAGGCATCGTAGGTCTTGTGGTGAGCTTCCACCAGACTGGAGATGATCCGGGCCTGCTCCTCATTCAGACGTGGCCTCATCGCCTCTCGGGCTGCCTCCTCCTCTTTCCTCTTCAATATCATGTCCTTCTTCCTCTGAACCTCCTCGTCTGTCAGTATGACTGCAATAGAATATGGAATGGAGGATATTTTTAAATATCTTGCATTGATCAGACAAAAAAACTCACATACATTTACAAATACTGATGACAATGCTGATTAAAGAAACAAAGGGGGGGAAAAGCCAAATCATTGAAGAGTACCATTCAACACACCTTCTCATTTCCTGCCTTAAACTTTAAACACTTTACATTATCTGCATTACAATTCCACACACAAATGAACTAACTGTCTTGCTGCAGGACTGTGTTTAAAAAAATAGCTACTTGTCAGCAGTTAAACAAAGTTAGCCTTCAAAACTAAGCTGTAATTTAAGATCCAAATATTTCCATCCCAGGTTACATGAACCATACATCTCCTTGGCCAGGAGAAAAGGCCTGTCACGTCTGCTGCCTTTTTATGCGGCTGATGCGGTGGGTGTTGGATGTTTAAGTGCCTTTTGCCTTATTCATGCTGCAGGAGCAGAGACTGCAAGCAGAGTGGAACGGTGGTGCAGAATGGATGAGACACTGTTCAGAGTGGCTCTCTCTGGTTGGACGGGATGAAGGGGATCTTTTGGGAATTTCTGGGTTTGCACGCCACTTCCACATGTCTAAGAGAATTACATTAGTTTGTGATCTTACATTCACAACACTCATCCTTTAATACAAATCACAACAGATTTACATCCATCTCTGTTGGATTTAAAAACCCAACGTCCTCCAAGACATAAATAATGAATACTTTGAAATTAAGTTTCATTAACTTAAAAAAAAAAGTACAGTCAACTTGTGTCAATGTTAGCCATCTGGTTAGATCAGTCAACATCAGCTTATTGCAGAACATAAATGAACAGAACTGATAACATTGGCTGTGTGGCTGCTGTGAAAATACCGGGTAAATGACAGAATAGAAACAGTAAATTCAGCTGTGGTGGATGGATATCGTGGAAAGGCTCAGTTAGTCACACTACCAACAGCACCTCGGTCGATTGGCTTTCTAAAATTGTAATTTTAACTCACAGAGCCGAATCTCTGGAGGTCTTTCTGTGGCTGGTATCTCCCAGCCCTCTGAGACCTACACACTCTCCACCAGCTGCCGCTGCTACAGTTTTAACCGTTGTTGTGGAACGTTTATTTTAAACATTCAATGAATTCAGAATCCCCTTTACCCTTGCCCAACACACAAATCCTGCACGAGAATATTTGCTTTTAAAAGACGCCTCTCAGCACAGTCGGAATGACCAACATCTGGATGTGTGCTGCAGAGTGGTCACTCATGGTGTGAAACAGGAAACCCTGGAATACAAGCTGTGCCTAAAGAGATTTTATAAAGATGAAAAACAGGCGGCTGAAATGTTCCCTGCGTGGATGAGACATGTGTAATGAGGTTGTCTGAAAAAATCCTTCTGTGTTACATTTGTTGTTAAACTACTTAGCAAAAGCTGTTGTTTTCTTTTTTGCTTGAATTGAAACACATTTTAATATCGTTGCCATTGTTTGCACTGTTAGCAGCTAGCTGCTGACTCAAGTGTTGAGGACCGTGTGGGGGCATTCCCCTAGTAGACAGTGTTTAATGTTGCTCATGGCAAGAAACTTCCAGCACATACAGGACAGTGTGCCATGATTGCAGAGCCAACAACACACTAGAACTGTGCAGTTGTATATACCCAGAGAAAATATTTACCACTGAACTAAAAAAATACACAACATTTGCAGCTATTATCCACGTGGTGCAGGTCTGAAGCTCTGTGGGCCACTGCTGGAGTAATGCACTGACCCCTGAATGCCTCGGCCCATATTATCCTTTTGACTCTCTGCCACAGTGACCGATTACTCATGAAGCGCTCAACTGTGCAGACAGACAGACATCATGACTGCCAAAGAGAGACAGGCCCAGAGCCATGAGGTCACAACAGGCGCACATACGCTCCGACGGTCTGGCAGCAACACAGACAGCGTCTCACTATTTATACTTAACTTGACATTAAATTTAGCTCCATCATATGATGCCATTTGTTTAGGTTTATAGGCAGGGAGAATTTTTAAGAGACGGAGACAAAAGCTCCATACACTATTCTGTTTGTCTGCTGCAAACTACTACAAACAACTAAATTTGCGCTTAACATGTTTATTTTTTAATGCCCTCCCCTGTTAATACAACCATGCCTAAAAGTGTTTATCTGTAACCTGTTATTAAAATGTCAGTGAAATATGTTTTGGCCTTGACAATTGTACATATTGGAATCAAAGGTATAAATACACCAAATAAATGCACATTTTAACAGTAACTGCTCGTTTAAGAGACTAATGAGATGGCATGGATGACTCGAAAATAAATGGTGCTCAGGTCATGCACCTCACACTAAATACTGGTTGTTTTCCTGGAAGCTGCAAACAACTATATTTGAAGTGGATTTTCAGTGATTGCACCCTGAATTGCAACCAGAGAAGCGGCGTTACGTAACCACAAAATGTGGCGATGCAGACAACAACAACAGTTTGGCTACACAGGCTTAAAAAGGCAACTGAATGACTACGACTGCTTAGCTAACCAAAGGATTTTCTTGGCTTTCATCTCCTTTTACCCACCGTCATTAATTAGGCGTTGGCTGCGCTCCAGTGTCCAACCAGTACCAAGCCAGCAGCGCATTGCCGAGAACAACCTCTCGTGGTGAGGACATCCAAGTATGCTGCTAGAAGCCCGATCATGAATAGGCACAGTTTGGTCAAAGTTTTGGCACAGGCTGTCAAAACAGCTATACTAAGGCCTGGGACATGATTGAACTAGTCAGTCTCCAGCCAAGTTTGAGCCCCAGATGGCATCATTAAGGCAGGAGTTTACAAAAAAAAAACAACGGACCATCAAAGGAACATCTTGACCACCCCACTGCGCTTGGCAGACACACCAAAAGAAACCAAAAGAAAGTTGGCTGTTTGAAAAAGTGACTGATTAGATGCGGTGATGTGGTGCTCTGCTTGGCAAAGAAAAGAAAGGCAGAAAGAAAGGCAAACAGTGAGGCAGAGAAGGGGGTGTTTAGTCAACACCAGTAATGCCAGAGACCCTGACAAAGAGAGAATGGCAAAGTCTCCTTGTAGTGGAGGCCAGAGGTTCTCAGCGGGTTTACTCATTAACCAGCTGAGTGACCAGTTAAACACTGTGGATGCTGCTCAGGTTTGGTGTTATATACGCCAAGCTGGATTTAGTGTGTGGCCGATATTTGTTCTACAGCTGCCCTGGGAGCGTGATGCTCCGAGAGGTAAATTCAGGTCAGGCAGCCACACATGCAGGGTGTCATGCTTAATGGCTTACCAATAACTCTCAGTGGACATGTGCATGGTGACAGGAAGACATGGGCTATAAGCAGCAGATACTACTTAGCCATTTTTATAAAATGCCTTCATGTGGGCTTTAGTCCAGTTTAGTCCCTGTTGACTTGTTTTGGTTGACTTATTGCTGAAACAGATGTGCTATATTTCAACGGTGCAGTAAGCAAGGAATGCATGAGCTTATGAACTTTCTGGTTTCTTACAAATATGAAAACAAAGATTCAAGTTTGAAAAAATCGCTTAAGGCCCTATGATTTATTCTATATGGAGAACACTGACAAAATTGTGGATCTTATTGAAATTGAATCAGCTGTAAAACGTTATCCTGTGGAATTTGTCAAAATATATTATATTTGAAAAATATCATCATCATCATCATCATATTTTATTATTATACTAAATAATTGATACTATTTAAGACAATCAGGGTTTTTCCCTACCAATATGGGTGTTCATTTTTGTCTTTTCTTTTCAAAGCACCTAAACCAGGTAGAACAGAAAAATAAACTACATGGTAAATTTGGTACTGGCTCGCCGTCGCTGATGCATCACCTCGTCGGCTAAATAGCTGACCTGTTGGGGAGCTACAGCCAATGAGAATGCAGAAAACACGGTATTTGAGATCAAATAAAACTGTTTTCAAATGGTCCGAGATAAGCTGAGCAACTGGGGGAAATAGACATTTTTATTTTACTTAGCTGCCAAACACACCTCCATTTGACATGTCGAGCCAACAATGAATTAAGCATCTGGCACTTATGGCAATGCAGGTGTAAAGCTTGTCAAAGAGACAGAATACAAAAGACTGAGAGAGAGGGTGAAGAATACAAAGTAGAGATGCAAATAGAGGACGGCACTGCAGGAGAAGACACTGAGGGTGATTATTCAAATATTGAAAGGCTAAAACGTTTCAGAAATTCTCCTGTGATTCCAATCTTGTGAGGAATAAACACCTGCAAAAACAGGCAAACAGCATGCAAATACACACACACACATGCACACACTCACTCACTCACTCACTCACTCGGGGAGGGAAGGGGAGAGGGGGAGGTCTTCTCCTGGCATGTCTCTAACCTCAGTCAAACAAGGACAGCGTAGAGGTGTTTACTACAAACTCAGCTGGCACAGCTCACAGAGGGCACACACACACACACACACACACTTCTAACTGCTTGTTGGTCAAGCTTAGATAAAGCTGCAAACATAAAGGAGAGAATATCATAAAGGCAGGCAAATGCTTGCCCACAAGACAAGGGGTAACTGGTTTATAATCAATCCTCAAATATGCATTTATGAACAAAATACACCATCTTGCATTAAAATGAGAGTCATATTGAGAAAACAATGCATGAATACATCCTGAAACTTCATATTAGGAAATCTTGTTCAAAATGTCTTTCAAGAAGCCACAAAACAATGTTTAGGTTATCCTATGAAAGATTAATTACTTCAGTACAAGCACACTTCTTTGCCAGTGAAGCAAGACAGGGAAATGTAATGACAATATTCATTTCTTAAGGATAAAGACTCTGCCGGGGCCCCTCATATTTGTCGGCGCTGTAACAAGAAGGACCGTTGAAATGCACAAACATGTAACGGCTGTTTAGGAACGTGCTAATAAGACCAACATGCAGATACGCACAAACAAGTCATGTTTCCCTCTTCGTGGCTAGTCTGGTCAGATGAGCTTGTGTCTGGTCATATTTCATCTCTGTGTTGTTTACATGCATGTCTCTTTTACAACTGTACATGCTGTTATGTATGCGTACATCCACCAATGCTGGACAGAAGGAGATCTTTACAGTTAGTATGGAGTAAAGTAAATCCATTTTACATCAGCACAAAGCCACATTTAATGAATCAGTGAACCAACTTCACCTCAGCCATGCCAGCACATTTCTGCAATAGACTGAGCGATACTTCTTTAGAATTTAAATTCATTATTTAGTTCAACAACAGGACATGAATCATTTCAAATAAATAATAAACATGTGCACAAGTATGTGAGCTTATTTTGCTGCTTCCTGGTGCTTGTTGCACTACAATTAAACGGTGGCCATATTATACTGTTTTTCCTCAATTCCACACAGCTGTCAGACGTCCAACAACACTGTTTTCGATATGCATTTCCCCAAACCCATCCATGGTCCTGAATTTCAGCTGTCTAAAAGTTGCTCAAATGAGCTCTGCTGAGAACAGGTTGTTTCTGTGTCTGCACCTTTAAATGCTAATGAGCTCCGTCTGTCATTGCCTATTTGGAGAGAGACGGAGACGATGCCGCTTACGCTAGTGGAAACATGCGCATGTTAATGGTGGATGTATCGCTATGGCTCGCCTGTGTGGCTCAGGTGAAGTTGCTGGGTCCCGTATGGTTGGGACAGATCCTTTTACGAGGGTCAGTTTCGAGGCAAAGCCAGCTTTGTACTGACCCTCGTTACTGAAGCAGTCCGATGTGAAGTGGTTAGCACACACATAGAAGCTAACACGGACCGTGGCCGGCACATTGTCATTAAAAATGAAACGCAACAACTGTCTCTTCTGTTCATCTGTAGCTGGGACAGAATATAAGCACTTATGTTGATTTGTACAACCAACAACAGAGCAATTTGCATGTCTAGCTCTGAGCGACAACATTGTGAAACGCCGCTATCTCTCTGCTATTTCACTGCAGGACACACCGAACTTCACCTCGGTGATGAACGCCTCCTCTCTGATATCTCCTATCATCGTGCAGAGGAGGTCGACCTATGCAAATTAATCCCTTCATTACGTAACGACGGGAGCTGAATCTGAACAGCCTGTAGGAGTGCCGTTGTACCAGTGGGGGGGGGGGGGGGGGGGGGGCTGCAGAGACCATACAGGAGTCGCTTGTTTTCCTCATCCTGGGAGTTGACAGCCTCAGGGAGGACCAATTTATAGGTGTAGAGACCAGAGAAAACATGTTTTTCATAATATGGGACCTTTAATAAACGTAACTTGTGGATCTGTAGTGTATGATACCATTTTGCCGATTGACTATCACTTCAATCAGACTGCAGACGAACACATACCTGTAGTCTTTAGAAGAATGTGATGGGAATCAACCAGAGTCAATAATATGAATTTGCTCTTTTAATGCCAAGCACAAATCACTAGCCAGCCATCCCAAATCTTTTCAGCATCACCCTGGAGCGATTCTGCCTTTGCAGTTGGCATTAAGGCAGAATTCTTGAAACCGGTTTATTACTGCCGAAGGTCAGCTTTTCTACAGGCAGTCCACAGACAGTACAGTCCACAGACACAGCACAGACATGCGGAGCAGCTGTAAGTACAGTGGACTTCCTTCGCCCCATGAACCTGAATGCTAACTGTCTGAGACAAAGAGACCATTTTATACTGATAAGCCAGGCTCCTCCCACTCACTCTACTCACAATACAGACACTCCAATGTCATGTGGCTATTTGTGGTCAACACAGTGGTTATCAGAAGGCTGAACCCTGCCCTGCATCATCTGTTACACGCACGCACGCACGCACGCGCACACACACACACACACACACACACACACACACACACACACACACACACACACACACACACACACACACACACACACACACACACACACACACACACACACACACACACACACAGAAATGTGGGCAAGACCATCGTGTGTCTCTTTGAAGAAAGAGAACCATTGTTGTCCAGGACTTAACCCCCCCCCTGGCTTCCTTCCGTTCCCCCCCCTCTCTCTTTCATTCTCCTCTTGTCATCTACTACTTGTCATGGTTATGCTGATACAGTGCTGTTGGTGCTACTTCCTATTCGTTTGTTGAAATTCACACTGCACACTGTCTTGCAGGCCTTGTTATGAAGAAAAGCCCTCTTTAACATTTAAATAGGTGTGACACAGGGCCAAAGGCATAATAACTAGCGGATAATATGATCATTTGTATGCAAAATAAAGAATTAGTAATTATGATTCAGCTGTGACAAGGTGTCATTTTGTGTGAACATGGGGCTGAGCTGACGTCTCTGTCTCTCTTCACAACGCCTTCTACTTATCTACTTATTACGTATTACATCCTGGTACTTTATGCATAAGCAACATGGTTGAGAGCAGAAGCGTGGCATACAGCCTTTCAAACATAACAAGCATGCAATTTCCATCAGTTAAGATAAATTACCACACTTTGATTGATACCATCAAAAACTCACTGATGATAGGAAAGCCCATCGGCTTCTTAGAAAAGCACCATTAAATACAAAAACTATTCATTACAGCTTGTATTCGACCCAAGCCTGACTTTGCCATATGGTACAACCTGTCTTATGTATATCCACTATTGACTGTCTTCTTGTTTCACATCAGATCAATTTACACACCGCCATTGATTCTATTGGCTGCTGTTCTTCCTGAATGTCTCCTAATATTGAATTAAATGTCATGCAAGCAGGAAACCTGTTTTCTGCTTGCACCAGCCAACCTGGCACTTCATGTCTCCAGGTACATCTAAAAATGCATTTATTGTGTTACAGAGTATAACAAAGCAAATAAAGACAATATCAGTTGTGTTCAAAATCACTCAGTCATTCACTACTCCCTATTCACTATCCAGGGTTTCTATGAAAACTATGTAGAGGACTCTCTAGTGAGCTCATCTGCTAAATGAAAAAACACTTTCTGTCAGATTAACGGCAGCTGGTGGGCCATCCAGAATAAATGAAGACATTTTTTTTTGTAATAAATACATATTGTCAGCAAATGTTCCCCTGGCAAGCAGTGATGCTGGGGACATGTCCAGGGCTTTTATTGTGAAAGATAAGAACAAAAGGAGCAGTATAATCTCCCGTTGTAATGTAATAAGCTTATTTTCCCAAATTAATAAATAAATACAAAGTACTTTCAGACAGTCTGTGTTGTGATGCACTGCTCTACTCACATTAAATATATTATGTTAGTGCCCCAACTCATGGATTTGTCTCAATCGCTCTGCTCTCTATACTCTCATCCAGTGGCGTCACTAGGCTGTTTTATTCGGGGCTAAAGTCCCAGATACTTTTTTAATTAGCCCCAAATATAATTTTTTGTTAAAAAAAAAAAAAAAAAAAAATCATTGTTTCATTTCAGACGGTCCTTGGACGCCCCTCGTTTACTGCTCGACAACAGAGCAACAGGTGAGTAAGTACACTTCAGCAGTTGGATTAAGTGTTTACAACAGGTTAGTAGTGAGCACAAGCTCTAGATTACACTGTCTTAATTCAAACGTCTGTTAATGTTTTGAAACCCTCACTTACTAAATGTACTAATGTAAATATATATAATGCATTGTTAATGTACATCATGAACTTTGTCTGCTGTTACAATGTTAGCTAGTTAGCTAACGTTAGTGACTGTAGTAATGTTATCAGAGGCATTAAGTCTGCTACTATATTCATTATTTTCTTCTGTAGTCTACATGCATGCGCAATAGAGCATACAACATTTTTTTTTATCCTTTTCCCTCTGGGCTGAGCCATCCATGGGTGACCATGGGTTGTACACTACTTTAAAGTCCACTATATAGGTTAAAATATAGAGTATAATAATTCTCACTATACATTCAGACAGCACTACAATGTAATTTATATACTTAATAACTTGTAGTGAGTGAATTCGTACACAGCCATAATCACTGAATACTACATAGGATTGAAATAATGGATAATGATAGCATAATGCAGAGCACCAATTAAACAATAACTGTAAAATATAATGAGAAAAATAAAAACAAAACATTGTTTGCAATACAGTATTTAAATTAGAGTTATGAGGTTTAATTCTTGGTTTTGAATCTTGTCTAATTCTGTCTAATTGCAAGCAGATATGTTGAGACATGGGTGAAAAAGGCAGCTATTCGGTGAGCCAGTCACAACAACTCATTAAATAGGACTGTAGGCTGCCTTGCTCTCACTGGCGTTATAATAAGATCGGAAAATATGGCAATGGCTAAACTAAAACGTCTGCTCAAGTGCAACAAAATAGAAAATTAGCAATGAAACACACCATTAGTTTAACGCTAAGCACTGATCCTGAAAAAGCACCAGGAGCAGATCCAGATGCCTTAATGAATATTACATTAAAGTCAAAGATGCAACATCCTGCTTAATTATTACTCAATTTAGAAATATAGGAATCTTACTTACTGAACGTTGCAACTGTCATTAGCAGTTTTTATGTAGTCATGTAATCTGGTTAGTAGTCTTTAGATCTAAGATTTCAATAAACAATTTAAAACATCCTTCTACAGGGTAAGATGTGAATTTGATGTAACCGAGAAAATGCTAGAACCGTCTCGTCATTTGCGTAAAAAAAAACTGGAACTGCACTACAAATAAGTCAGATCATCTCTTCAGTCTATGTTTGAACTAAATTTGTGTTTAGTGTACAGCTAATGACCAATATGAGATCCAAACAGTGAAAAACTGTTGGAACTAGAATAGTGCAGCTTAACTTCACAGCTCCATCTCAAGCTATGACCTCAAAATCAATGCACCATTGCTGGAACGTCAGACGTGAGAAAAAGTCTACTCACACTCTTTCATCATGCCGATGTCAATGCAGCGTTTGAGACGACAGGCCTGGCAGTGGCGCCGGTTGTCCTTGGTGATGGTGCAGCTCCCGTTGAATGGACAGGTGAAGGCGGCTTTGCGCTTCATGCTGCGCCTATAGGAGAGCGAATCGATTACTCATTAAGCATTGTTTATTCTCTGTGGTGGTTCTTATACTGATGTGAATGCAACTTTCATTTAAAGGACTTTTAACACTTATAGGTGCAACAAATGTATTTTAAAACCAAAAAGTGGCCTGCAAACTATACCAAAATAAGCAGTCAAGTCAACATGGATGCTCCTTTGAAGGAATATTTTATAGAGAGTGATACATGATTTAAGAAAAAAAGCAAGTTATGCACTGCCAAATGTATATACATTGTACATATACTTGACAATGACATGCGTTTATAACGATTACAACAGTTAATTCCTACCTGAACTAGCTCATTAAAGTCATGATGAAAAAAAAGAAGCTTTGAAGAGATTGCGTCTTTCCCTTAAGGCGGTGGGATTAAAAATTAATTACAGTACTCCGTTAGTGAATCCTACTTAGAACCCTTGATGTAAGAAGAAAAAGTATGCATGTGTTGTGTGCATCCTTGTGTAAGGGAACGTGAGAGAGCAAGCGAAAGAAGAAAAAAAAAAAGCTATTGTGGACTCTCATGAATAATATATAGAGTTTATGCAACCATACATAAAAGCATGTATTGTACCATAACATCAAAGACAGTGTATACCAACATCAGACTGTCATACAGCAGCCGGTGTGCTAAAACAACTGCATAATTGAATGTTCAACTAAAATATTTACCTCATCATGATGCCCACTACAAAGCAAATAGGATGCACACTGAGAACACCTCCTCCACATGGAAAGCCAGCTCACAATAACTTCCCAAACAGAGACCCATGCACTTGCCATCACCCCATCATCTGACGCACTTAAACACTCACACAGCACAGAGAACAAAATTCACAAGGTGAACACAAGGCTCAACTCAGGGACAGCACCCACCTGAAGAATCCCTTGCAGCCCTCGCACGTCATCGCGTTAAAGTGGAAGCCGGTGGCCTTGTCCCCGCACACGCCACAGATCCGCGGGGCATTGCGGTCGAACTCATCTGGTCCGACCACAGACGTGGTGACCGTCATGGGCTCCATCACTGCTGAGACAAGAACAAAAAAAAAAGAAGGAGAAGGCGTTAGAGCTCGCCTGCTATTTGTTTACGAGTGAAACACTCAAAGACAAAACGATTTTTAAATAGGCGAGGTACTGGCTGTGTGCATATGAGAATTTCACAAACCTCGCCCGAAAGCTGTAAAATCAGTTTGTGTCCTCTGCTCGTGTGTTGTGTGGGAGTGTTAGAGTGTGTTTGATGGGAGGTGTGTGTTTTCCTCTTCTTATACAAACAGGTGTCGGGCTATTAGCATATTCAGCAAAAGGCATTGACAGCCACGCTCAAACTCTCACAGCTATTGGCTGAATGACTCAGCAGTCACACACACACACACACACACACACACAAAATATTAAGAATCACGATGAAATTGCAATGTTAATAGAAAAGAGAATTAATGACAGAAAGAAGGGTATTTGCCAAAGGCTAAGACATGACTGATACATTTAATACAGCCAAGATGGAAGGGCTCATTTTTCCACACTCGCACCATCTGGCCGTCCCCTATGAAATAAACAGCAGTAGAGTAACACACACCGGCGGGCCAACTTTGAACAAACTAATCCAAATCAATCTGTACAGAAAGATAATCTGTTTGAAGTCTTATTGAAGGGACGAGGATACTTCATGAAAAGAGAGGAGATACATGATGCAGAATGAAAAGAACACAATGTGTTGCAGGTTCTGAAGATAGCACCGGTAGAGTTTGAGCCAGTGTATTTTTTTATTCTTCACAATGGGAATGCCAGCAGCATGACGAGACGCAGAGCACTGAACCAATATCTCAAGAACCTACATCGATCGGTGGGTCTGTCTCTACGAGCTTCGGCCTCCCCTTCATCCGGAGCAAGTACTCGACCGCGTTCCAACATTTTTACTTGCGCGGATATTCAGAATCATAGCAACCAGACGCAGCCAAAGCTGTCAGCTGAAAAACAAATGTTGCATATCTTTTCTGACATATGCAACACCAGGGACTAGTAAACACAATTTATTATAATACAAGTAAATACTAACATCTGAAAGGGGGTGAATGCACGTACGTCCATGTACTTGAAAATACAAAGAAAAGACTCAAAATGTAACAAAGGGAGGGAAGTGTCCATTGCGTCAAACACATGATTAGAAGGTTTTTGCTTTCGTTATGCTAGGGCTTAACATATGCTTATGCTTAAGCAGAAAGATCTCAGCTTGTGGACGAACACTACAGAGAAATCCCTATGTGAGAGAGGAAAAGGTCATATGAGGCGAAGACAGCAAAACGAGGACAAAGAGAGGAGGGGGTGCATGCAATGAACTTAGGCCCAGCGTGAAAGAACAGTCACGTGGTGGTTGTATGCCCTGTGGGGAGTTGACATGCAGAGAAGTGGGACTTGGACAGTGTTAAATGAGGACAAAGGGATAGGAGGAATTGGACGCGGAGGAGTGGTGCATGGCGGGAGAGAAATGATGAAAGAGGTTGAGGCAGGTGAAAGTGAATGATGGAGACAAACATAGTCGGACTCCATTAGCTCGCATTACGTCTTAGTTCGTGGAAGTTTCAAAACACGAGCACGCATACGAACTACTGGCCGTGAAGCATCAGTCCCATTACCCAGAATGCACCAGACACGGGAGAAGCAGGACACGCTCTAACATTTTTTGTGCACCTGTAAGTGCGCTGTGGCGGACGAGGACCACACTGACGGACACAAAAACAAGACACGCGCCATTAGTCATCATGTCACGAGAACAGCTTGAATAATGAAAAAGATGGAGCGGGTGAAATGAGATGGCATGTCAAACAGCCGAACGGATCTGCCAAAACAACACCAAAAACAACCCGCCGTTTCATTAGTTGTGATGATAAACAACAGTAGGAGTCGGCTCTGTAATTAACAACTCCAGTGTTATTTCTCATTTAATCACTTCTCTACCCATTATGTGCTTTCTCTCACTTGTTTCTCATTTGTAACGCTGACTTGATAATTAGCTTTGTTATTTATTTATAGTCGGCATGATTAGTGTGTAAAGAAAAGGGGGGAGACTTTTTAGCTGCCAGACGAAGGTAATTCCATGGCTTTTATTCAAACAATTTAGAACAGGTTATGCAGAACATAAATGGTAAAGAAATAAACATTGCTATTGCTTAACACACTACACTCACTGCTATACTCCTAGGGATGAACCCTTTATATTGTCATTGTGGATCTGTGGGTAGTGACCACTTATCTTCCAGACACAGATATCATAACTGTGAGCCTGTCCTAGTGCTCCATGCTGCCACAGAGTAAGTTGGCTTGGTGTTTGTGTGTCAGCCAGAGGTCCAACAGCTGATGTGACTGCTCCAAGCTCAGTCCTGGAATTCTAGTCTGTAAAGGAACAGACTTGATAAGACGTTTTTATTGAAGAGAGCTTTATTGTCCTGAACAAGGCCTTTCATCCACTGTACATGTCAGGTAGACTACACAGAGGACCACTGATCAGTATATCAGCAGAAAGCCATGGAGGTTCTGCAGCTGTTGCAGATGATATGGCTGAGATGCACTGAAGTAAATAAAACTAAAAAAGAAAACATTAGCTGTGTAGTATTGCTAACCTTTTTGCTATTTTAGCATTGCCTCATTAGCGGTTAGCATCACCAGCTGTTGCTAACTAGCCAGCAATAAGTTGCTGCATCCTAACTCCCTTTTCAAAGACATTTCCTAAAACTAACATGCTAGCTTGACATATGTGCCTAGCAAAAACAACCATGTTGTTTACGTTCATTATGATAATATTTTATGTTTTCTTACATGTTGTGCTCCTCTTCCGACCGATCATTCATGTTGTAGTAGGGCAGTGCGCGTTCACGCGTTCTGGGGGGCGCGGCTTTCAACAGAGGTCTCAATAAAGCGGACCAGATCTTTCCGGTACGCCAATGTGTTAAGTCAAAAATAAGGCCTTAAATGAACAAATCAATTAGCAACTCATCACCATCTTTTTCCCCCTCTTTAATAGGCAGCACTCAGGTGTGGATATACGGTGTACTCACAATAAAAGAGCGCGTCAACCTGGTTAATGATGAAATTATTTCACATACTTTGATAAGTTTGTTTTCATTACTTGGTGATACTGATGTAGAAAAGTAATCTCTAAAGAGGTTATAGAGATGATAAAATTAATTCACACAAGCGCTAGAACTAGGGATGTCCCAAGTCAGTCCTAAAATTGGCATTGGAGCCAATCCTGTGTTGTGCTGTTCATTTCTATTAGTTTCTTCCATTTTCAAGCTTATGTAGATGCTTGTGTACCAGTTAATATGACATCCATGCCAACCGAACAAATTGGCAGATAGGAGAGAGGTAATGTTGCAAGACATCAGATCTCAGCTATGTATAATGCATTCTTCATGGATCCATTCTCAGCGTCAGCGTTTGTGTCGACACTGGAGAACTGATTTATTAAATGTGTTACACAGCTACGGTCAGATCATGTCTGAGGAAGACAACAATTTATACTGTCCGCGCGCGCACACACACACACACACACACACACGCGCACACACACACGCACACGCACACGCAGAGCTGTATTACGTTTGTAGTATTACTTGTAAGTTTTCTTTCCCCTTTGGCAAAATTAAAAGCACAAACATTAATGGTTGCCAGTTATTTATAATAATAATAATAACACAGGACATCCTTTGCTTTTTAAATGCAAACATCATGGGTTAGAAAATACAAAAAACGTGTTTTATTATTGTCAGGTCTGCCCTTAAATAGGGATCGTTTTGAAGTGGTGTTGCATTAGACAGGCTACTTATCCATATTCATCCGTATCAATAATAATAACTTTATTAACTTTATCAAAACAAAGTAACAAACAACATTTCAAATAGAAGCAGGCAAATAAACAGAAAAACTGAGCTAAAATTCATTTTGGCTTTTTTGAAAATGTATTTAAAAAGATTGTGCAGGCCTCAGACCCTCAGGCAGGGAGCTCCAGACCAGAGGGCCTTTGACAGTAAAGTTAAGTTTTCTTTGGTCTCGAGTCAGGCCTCAGAAACAGCCCGGTCTGAGGATCTGAGTCTGCGTCCAGGGAGCAGGAATGCAGCAAGAGGCAGAGCCATAAACTGCTCTAAAGGTGATCAGTAAAATATATTCTAAAACTTTCTGGTAACCATTAAAATGGACTAAAATGGGGCTGACATGATCATGTCTTCGAGCATTTGTTAAAAGCCGAGCAGCTGCATTTTGTACCAGCTGGACGCACAAGATACCTTTTTGGCTCAACCCCGAGTACGAGTTACAATTTAAACAGAGATAATAGCAGGGATGACCTTCTGGATATCAGGCAGAGAAAAGACCTGATCTTTGAGATGCTCCTTAAATGAAAAACATTTTAATTTGTTTTTGAAAAGAAAGGTCACTGTCAAATAAAATGTCACACCCATGTTTCTGTCTGCAGGTTTGATATTTGAAGACAAGGACCCAAGATGGTTCTGTAAAATAGGGATGAGAACATAATTTAATTATTTCTGATTTATTTTCATTTAGGTAGAGAAGGTTTGGGGCCATCCACGACTTTCTATCTGACAAACAAGATAAAAGATAATTAAATTTGCCTTATTCACCGGTTTTTAATGCAACAAATATTTGTGTCATCTGCATAACCGTAGTATTGGATTTTGGGTTTGTTATTCTGTATATGCTGCCACTGGTAGAGTTTAGAATCTCTGCCCGAGCCCGACCCTAGCCTGGCCCGACCCACGGGCCAATATTTCCTGCCACTACCCTCCGGCCTGATCAGGCCAGCCTGTGATCAAGTGGTAGACCAGCAACTTCCTTGTTGTGCGAGTTCAAATTACTGCTTTTGTCAAAGGATTCTGGTGGCTTTGAAAGAATGGCTTCAGTTCCCGTAGAAACAGGCTGTCAGACAACAAGATACAGTGGGGGAAATATTCTATTTTACTATTCTTATATAGCCTACACTTAAGATGATATTTATGTTTAATTTAAAGAACTACCTGAACTAAATTAAGGTTGTACAAATCCATTTAATGGGTCCCAACATTACAGAAGCCATCCTTCATACAGAACCTCCAATAGTTAGCCAGCTGACCGTCCCAGGATGGTTTCTTAACAACATAGAAGTGGAACTGTGTTGTTTTTGTTGCTTCTGCCAAACCGCCGTTCACCTCATAGCCCGTTACAGCCTTGTGCTCCCATCACTCACTGCACCAACAGTCCTTGCTGGTATTGACACAATAACAAAATCCAATGCCACGTCAATAGTGTTGCGAAAGACTGAACACTGATAACAGATAAACAACAAACTTTCAGAGTTTTATTAACTTTGCCTTAATTAAATGTACAAGATTAATTCCCACTTCAAATCCATGTCCTGAGGGTGTGTTGTGCAGACTGGTACAGGAAGTAAAACAGAAAAGGCTTCAATACACACAGTCTGGATCTTGAAAAAACATAACAAAAGCGTCAAACACTCCCAATTTTTGACTGCAGTGCCAAATTTTTTACTTGTTAACCATTGTACTGCAGTAGTATTGACATTTAGCTATGAAACCATGGTACTCAGTCACAATAATGGACAATGTCACAAACTTTAGACTTATCATACGATATTTGGACATGCGCTCAATAACTTTTATGTTGTCAACATCTGTGATTGTTAACATAAGAATATCACATACAATTTAGCCAACAAGATGCCCTGACTAACAACAGAGTTCTCCGTACAATATAAGTTCTGGGTATTGCATATTTTTTGATACGCAATGTCTGTACACTCTCCACTGCTCAGTAAGAACTGAAGAAGCCTCTTGGATGAGAGGCATAATGTCTTCGAAAACCAAAAGCAAGTCCAGTTGCTAATTTGATGTCTGAATAATGTCTGAATATTCATAAGAATTAAAAGTTCATTGCTCCTGTAAAGGGTGTATTTGAATAATTAGCCGATTATATTAGTGCATCAAATGGTCTGTTATGATCCAGCTCACAAGAGGGAAGGGGAAACAACATTAAACCAGTTGACATTGGTTACATTAAGTTATTTGTTGACAAGGAACTAATACTGCCACAAAACACAAATAAAGAGTTAATCTACAAAGGAGAAAAAGGCTCAGTGGGTTGAAATCCAATAAACTAATATAAACAAAAGAGGACTCTTTAAAAAAAAGCCCTACTACACTAACTTAATCTAAAGCAAAAGCAAATCCCTAATATATCCAATAGGCTTGACGCAAAAGGTTAGACATGGGCTGAATTCCAAATGACAAACTGCAGCTGCCGTTATGAAGTAAGAACAGTTGTATGCAATATTCATTCAATAACAGGGCACCTTGAACTTCGACTATCTTGCTCATATCTGCTATGCAAAGGATTGAGAGTCAGAATATCCAGAAAAGCATGCTTGTATACGGCAGAATGAGACCGGATGCAGTAGGGCTTCTTGTATCTTTTAGAGATGGGATGGAACAATGAAGAGGGAAAGAGATTAGGCATCTGGGTACCAATCACACAGAGGGTTGTATGTAGAACACAGCAAGAAGGTTAAACACAAGAAATGGTGGTCAAAACAAATAATATGATTTATTTAAATTATCTCTGGGACAATATAGCATCAGACAGAATTGGTTATTGTGACATGCCTGGTACCCATGACAAATTTCTGGTGCCATGGCAACAACAGTCCTTGCGTCCTTGCCTGTCTTCCCATCCCAAATATCCATTTCATCTTTCATTCTTTCTACTGTTTTGCTTGTCTTTCTCCCTCCCTTTTCATTAATGTCTTGCTAAATCCCCTGTAGCTGTAAACACATTTGTCCATGTTGCTTCTGAGAGCAATGCATAGTCGGCTATACGTGCCATCTAAAGTCAACAGATGAAAAATTTAGTGAGAGGGATAATCAGGTCAAATTACAGCGGAGCTTGCTCTGTCTGTTTTTGCTGATGCTGATGTTATTTCCCCTCCGAAGCAGTGAACACTGAGCAGTGCGGCAGCTGAGTGCCATTCAGTCGTGTTTAAATTCATAAAATCCCTCATAGCATGTAAACACTTGGTCCCATGATGCAGACTGTTTAGACACCACCTCAGCCCAACCAAAAAACAACAGATCAAAAGAAACACAATCTTGCAAATGGATCATACAAGTCACAACACCCGATCGGGCCAGTGATAAGAAGTGGGATGGGTGGTAAATGGCCTCTTTTGATCTTCCTATTCACCTACTTCCAGCACCATTTCTCCAACTACACCCATCCTCAAACTTGACCTTCATTTTAAATCTTAGCGTAACGTTTTCCGACAGCATCTTTGCATCTTTGACAATATCCTGATGGCAAAATCGATCAACGCACAGAGAGATAAACACCTGGCTGCTCAATCCGGCCTCTGTGGTAGTTCCCACTATAGGTATCTCAAAACCACACTCTGTTTTGAAGCACATACAGACTGACACCATCAGGACTGGTAGAACTGTTAAAATGTGTACTAAAAAGCAAAAATATCAATTAGTATTATATCAATATCTACCACATCCAGAGTACCCTCTCAACATAGACAAATCCCACCACATGCCAATTTATAAAAGTGCAGAAATAGTTGTACCTCCTTCAAAAGCTTCATGTTGCTCTCTGGTGACTTTCTGTCTGCTTTTCTTTTCTCTTTCACTCCAGCCCCTTCTGTGCCCCTCGGAGGCCAGTCAAACTACTGAGCTGCGTTTGTTTGGCTTCCCTCCTATCATAAATCTGATGTTCCAGTTTACAGAACCTGTACAGCCCACAAGCCTCTAAAACAACAAGGCCACCTGACTGTGTAGGAGGAAAGAGGAATGCCCCATGCTTTATAATAAACAGTATGTACTCTATATGTTATGTAATAAACTTTGTGTATGTTTGGACTTCCAGCTAGTGTTAGGCTTTCTGTTAAATTGAGCATGACATGGACTCAATGTATTGATTAACCAGCAGCAGTACCTTCAAATATCATCACAATGATTGAGCATTCTATCACTACAACTCTGAGGTCGAGCCTGATAATTAATGAGCATCTGGTGGCCTTTACCTGGGTTAACGCACACACTGAGAAATGCTTTCAGAAACCACAGGCTGATAAAACTGATCATTGGGGATTTTGTTGAGGAGAAAAGCTTGACGTTTCTGAACAACAAATAAGGTCAAACCAGCATGGTGTAAGCAATATTTGGGTGAATAAAATAATTACAATTGTGTCTCAATATCTAGAGAAATTGGCCGTGGATGTAGAAGGGAGGTTTGTGTCCAGTGCCACAACTCCTTTTCAAATCTACCCTGTATGGAAACATTTCTATTTGTTTTGGATTTACCTGTATTTCAGTACTGTCAAAATGGTATGGGAAGTAGAAGAAAAGTGTTATTTGCTGATCTACAGCAGAGGGGAAAAGTTAAACATGTCGAAGGGTGTTTGTCAAGATCTTTAGACTCCATCATAAGTGCAGCATTTAGCATTCTTGTTTGACTCCCACCTTTCAGATCACATGTTTACAGAGTGACCAAGTGCTGCTGAAGTGATTTGAACTTGGCGACAGGGAAGCATAAAAGGTTAAAGAGATTGTCCCTAAACTGAGGACCTGGGTTCACAAGCATCAACACTGCTAAAGTGTCCCTGCCAACCCTGACTGCTGCTCTGTGGTTGACCCTGACCTCTGACCCCCAAGTGGAGGTGGCAAGAGAAAAGACAATTTCCCCACAGGGATCAATTAAGTCACACCACTTTCTGAAATAGGACCCCCTTTGTTTAAATTGCGGCCAGCTTATAAAAAGGAACCTTTTGACTTTTGTTTCACATACACTAAATATGCCAAGCCGAGTAGTCCCACACAATATCTTACATTTCCTACAAAGAGCTGTGATACTCTCTCCTTCCACATAGTTTCTCTTCAAAGCTCAGCAGTAACCCAGTACAGCCCAGTCCTGTATAAGGCTCAGTATAGGAGGGTACCATAGGAAATGGAATCTGTTTCGTATAGAGAGGTTCACTCTATAGGCGGCACAACAGGGCGCATGGCCTACTTTTACCACCAGCTGCCTCATAGTGGGCCTCCCTAACAGCTAACTGCCATAAACTCCAGGCCAGTACAATACAACAAAACGCCAGCCGGGCCGGAGATTAACACACACACAAAAACTAGAAATCCACTCGATCCACACCTCGAAAGCCCAGCGGCCACTTCTTATGTTTCCTCACGATGATCTTACACAGAGGCTTCTAGCTCTGTCATCTTTGGGTTGGACTTGTTTACTGATGTAGACAGTACAATGAGTCAAATTCAACATAAAAAAAGGTCTGGTATTTGATTCCTGTTTGGCTCCTTAAATCATCATTTAAGGTAAGTTAAGAAATCACAGGGGAAAAACTGCACCCAAACAATCTACTTTTGGTTCAGACTTCAATTTGGGACACAAAGATCAAAGACAGAGGGTATTTTTCAGTTTATTTTACAGAAAGTTATTGAGAAACAAATTAAAATGGATCCACCGGAACAGAAAACCTCTCTACATAAGGTAAGATAAACCACATCCCCCAACAACTCTCTAAAACACTTTAACCAAATGTGTGTGCATGTGTGCTGGTGTCTCTGCAAACGACATGGTGAAAACTATATAAACTGGCCAATGTGTTTACATTATACACAACATTATAAGGACTGGAACATATTAGGAATATATGGACACATTAAGATATTTATGCGCTAATGGAATCATTAAGTAAACTAAAATAAACATACAGTAATGTGGTTTTGGTGCATATAGAAAAATGTATTTCAATCTAAAACATATGTTTGCTGGATGTAAACTCATTATCAAGCAGGCAGCAAAACACGAAATGAAGGTCAGTATCAATAGGCTACAATGTGAGTGTCAGTACAGTACCACGTGAGACAGTGGAGTCTAAAGACATGAAACATGGAGAGAGAAGGAGCTTTATCCAAACACATCTAACAAATGAGCCTGAGGCCATTAAAGAAAGGGGAGCTCTGAGCCTGTGTGTGTGTGTGTGTGTGTGTGTGTGTGTGTGTGTGTGTGTGTGTGTGTGTGTGTGTGTGTGTGTGTGTATGTGTGTGTGTGCGTGCGCGCATGTGTGTGTGTGCGCGCGCATGTGTGTGTGTGAATGCCATGTCTGTTTGAAAGACACAAATGGAGAGTCCCAATTGGCTGCAGAGGTATGCTGCACAGAGGGACTAATGTGATTGGTCGGTATGTGGCGCACCCCCGACACATGCACATAACAATGAAGTAGCCCTCGATTATAGTCTGCAATCTACACAAAATATTTCAATTCCATGCCGTTCTACTTTTTTCCCCTAGTCTCTTCAAATAAAACAGAAACATCTTTAGTTATCCAGGAAGTCTTATACTGTCTATTAATAGACGCATGAATGGTTCTCAGATTCAGTGTGTGCTCCATAAAATGTCCAGATGCTGTTTGTGAACTTCAGTGGCTCAGCGTGGGCGTGACTGGTCGATAACTGTAGCTGCTGTATATCAGCTGATTCGTCCGCATTTATCAACACACTGATAGTGTAATTTATGGATGTTTTACAACAATGCCATTATGAAATAATCAATATATTAAAAACACTCTGATAATGCCAGGCTTTGAAGCTATTAAAGCTCTGGTCTACGATTTGAAAGATTTGTCAATTGAGCCAAAATTGATCCAATAGTAGCCATCCGGCACGCTAATAATGTGTCATCATTCATGGCCGTAATAAACACTATTACTGCTTTGTACATGTTGTGGAAGTCCCAGACACACCGGGAAATAAAATGGCGTCCTGTCTGAGTACATACCTTTACCCGGAGGGGGACGTTCCCATTCATTTTCTATGTAAGAAGCCGTGCAATGCCTTCACGTTGCGGCGAGTTTCGAGAGCGCACTGCCTCCCGCAACCTTCGAAAATCTTTTAAACTGACCGTTGTCGATCTAAAATAAAGACAGATTCTGCATAGCTTATTTCTTGCATAAAATGTCTTCAAAAACTCATTTCGGTGAACTATTTTCGCTAATAAGTCTGCGTGAGAAATACTAGACGTGGCATGTGAGCGTGTGAACAGGTTGAAATGCGTGTGTTTGAGAGCCCTGGTGTCGAGACTATTTCGGTCTCTGCAGTATTGTTAATTTGTTCGACGGAGACGTTAGCCTGGAGGGGGTAAGTGCTTCGTGGGAGGCTCCAAGGGGAGGACGATACGAGCTCGGAGGGGAGGGGTGTGTGTGTGTGGGGGGGGGGAGGATGCTTTTTTCAAACCTTTCAAATCGTAGACCATAGCTTTAAGATATATATTATAGTAAGTATAATACAAAAGGAAAAACATGTATAAGTTCTGTTCTGTATTCTGTATTATTGCCATCTAAAGGGTCATTGGAAAAAAGAATGTCCTTTGTTAAAAGACAAAAGCAAAGGATACCATGTGAAGTCAGCTGGTTTGGATGCAACTATTCATTCTCCCACTTTTGGGAACAAAATGACCTGGCAGGGGGTCGGGTATGGCCAGATATTGTAACCTCAAGAGGTCCCTGAACCAGAGCACAGGCTGCAGAAACTGCGTGCTCTGGTTCAGGGAACTCTGGAGGTTCAAGAAATGTAACACATGTATTATTTGGTTGCATTGACACATCAGGTATTTGGTCTGGTCTTACAATATCTGGCCATACCCGACCCCCTGCCAGGTCATTTCCCAGAATGATGTCAACTCCTTCAACTGGAAGTTCAGGGTGAACATCAACCTCGGCATCCCCCTGTACCAAATCACAGGACAAGAACATTTTATGCACAGGCACAAAAATGGTTTACATACCCATCCCTCTAACAGGAACACAGCTCCCTGTGTCGGAACTTGGAGAAAAGAGCAAAATGGCCTCCCTCACAAAGGTGTGCAAAACTCCTGACTCCCTCAATATTTTGACTGGAACTGTCTCATCACTCCCAGTTAACAGTACAAAACCATCAGACATGAATGGAGCATAACCCAAGTCAATGTCAGAGGTGTCTATTGGCTTAACCTGCATTTGAAATGGAGCCATCAGGTTTTTATGGTCTGATTGGGTTTGTTTGTAACCTGGCAGGTGTGACACGTCTTTAAGTATGCAGAAACATCAAGTTTTACATGCGGCCAGAAAAAATGCTGAAGCACACGATGGTAAGGGAGGCCATTTTGCCTTGACCATAAACAGCTGGTTGAGCTTATTCAAAGTAACCCAGGTCTGTTTTCGGATACTACTACTCAAACTTTTAATTGAACATGACGTTGCCCATCACTCAGCGGTTCTATCGGGTTTCCCCAGTAAAGCGGAAAATATTAGACTCAGAAGTGTCATACATGTTGAACAATGGTATTGCCGAACCCTCCTCATCTAGCTGGGCCTTTCCTTGTCTCTTGGTTAGCAAGGGGAAATTCATCCCATTCAAAAGTTTTAGCAATACAAGCATTTCCTGGTCCGTCCACAAAGCGGGAGTTGTTGCATTTCTTGGGGATGGCGGGCTATTATCTGGGTTTTTGAGTTGTTGAAGGCCGACATTAAATATGTTTAGTCTCCCCTTTGTCAGCAGGCATTTGACCAAGTGAAGAGTCTGTTGTCGTCCGCTCTCGTGCTCGCAGCTCCCCGGCTGGTTTTGCCTTTCCAGTTGCAAGTAGATACAAGTGATGTTGGGGCTGGGGCAGTTTTGTTAGAGATGGATGAAAAGGGGGAAGAAAGGCCCATTAGTTATTTCTCTAAGAAGTTCAAAGTGTACCAAAGTGTATCAAAGTGACCTTACGTTGTCATAGAAAAAGAAGCACTTGCTCTTGTTTGGACCCTCCAACATTTCAATGTTTATGTTCGGTCAGGTTTTATTCTGGAGGTATACTGACCACAACCGGTTAACCTTTTTGCGTTCGCTTCAAAATTAAAATCAATGATTGATGCGATGGGCCTTGTTGTTGCAACCCTATCATTTGGACATGCGTCATATTAAGGGCAAAAAAAATGTAGTTGCTGATGCATTGTCACGTGTGCCTTGGACTTAAGATTTGCCTTTGATAAAGTTGCCCCTTCCTCTTTTGTATTTCTTCTGTCCCAGTTTTCTTTACTGTAAAAGTGCTTCCCTCGGATCCAGGTTGCTGAGTCATGAGAACTAGGAGAGAAAAGTGTCTGAGGTGGGTCCTCGCTCTTGAGGAGGGGGATGTGACAGCTCCTTGGCCTCTGACCTATCTTCCATTTGGTTGCCTCGGATTAGGGTTGGATATCGAGAATCGAGTATCGATTGGTTCAAAAGTTTAAATTTCGATTCCTAGTTGCGATACCCAGTCCGCCGACCGGGAGAAGAAGCCGCTGAACACCAACTAACAAGGGTCCAACAGAAGTGTTTGCGTAAGCAAGCGAGTCAAGCATGGATAGTGTGTGTCGACGGTCCAAAGTGTGGCTTAATTTTTCTAAAAACAACTAAATCTTGGCAAAATGCAACACCGCTGCGTCTTCCTCTGGCTCTGGATCCGGGTCCGACCCCAAGTGTGGCACCGCAGTGACTGTACTGCATTCCGAATCCGGAAAGTGAAACAATATATAATGTCTTGCGCCAACATTGAGGCAGCTAACAAATTAGCCCACATATTTTTTCATAGACAATTTACGACCTGAGATTGCTAATGTTCCATGACTCCGCGATGTGCTGAGCCTACTCCGTTCATCTTAGCAGCAAAGGGGAAGATGTTGTGCAACAAAAGGAAGGTTTTACAAGTTGTTTCTTATTGTTTGTTTGCTATTGTGCACCAGGTTAGCCCATCAGTGGGAGCACATGTTAAAGTACCTGCAGCATCACACACTCGTGTAAATGTGTTTTCATGAGGTTTTCAAAAATAAAGCTCTCTTGAGGAAAGTGTACCCCTGTGAAAATGTATTCATAATTTATAATATTTATATTCAAGTTCATAGATTTTATATTTATATTGTAGTTGAAAACAGCCCTGTGAGAAATTCAAAGTAAAAAGTTCATAGAATTAAAATTGATGGAGAAGGTCAGACTATTTCATTCAGAAAGACCATTGGTTAGCTAGCTCATTTAAAATATCCTAAACTGTTTTTACCCTGCCTCTTAAAAGAATTGGAATCGAGAATCGTTTTGAACCGGAATCGAAACAAGGAATCGGAATCAGAATCGTTCAAATTCAAACGATACCCAACCCTACTTGGGATCTTGGGAGTGGCTAATTAGGAGAGATGGCTAACACCTGAGTTGGTGTGAATGCTCACCTACATCTTTGGATGCCTGAGCATTCATTCTCGCTCTCTCTTCTCTGAGTTGCTGGTTTGGTTTGATCTTGGGTTATTTAGCTTTTTTGTTCTCTTATACCTACACACACCCACACACTACAAGCATTACTAATGAACTGATTGACATAGTTAATTTAGTTTATTTAAATACATTTATGTTTACAACTTTAAAAGTCATGCGTGGTCTCCATATTTTGTCCTACCTTTGAGCCAGGTCATGACAGTTCCTAATATACTTCCAATCTATCTGAATCTTAACAGTGTGTAATCAATGGTCATTCAATTATTAAAATTCCTAACATTCTCTAATGCACTGAGCATTAGAGTTTTTCATAATGGGGGTATTAATCACTGCCTTAGGTCATAATTGTCTGGCGAAACCTGACCTCTTTATGTCGCCCTTATTCTTGGCTTTTTCTGTTGGTGCAATATTAAATAAATCTGTTGTTAAATTGTGTAACAAATGCTGTATGGGCATTAGGCTACTACTGTAGTGGGGCGAATGTGAAGTGTTTTAATCGTCCCAGCAGCATCTGCCGAAAAAATGTTTACTGTTTGATATTGTTTAGACAAAAATGACACGATGTTTAACTGAAGAAATTTAATGTGATGAATAAATAGGCAGAAAAAGGTTGACATTTTTTTGTTTACCATTAATATTATATATTAAATATCATATTATAATATTGACATGGAATGTTTTAACAGAAGAACGACTTAATTTAATAGATCAAGTTAAATAAAAAAACAATATATTAAGAAGTGGTACATTTGATTTTTGGTATCATAATGTAAATGTCATTTGTCCCTGCCAGAAGATAATGCTGTACAGAGGTCCTTGGCATGGCAATGTTTGGGAAACCCCTGCTCTAATGCACATGTGGCATACGTTGCATTAGTAGAAAAAACAGGCTTTTTATGGGGCTGATCTTTAATGTTTCTCCAACATACAGCCATGCTCACCACACACACACACACTAGGGCTGAACGATTTTGGGAAAAGATCTAATTGCGATTTTTCTGACAGATATTGCGATTTCGATTTGATTCACGATTTCCTTCAAATCAAGCTTGAGTGCAATATTCACAATGTACAGTAACATTAAAACATTGAATGCTATTACTCTAATGCAAGGACTAAAGTTAAAAATTGCTTCCAAATGAATTTATTAACAAGAAACATGCATGTTCATTCTTTAAAGTCCTTGACCAATGGCAGTTATTACAAATGAACTAAAAGAGCCATCTTTGACTGTCTTAAAATGTGCAAAAATCCTTAACTGTAATAATTTAATTGTAAATCAAATACAAAAACTGTTATTGAAATAAAATGACCCTTCTAAAAAATATGTCAGACATTAAAATAGGTGGGTCATTCATTTATGGCTTACCACTTTTTCTTTACACTCCGCGTATAGCTGTGGGACGGCAACCTGTTAGAAGTCGGTGCGGGAGGGAATTGTATATCTGTCCAGCGTGCGGAGGAGGTTTTTAAATCCGTCTTTCCGGTGTCTTCCGCTGCTCTTAGCGTACGGAGTTACACTGGCAAAAGATGCTGTAATTGTAGTCTGTTTGCTACAGTGGGCCTGATCATCATAGTCACCGGACTTTTTACCGGACTTTTTCGTCATGCACGCGTCATGCAAATGTCTGTGGTGATTTTTCAAGTGTCGGTGTTGTGCCGTAATCAGCGCCCCTGCCGTGAAATGCACCCTCTCGCGGGAGATTATATCACCGGTATATATTGGTTGTGTTTCCGCTGGATGTTGCAACTTTAGCGCGACAGGTTTTGCACAGTACCCGTTTCTGGTGCACGTCTGCAGCCTCAAACCCGAAATACTCCCAAATGACGGACGTGCTGTTTTTCTTGGCGATTAAATCCCCTAACTCCGCTTCTGGTCCAGTTGAAGTAATTTCTGACTAATTACGAATACGGAGCAGGTTAATACTGATTGGTTAGCGTGACCTGTTCACGAGTAGTCTGATTGGTGAGCTTGGCAGGATGGTCGGGAGACGGCATGTGTAAAACAGTTGACAACAGATCCTGGGTGAGTCAGGAGCGCTGCAAAAACCGCAGCTTTGGCGATCACATGATCGCGTTGTCTGAAATCGCAATTTCGGTCAGAAAACGATAAATCGTTCAGCCCTAACACACACACACACACACACACACACACACACACACACAACACACACACACACACACACACACACACACACACACACACACACACACACACACACACTAAACTAAACTAAACTAAACTAAACTAAACTAAAACAGGTTTTTATCTTTTCAACCAGACCAGCAGGAAAACTGCTGAAGGTGCTGCTAATTGCTTGTATGATGTATCTACAAATGTGTGTGTGTGTGTGTGTGTGTGTGTGTGTGTGTGTGTGTGTGTGTGTGTGTGTGTGTGTGTGTGGTGGTGTGTTTTATACAGGCACTCTAATAACAGGGGCTGAAGAAAGCTGAGCTGGGATAAATGCAGGTGGGCTCTCTCTCTCTCTCTGTCTCTGTCTCTCTCTCTGGCAGGTGGAGGCACACACACCTCTGTCTCAAGCTCAAGCAATTCCCAACATGGGAAGAGCCCAGCTGTGCAAATGAATAATGTGTTAATGGCATTGTATCTCAAACATATACACAAGCACTGTGGGTGTACAGTCAGTAATGGCAGCACAAGAGAGTATGAAAACTAGCCCGTCAAAGTGTGCTGCATTTCTCTTGCTAATCAGATTAAAAGCAACACACACACACACACACACACACACACACACACACACACACACACACACACACACACACACACACACACACACACACACACACACACACACACACACACACACACACACACACAGGTTATATTTCTGGCATACCACAAGTGTCCTCTTTTAAGGCTTTAGGCCAAAAAACATGTCAGAACACACTTGATTTGTGCTCCCTATCCCCTTCAATATCACCTTGACTTCTCCAAGCGTCTTTTCCCCCCAGCTTAGTGTTGCATTTTAACAACTTCTGAATGCATTACAATCACCGGACAAGGTGTCCTGAAGAGGTTTTATTTCCCTGACAACTGCATTGTTGTAGGACACACTGGTTGGCAATAAAATAAGTTGTGTAAATTATCAATATCAGATCAGATTTCTTGATATCATGTTTATGCCCCACATAAAAATGAAACGTGTTTCACACATCCACCAATCAGTAATTCAGTGCACGACAGAAGACTACAAAACTATATGGTAATAAATAAGAGCATTAATCAAGATTACACTAAAATAGAATAAAATAATAATAATCAGTGTGCCATGACAGTCCAAAGGTCGTCATACAAACAAAAACCACCTGCACAGTTTTTTCGATCGTTTCAGTCATGAAACAGGTAAAAGTATGAGTAATCAATCTATTTTATCCAGCTAATTCACAAGTGATTGCCTGTACTGAAAATGAAATGTGGTGTCTGATTAGATTAAAATTCCTTCCATTTTAGATGATATTCAGTTGTTTTGACCCAGCAGGCCTGGCCTCCTTCTGTGTTCCCTCTCCTGCCGCCAATCCACAACAGCAGCTTTGAACTTTAGACCTTGTTTTCTAGGCAGAGGATGAAAAATAACAGGCCGTCGGCTTGTTGGCAGACTGACAAGGAGACAGGAGAGGGAGGAGCGGAAAGGAAGAGAGAGAGAGAGAGAGAGAGAGAGAGAGAGAGAGACAGACAGAGAGAGAGAGAGAGAGAGAGAGAGAGAGAGAGAGAGAGAGAGAGAGAGAGAATAGCTTGTAAAGAAAGTAATGAAGAAAATAAGACGGGAACTGAGGAATGAAAGGAGAAATTGAATGACAGAGAGATTGAAGAGGAAGAAGGAGGAAAGAAAAAGAGGCAAGGGAGGGGGGGGGGGGGGGGGGGGGGGGGACACTGCTGGAGGAAACCAAAAAGGGAAACACGGTTGAAGAAATGCAGGCATAACAAAATAAAAAGCCAAGTAAATGAGAATAAAAGGGAAGAACATTATGAAGATTATAATTATACACTACAGGGCTTTTTCCTTCTATTGCCTCCCTTGGGCCAAATATGAGAAACTTGCAGACAATTTACACGTTTTCAAATGTCATGATTTACAGGGTTTTCTTTGTGATGGACGTGGAAGAAGTCTTTTTTGGGCCCTAGGGTGTCACGTGATCTGCACAGCGTGTTGCTGACAGCTTAAATACGATGCCTTAAGAACAAAGGCTGTAATGTATGGAGTACAAAGTATACACACTGAGAGACAGACAGCGTATTCCCAGCAAGCTGATTCATCTTCTAAGTGTGTTTCATTTTGTTTTGGTTTTTCAGTGTTACTAGAAGCATGTGAGGTGTACACTGAAGTGTTCTGGGCAGAAGCCCAACCACGGGAGAGTTTATTAATGTGTACAACAGGCTAGAAAGCCAACAGGCCTACCTGTTTTTTTTTACGATTATTTTTTCGTCTAGAGCGTCTTTCAAGCCTTTTAATATTTTTATACAGACAGTGTGGAAACAGGGAGAGAGAGGGAGAAGACATTGTGGGAAACTGATCCCGGGCCGGGAGTCGAACCCGGGATCGCCGCGTCGACGACGTTGACGTTGACTCCGTACATGGGGCGGCTGACCTAACCACTGCGCTACTGGCCGCCCCCTGTTTATACATTATTTGTAGAACATGTTTACATTATCTTTTGTTATTCTAATTGTAAGGAAAACAAAAAAATCAATAGCTTGACAAGACTGAGGGCCAAATCAGATGAGCTGAGGCTCACTCATCATGGGTGATCAATATGTGACCTAGAATATGTGAATAAGGGCAAAAGGGCACCAGCAGATTGACTGAAAATCATGTCATGCAGCGTTAAAACATGAAAACAGCCTCAGCTGCTGCAACTGAACCACACAAAACATGCTGATGATGATTCAACACAAGTTGAAAAATATGTTTGCTCCAGGCTGAAAAGTAAGAGATTCATGATTTTCAGATTTCAGTCAAAGTTCAACTTTTCCTATACTATATCTTGTGTTCACTGCCAACGCGTTATTCATTGAGATGTATCTCACAATGCTACATCACTAGAAACCTTACTACAACATGGCCGATTTACTTTTCCTCCAATCCAACAATACAGCAACTAAACATATGTGTTTTCCTATGAATAAAGGTTTAAGAAAAGTATATAGCACATTACTTTTGCTTGTTGACAAGGCTAAAACGTTAAATGACTACTCAGACAGCTCAAGTACAAGAAATTACTCATGAAATCAGACTGTACAGGCAGGTTTGTAATGACACTCATAATTCTGATGTCAGATTTGTACACGTTTCTGAGCTAATTCAAATACAATTATACAATTAATTATTTTTTTCTGTTTCTAGTTAAAAGAAGAAGCAGCATTTAAATTGCTCATCAACTGTTCTCCACACAGTGATGCCTGAGCCCAATGGCTCGTTGCCAACTGTGCTAACAGTACTAAATGTACAACATTTGTGCAAACCTGCTTGCAGGGTGGGTGCTATGCTTCTGCCACAATGCTGTCGCCAAAGGAGAGCAGTGCAGAGAGGCAGCCATGAGCTAGCCAGTGGGGCTCGCTCACATAAACATGCACTAAAAGCTTGCGTGGCCAGCCAACAAACCAAGAAGAAGATCAGATAACAACACACACAGAGGGAGTGTGGCTTCATTCTCCACTCAGGTAGACATCACTCCACTACATCTTTACATAGACAATAGTGATTTGCTGCTACATTGATGCTCTGAATTGTGTATATTGATCTTTTAAATATATTACAAAACAACACCAACTATGACCTTGTCCTCCTTCCTTAGATGGCCACTCAATATTTCCAGAGAAACAGGACCAAGCTCCAAAAAACTCCAAGCTTAATATTCTCTGACAACATAAAGATAAATTGTACGTTTTTTTCCCCTAAAGGTTTCCCCATTTCCTGCTTCAACTTGTTAACAACCGAAGGGAAAGGCGACGGTCGTGGCAGCCTTATTCAGGCAAGAGAAAAAGCTGCCTGAGCATTCATCCAGCTGTCAGGACAGGGAGTTTCTGTGTGGTCTCTGTGTGTGTTCATTCACTTCAGGAGGGACAACTAAATAACAAACCACACAAAGTAATGTGTATTACTCTAACTAGTATGCACTATTGGCCTGCTCTAATTACACTGAAGGATAACCAAATGAGGGAAAGAGAAAAGCTTGTTTTCTACAATGTCACACCCAAAGTCTGGCATCAGTCTCAGGAGCAACACTTACCCGCATAGAAAAATGCTGCATTTTAACTGGTGAAACAAATCGGTTGGAGCTCATCTGTTTGTTTTATAGACGTTTGTGTTGTTTGCTCAACATGCAATGATAGCTTCAAAGGAGGTGTTTTATTATGTTATTATTATTATTGTTGTTGTTTTATTGATTCTAATAACATTTAAGAATACCATCATTAGCCACTAGAAATTTTAATGATTTAATGCTTACTCTGTTTACAGAATGACAAATTCCATGAAGGTAATGACTTGGAACGCCAAGTCTCCAACCTGCCAGACCTGTGGACTAGGAGAGGCCCTGGTGACGGGGTGACTGAAGGAAGTCTGGTATAGTAATCCTGAATAAAAAGAAGGCCATCATGGACCTCATTGGCTGGATCAGACAGCGTTTTCTGCTGAAACCCTCTGATGCTTGCTTTGAGGAGTATAGCTGTTGAATACCACGATAACATTACACTGTTCTTGTTGTGTTTGTTTTTTTAAACATTGTTTTTCTCCTATTAATACATACAGTATCATGTAAAAGGTTTACAAAGGTGGTCTTTAGGGAATTGGAATATATGGGATTGGGACAAAAAAAACAACACTCACAATAAGTTGATCATAAATATCATCTGGAGTAACTTGAAACAGCTGCCTAGCTCATTATATTGGTATGTGATCCCATAGAAAAATATTATGTTTCTTAACAACGCATACAGTGATTCTAGTATGATTAAGAGGTTTAAGCATATTATGATTATCAGGATATCATAAATTGCTATTATTTTTGCCAGGATAATCATGCCATGACATTTTCGTGTCATCCCATGCCTAGTGCTTTCCTCGTCAGGCTATTGATCAAATAATAAATTCATAGGTGACTCCATAACAAATATGCTAATGACTAAAAGGCAAATGCCGGTTGAATTAAAAGGAGGGGGTCAAACTGCTTATTTCGTATTATCAAAAGAAATGTATTATATATATATATATATATATATATATATATATATATATATATATATATATATATATAAAATAAAAAAAACAAATAAAATTAAACAGATATGACTACTACCTGTCAAAATGAAGTCCAAACCAAAGTAAATGCTGTCTGTGTGTTTGTTGGTTTCTACCCACCTCTATTTTCTTTGATGAATTCAATTTATTTCTTCAAAATGCATGCATATTTAATCATTTCATAACATAACAGAACATGGGCATTAAAGCAGACATCGTTCAACAAAACTATCAGTGAAGAAATGAGTTTCTCTTCACAGACCATTACCCTTTTACTTCACCCGCTCTGTCTTATCTGGCAAGTACACAGGGTCGATGTTAATATGAACCAAAATATTAATGCAAAATAACATCGACAATGACTGTGATCAAACGTCCAGTTGCCTTTTAGTTGAATGAACAGACAAGCCAGGAATAAATAAAGATTCATAAAAAGGACACCAGGCAGCATTTGCAGCTACCACTGACCTTTTACTCCATTTTCCTCCCAGCAGCCAAACACGGTAGCTTACAGCCGACACTCCTACAGACAAAACCTCCCTAGGTCCAGAGCGATAACTCCCACTTCAGGCTCTCCCTCTTCCTAGCGTCCTCTCGCTTAACTCTCTAGCTGGTATAATGATTTGGATATTTATTGACACTCCCATGCTTGGTCTCTTCATTGCCAACTTGACGATTTCCTCCTGCTACTGCCACCACACCAATAACGCCTCCTCCTCTTATTTCTCTGCCTCTCTCTTTCTGCCTGAAGCGTGTTCATTTGATGCGGCAAAAATAAAACACACTAGCCTGAAGCTATGTCAGTGTTGACGAAGAGTGAGGGGCAAAGGGCCAACAAGGTGAAGCCTTAAAGTTAATGGATAACCTGATAATTGGGGTCAGCAGGGTGAGGGCAAACTCCACAAATATAGCACAAGCCATCACTGACATGAGGAAATAGTTTAAAGGGAAAGGAAAGGGACTCTGCATGATGCCATTAAATCGAAGGAGTGTGATAAAAGAAAGGTTCTAAAAGTTAAATGAGACTGTTGGCAATCTGCTTTGTAACCCATAATTTGGTTAATTTTCCAAGAATGTCAAATTACAAAAATGTGTGAGACATCAATATAATGGTTTTAATTTAATATAATTCAGATGCTTAGCTGAAGGTCTTTGATGTTTCATTTATTACAGCCATTTTTATTTCATTTCATTTAGATAAATAAGAAATAAACAACTGCTGCATCTTGGCAATACCACACCACATTGATTGAAGCAAGAAATACATGCCAGTTTATAATGACCGGTAATAAAACAGCACTCATCTCTTGCTTTCATCTCTGCCGCACATAAACCAACTTCAAAACAATCTGGTATGTAGCCTGGTCCAACAGGTAAATATATGATGTAACAAATTCTCATTTCAAGTTCAAGTATTTGGGTTAGCATAATCTTTGTTGGTATTTCTTCTGATACATACATACATATATATATATATATATATATATATATATATATATATACACATATATATATATATAACACTCCATTGTGGGTTGGATAACACGCATAACAGGATACAATATTAGTAGACTATATGATTCTCAGTAGTAGTGTAACGATTCATGCGATGCATCAATGAATCGATTGTCAGTCCTACCGATTGAACTAAATTGATCTGATAAAAAAAATAAATAGAATGAATCGCTTTGGCTTCACGAATAATCGATATAGATGCATTAAATCTTATGAATCGCAATTCTTATTATGATTGATGTTTTAAGACTGAGTTTACACATTTTTTGGTGCAGCTCGGAAATAAGCATACACCACGCAAAGAAAAATGGTGAAATTGACAAAACGTCTACAGTGTGTTGAATTTGTAAAAGTGCAATGAAATACCACGGGTACACTACACATCTAGCCAGCCACCTTTTAAGGCGACACGGTATCACAGAAGCGTCAGTAGCTGCAGCTAGCACAGTTAACCCTTCTGCTAGCGGTAACCTTGCTGTTAACCTTTTTAAGCGAAAGCGCGTCAATTGCAAAATTTATTTGCACGGACTTACGTACTTACGGCGTGGTAGAAAATGCCACCCACTCACTCTTAACTCACTCATTCACCCACCCTGCCAGCATGTAGCCTGTTGAAAAATGTTCAAAATAACTGAGCAACATTTAATTACATTTTTTATTCAGCATAAAATATTATGCAGGAATACTTCTTATTATTGAATAAATATGTTTAAAAAGTAATTCTGTTGTCCGTTTATTTGTTCACCTTTCAGAAGAATACAGATCAGTCTCAATTGCACTATTGCATGTTTAATTCATGGATATAGAATTCTGGTTAAAAGTTACTGAATCGAATCGACAACTACTGAATCTGAATCGAAGTGAAGCCAAATATTCACACCCCTAATTCTCAGCAATAATAAGTCATAAATACTCGCAACACTACAAGCTGGGTTGCTGTGGCAACACGTCTTTAGAGCCATATAACCTCAATGAGGTGGATGACAGGTCTGGTGACTCGTTTAGGTTAAGTGGCCTAAGCTAAGGGTGCAAGCCACATGACATTGGAATGCTTTAGGGCGATGGAATTTTGGTGAATGTCTTAAGCCTCAAGTAGCCTAAGGAAGTCCAAGCTAAGATTATACATTTTTAATTAAGATGTACTGATGACAAAAGGCATGTGGGGGATAACATAACAGAGTTATACTTCTGGCTTTATCTCGGGGCAATGGACAGATTCCAACAGAATGCTCTGGTGCATCTTTCTCTACTTAAGAAGAAATCGGATTTGAATAATTAAACAACTCCCTAATTGACTGGTTTAAATTCAAACATTTCACTACTGTGTGGTCGTCAAAATCCAACCATCCATTTCACAGTGCTTTAAGCAGCATTTGAGCACATATTATAGTAATATTTATTTGAACAGCTTGTCCAAGACCTGCCGTAGTGAATTATGGGATGAATTCATTCAGATGCAGTGATGCACTAAGCTAGAGGTCAGTCTGATAAAAGATACCCTCAAGAGAAATGTATGTCTAAAAATACTGCATTATAATACAGTGACGACTGTATATTAAATGAGTTTACACTGATTTGGTTAATGGAAGGGTTAAGTATGCCAAAACCTGACATGATGACAGTTGACATGACAGCGAAGTCAGTAGAAACTTAAGTGTGTTGCTTTTTTAGGAAAGCTAATGTACTATACATTATACATCAAAGTGGCTTTTGACGGAGAGAGACTGCATGGAAGATTACGTTTTATTAAAGAAAACCTGACAAATCTATCTAAAAGGTAATTTCTTTATTGAGTTTACAAACACATTTGCTTTCAAGGTGCTCACGTTTAAGAGGATGAAAATATTCATATTCAATAAAACCTATAATATGCACTCGATACCTTTCTAAGTATCCAGCAAAATATCCCAGTTTTAGTTAGTATCGAAACGTATCCATTCCAAAAATACCTTCAATCAATCCTTGCCCACACCAAAAAAAACACCCACATCTCACATGATAATCATTTAATTGTACTCGAGTGGTATTGGTATGAATTTAAGTGTAGAGATATTGGTATTGGCATCATAATTCAAACAATACCCAGACCCCCTTACACTGATAAAAGTATGGCGCTGCAAAATCAAACCACATTAGCTGATCAAATTTGCAACAAAGTCCACAAAGCCAGAGTCCCTGTGATTTCATCACCTCATTGAAGTGGCCAAAAAAAGAGGAGGAGAAAAAAAGGAAAAAAGAAAAATGTGAGGCCTTCTTTGCCCTCTGCCAAAATCTCCATGTCACAGGAAAAAGGCATCAGGCCAAGACTAACATATTAGCTCACTGAAATGTAAGGTGCTTAATGTGGTCAGACAGAACTCTGAAGGAAATTTCTCTCACTTTACCGGCAAAACAACCCTCTTTCGAGCATCTGAAACAAACTCATCAGAAATAAGTTTCCTTTCAGTAATATCAAATCTTTATTACTCCATTCACTGAGGTTAGTGTGGCATACCCAAAATGTCTGCAATTGTATCTTCTGTTAATCTCCTTTTAGAAACAAAACTGGAAAAAGGTTTACTCGTGTTTGACAGTTCAATAAATTACCAGATTATGCGCTCTGTTAAGAGATGTGGCAGCATTGTAGCGCTAGAACCAGTTATCTTGATGACCTATAGTGACAACGCATGAGCATCGTATGCTTAGTTATGTTCACTTTGGCTAGGACAGATACTATGCAGGCTTGTTTTACATTAATTTATTTATTCAATAGCCCTAGAAAACATGTTTTTAATAAGTCTATCTGTCAACATAAAAACAGTGACAATGTTAAAGTCGAGTTGAAATGAAAAATGCCATTTTAGATCACATCACCCTTTTGTGCACCTGTTTAACAATATATATATATATATATATATATATATATATATATATATATATATATATATATACTGTATATATACTACCGTTCAAAAGTTTGGGGTCACTTAGAAATGTCCCTATTTTTGAAAGAGAAGCACTGTTTAGTTCAATGAAGATACCATTAAATGAATCACGAATACAGTCTAAACATTGTTAATTTGGTAAATGACTATTCTAGCTGCAAATGGCTGATTTTCAATGGAATATCTACATAGATGTACAGAGGCCCATTTCCAGCAACCATGACTCCTGTGTTCTAATGGTACATTGTGTTAGCTTATCGTGTTAAAAGGCTAATTGATGATTAGAAAACCCTTGTGCAATTATGTTAGCACAGCTGAAAAATGTGCTGATTAGAGAAGCTATAAAACTGGCCTTCCTTTGAGCTCGTTGAGCATCACCATTTGTGGGTTCGATTTTAGTCTCAAAATAGCCAGAAAAAGAGAACTTTCTTCTGAAACTCGACAGTCTATTATTATTGTTGTGAGAAATGAAGGCTATTCCATACGAGAAATTGCCAAGAAACTGAAGATTTCCTACAACGGTGTGTACTACTCCCTTCAGAGAACAGCACTAAACAGGCGCCAAAATAAAAACCAAGGAGTGGGAGGCCCCGGTGCACAACTAAACAAGAGGACAAGTACATTAGAGTCTCTAGTTTGTGAAATAGAAACTGGCGGTTTCATTAAACGGTACCCGCAAAACACCAGTCTCAGTGTCCACAGTGAAGAGGCGACTCCGGGATGCTGGCCTTATAGGCAGAGTGGCAAAGAAAAAGCCATATCTGTGACTGGCCAATAAAAGGAAAAGGTTTAGATGTGTAAAAGAACCATGCATTGGACAGAGGAAGATTGGAAAAAAGTGTTATGGACAGAAGAATCTAAGTTTGAGGTGTCTGGATCACACAGAAGAACATTTGTGAGACGCAGAACAAGTGAAAAGATGCTGGAGGAGTGCCTGACGCCATCTGTCAAGCATGGTGGAGGAAATGTGATGTTCTGGGGCTGCTTTGGTGCTGGTAAAGTGGGAGATTTGTACACGGTAAAAGGGATTTTGAATAAGGAAGGCTATCTCTCCATTTTGCAACGCCATGCCATACCCTGTGGACACCGCTTGATTGGAGACAATTTCCTCCAAGTACCTCCAAACTATACAAGAATTATTTAGGGAAGAAGCAATCAGCTGGTATCCTGTCTGTAATGGAGTGGCCAGCGCAGTCACCAGATCTCAACCCTATTAAGCTGTTGTGGGAGCAGGTTGACCGTATGGTATGTGAGAAGTGCCCAACAAGCCAATCCAACTTGTGGGAGGTGCTTCAGGAAGCATGGGGTGACAGCTAGAATGCCAAAGGCCTGCAAGGCTGTAATTGCTGCAAATGGAGAATACTTTGATGAAAGCAAAGTTTGAAGGAAAAATCATGATTTCTAACCTCGTCAATGTTTTGACTATATTTTGTATTAATTTGTTACTCATTTGGTGAATAAAAGTGTACGTTTTCATGGAAAACATGAAATTGTCTGGGTGACCCCAAACTTTTGAACGGTAGTGTGTATATCTGTGTGTGTGTGTGTGTGTGTGTGTGTGTGTGTGTGTGTGTGTGTGTGTGTGTGTGTGTATAAAATCAATTGCTTACATCAGCTAGTACTAACCAATTTCAAATATAAAATCAATTTCTTACATCAGCTAGTACCAACCAATTTCATCCAATAATATCATGACATCTATTCACCAATTAATCTGCAACTACAGCTCAGCAGAGCTAGAGAAGGTTGTGAGCTAATCTTTTCAGCAATCAAATCAAATTCCTTACCAACGCTGCATCCCGCCTGTCGATCCTGTTTCACCATACTAGCTAGAGCTAGAGCTAGAGTAGCTAGATACTCTTGAAATACCATTTCAGCTTGACTTTAAATAACAAGGTGGTGATAACTGCCATAAGAAAAAACATTGCAAAGCTCTCAGAGGTTGTATTTTACATTCCTAAATGTTCTCTGCTGTGATGGGATACGTTAAAACCACCATTAAGAACCACAGCGAGGAAGCAGAGAAAGAAAAATATTGCTCTGCTCTTGGAATCAAAACAATGCTATCTCTATGGAGCACTATTTGCAAGCTTTGGATAACTTGAAGGACTTACTAGAAGGGAGATTTTATTTTCTGTTTTTAACTTGGACTTTGGAGGGAAATCCAACACTGTTCTTTCCTAAGTTGAAAGCTTAGTGTGCTGTGCTTGTGTGTGTGTGTGTGTGTGTGTGTGTGTGTGTGTGTGTGTGTGTGTGTGTGTGTGTGTGTGTGTGTGTGTGGGGGGGGGGGGGGGGGGGGGGGGGGGGGGGGGGGGGGCTGGCATCACTAACAGCCAAAAGAACAGGATAAGCCTGCCTGGTATGCAACTCTAATTCATAGCTGCCTTCATCCTCTCTAGAAGGCAGAAAGGTGAATTGCTTTGTGTATCATTCCCACGTGTTAAACAGGAGCCGGCAGTGGTTCGAGGAGAAAGAGATACACCCAAATGGTGTCAAACTCGGTACAATCCTCCGTAACAGCCTCACCTTCGTTCACACACATGACGTGTATGCTAAACCAAAACATACTACCCACGTCTGATTCCAGTTTCCTGTCACTCTGGGAGTTGGCAGACTGGGCACAGCGTACAGCTGCCAGCGCCTTTGTCGAGCAGGTAACATTAGTTAGAACAACAACATTAAGCCAAGTATCAGTTTATCTTCTCTGCAGTATTGTGCGGGGGAATCTTTCCAGGTCGTCTAGACTGCCAAGTATGCAGGTGTAAATCAATACATCACCCATCAAATGGATCTGGAGACTTGTACTTGAAAACTGGCTCCTTCACATTCCCTGATGTGGCTTGGCAAGCTGTTAAAGGAAGAAGAGCTCTGAAGGAGAACGGCCTGCACTCAGTGAAGCAGAAGGGCCCTCTTATTAAACGAGGAGAGAGTGACTTTTTCAAGTTAAGTGTTCAAAATTCAGCCACACTTTGCCATAATTTCAGAGATTTGTCAGTATTACCTACAGTTTGTCTGCATGTTTGTCATCACGGACTCTGTGATGCAGTGGGTTAAGGAAGGATGAATAATAGTCTCAAAAGAACGTTTGCGGTCCAACCATCAGCTGGCAAGTGCAAAACACATAATGAAGCCTTTAATAGAATGTAGGACAGGGACGTGGACAATGGATGCTTTAAATGGGACGCAGGAATGTGGGACACAGAATATAGGTTCTATGACGTAGTTCAGATGGAGGTGTACTGCAGAGGGTGAGCGCTATGAAGACGTGCTACTTTCATGTGTTACAGGAAACTTCTTAACTAGTTCTGGAAATAAAAGACTGCAGTCACGTTCGGCAAGTGTCAGGTGTCACAACAACACTGATGTGTAACCACAAGGGCCTCCATTTGTAATGCCTCTCAATCAAGCAAGGTATCACAGCTAAGCACATGGACACCCGAGTAGCTTCTTTCTCAAAGAAAAACAATACAGGAAGAGAATGTATGCACTGTACCTTCATTTGAACTGGGTCGATGTTTATCTCCTGAATGTGAAAACCTCTGTTGAAATCTTTTAAACTGAATTTCCCCCTTTGCTTATAGTTTACATCTATCTGAAGTAAAACTATGTAAGGCATTTTGTTATATTCTTTATACAATGTTATAATCGTATAATCATCACTAATCAAGACTAGGGGTGGGCAATATAAAAGAAAATCACGATATTTCAGGGTATTTAGGCGATAATGATACATTTGACGATATGACAAAATACTGCAAAACAGGTTGTTATTCATTTCATACTTCTATACACTATAATGAGGGATTTTAGCCCATAAATTAAAAATAAATAAAAAACGGACCTTGAACTTTTACACATTTTATTAAAAAAAGCACTGCAAACCATTATAACGAAAGAAAAGCTCAACATAGAAAGTTGCACACACTTGTTTGGATTGCGCTTAAGTTATTTGAAGCTTCAAGCTCCTTCTGTTTATGAAATATGGACAGTCTTTTGGGTAGTGTCCATGGGTGTTTTTATAGTGTACTCAGTGTACTTCTTCTGTGCCATTTATGTTTTTAACTTTCTCTTTCACTACAATAACTCTTTGACTGTCATTTTCTCTGCTTTGAACTCCTCCGTGTCTCCCGTTTGCGCAAACACAACAACTCACGGCCAAGAGTAAATTAGGCTCCGATTGGCAGTAAAAGCTCCTACGGGAGCCAATACGACTGTCCGATGCATAAACGTAACTCTATACGTCACTAGCAAGATGGTGGATTAGAACTGATCGATATATGTATACAAAATGGAGAAATGCGCCACGGAGACGAGGAGACATCTAGTCACATCTTTTACAACTTTGCGCATTCATTTTGTTGTCGGAAATAAATGGCTCACATGGACAAGCAGGGTACCGTTGTTTAGCCACGTTTTTCTAGTTTAAAAGGGAAAAAACGCATGTTTCTAGCACAAACCATTAAAGAGTAATGACGCTGGAACAGTGTCGTCTTTTGTAGTGTATACGCTACAACGGGTCTCAGAGGGTTTTGAAGTAGCTCCTTTTTTGGGAATTATTTCTTCTGAAGTATTGCTTTCAGCCATGTTTGGTTTCAATCATGCTTGTTGAATGTTAATGAGCTGCATGAGTTGCGCTGCATGACGCTGTGAGCGTACGCTGACAGCATAAGAGGCATGACGGCAACCAATCAGATTTTTCATATCCTAGGTCTGTCATTACTTCATCACTCTGTCATTCTCCCCATCCCGTATCTTGCCCCTTTAATAGTGAGACTAACATGACTCATTAGTTGACTGGGAAGAGACAAATACAAGGACATTAAAACATGATTTAGGATTGCTAAATTTGATGCCAGCTGCTTTATATTTGTGAAAACAAGTAACAATTGCTACAATAAAAGTACAAAAATGACGCTATACATTGTGTGTGTGTGTGTGTGTGTGTGTGTGTGTGTGTGTGTGTGCGTGTGTGTGTGTGGTGAGCATGGCTGTATGTTGGAGAAACATCAAAGATCAGCCCCATAAAGTATAGCCTGTTTTTTGTGTAGTGTACATACCGTATACACATTAGAGAATGTCATTCATGACTGTGAGCCTCGACATGTGTGGTTCTTTAAATGTGTGCTTTTGCCTGGCAAATGCAGAATAACTGACAGCAGTAGTGTGCTGCCAACAGGGACGTAGTACTACACGAAAAGGACCAATGCCCTTCTCTACAATGGAGTCCACTGTAAAAAGGCTGGCAAATAATCTTAGACGAGTCATGGCGGGAAAGAAGTGGTTATAGTGCAGCGGCCAGGGCAGAGATTAGCCACTGTGATAAAAGGAGAAACTCTCACAGGCAGATTAACAGAGTGCAAATGGCCTCTTGAAAGAGATCCTTCAGATCCAAAACACAGACATAAGCTTCCATTCAAACGCCTATTATCCAATTCTATTCCATCCCGTCTGTCTTTTCACTCAGTTTAATACATTGTGCCACTGATCTAATACTACTCAATTCTTTCCTATTCACTGTCAGAGAAGTATGAGAAAGAGTTTTCAGGGCTGGCATCTTCAGTGCCATAGTCTGTCAATCAAGCACAAACCTGCAGGTCCTTTGTAAATTAATTATTCACTTCTTCCATGACATCATGTAGTTTACTTTTCTGGTGTTAACCCAGAGCTCCGTTTTAACTTATTACTGTGAAATAACAAATGTGAGAGTATCCTGTATGACGACATGTCACTACATATATTATGAATGGGTTTTATGGACTGAGGGCTCATGAAACTTGATCCATCTGTTATGTTGACATGATAATGATGATCTCTTTCCGACAAATTCATCCCTGACTTCTCATCTGTACTTGCATATTCACATACAACCACTGGTGTAAGTGATACCTTTCCAAGTTAACTTCCAAATGAGGTGCACATCATAAAATACAAGATGGAAAAACCGAAAGTCAGAATTTTTACTTACTTCCAGACTGTGTGGGTGTGAGCAGTTGGTGCCTCGTTCATGTCACCTGCCCTCACTCTGCCGTTGCACCTGTAGGGCAACTTGCACCTTATCGGGACTATGATGGATTTTGATTACCTTAGGGCGTGCTTAGGGTGTGATTTCTACTCCAATTCAATTTGGCACACGCATAGCACATGGTGCTTATATAAAGGTGGATCAATGGCTCTGTCCAGCAACGTCACATGCAGTATTGTAAACATTAAAGAAAATGACAATACTGTGTCCCTGCCAACACTTAAAACCTATGAAGTTTAACACAGCATCTCCACTGACTGCTGCCTTTGATTATCAGCTGGTTGAGATTCAGCGTTATTTGTAGGGCCTTTAGAGTAAAAATCTGTTTTGACTTTCCGTACATGACATCAACTTGAGCCTGTGCATTTGTGTAATTTTCAACATCTAATCGCTGCCTTTGTTTGCGCTGTCAGCACTCTTAGCCACTAGAAAATTTAAATAGCCTCAATACAGTTATTGGAAGGGGATGTTTTCACAGCAATATAACAATGATATCGGAGACAGGGAATTATGACCTGTTAACTTCCCAACACCAGCTCCAAGCAGCTTATCATAAATTATTAAAACTACTAATGCCAAGAATTCTGCTCTTTTTTTTTACCAAACCAAGTATTTAAATAGAAATACAACCATGTCATCTGAATTCTGTTTTTAATGCAAATATCAACTATAGATGATAATAACAAAGTTAAAGGATATCATATTGGCAAAAGAACAAGAATAACAGCACTCTGTGCATCTCTAACTTTACTCATGACTTTACCTTGTAGATACCCAACTGACGGCTTAATCCAGAGTGACAAATGCTGCAGTTGGTATAATGCTATAATAAGCCTGAAAAATACCATAATTAGTCAAGTACTTAGTAATGTTTTTAACTAAATTGCAAGTGAAAGGGGCCACTTATAGGAATGATCTCAGAGAATTATCCCCAGCTCAGTGGACCACAGTAGCATCTTTCAGGTCATCGTTTTGGTTAGACAGCCCTCAACTGAACTGTTTTAGTAGACAGAAAATGGCCAAAACGGCAAGAGACAGGGACTTTGTCTCCTTTTTTATTGTAAGACAACAAACTCTTAGTGAGTCACTAATCACTGAAGCATTATAAAAACTATGAACACATTTTCATCTTATGCCAAGTCATTTCACAATACCATTTTTGGTCTTCAAAAAAAGGGAGAAGACGGTTACATTGGGACAAGTCCATGCAAACGTTTCAAGTTTAACCACAGTCGGACCCCATTGTAAAATTACACCAAATGTGAAAACAAAAAAAAAGAGAGTCTTTCCACCCACTACCTGGCATCCATTTATGAGCGAAAATAACAGGGCTTAGTGGAAAACAACAGTGTCTGACAGAGAAAATGACTCATCTCTTCATCGCTGCATCTCTCGCTCTCTGCCTTCCTCTTTTCTAGTTACCAGCTCCAGAACATCCTGTACATAAAAACATAGCTGAACTTAAATGAGAACATAGACACCAGTACTGTGCACAACACGTTTACCCCTCTGTTCCAGGAACTGGTGGGGCAGGCTGACAAAAGTTAAGGAAATAAACACTGTGCCCATACGACAGGCAAAACACAAATGAGTTGTTTCAAAAGTTTCAAATTTAGAAATAGAATAAGAGAAAGGAAATTAGTTCCACGCATTAAATCACAAGGGTGGGATTTCTATCATGTCAGATTTACCAAAGATCTCTATGTGGCTGCAGCAGCCTAGTTTGCTTCCTGTTGTCAATAATCGATGGTGTAGAACTACAGGGTGAGTTTGACAGAGTAATTTCCTCTCTATCACAGAAGCGATTGAAGCCCAGCCTCCTGTTGAAGATCCACCACATTTTGAACTACAAAGACAACAGATACATGCTGACAATAATACCTGTTGCCAGTTGTCATCGGTGAAGACTTGATACAAAGAGAGGCTCAGGCTGCTCTGTCCAACCTAGCTATGCTGATAAAGCTTGAGCTCCATTACTAGCACAAAGCTACAGTGATTTTCACAAGTTCTGCTGGAGGTGATTGCTGACATCAGTGCCGAGGGCAAGTCAGTCTGTCAAAAGCAGCCACATTTATTTCCACTCTTGATAGAGAAGCCGAAATCTCTGCTTTCAATAAGAAAATGAGTTCAGGCAGGCTTAGTAGGTAAACACGCCGGGCTCATCAGAAGGGATTGCATGAATCCCTTGCACCATACTGGTACGGGTAGTCATGGTGGCAGCACATTTCTATAAGGCTGGGTCTACATGGACTTCTTAGCTCTGAATTAAGAAGACACTTTTTTAGTATTAATTAAAGATTGTGTTTAAAAAAAGTCAAGCGGCACTGAACAGCTAATAAGAGGAGAAAAAGCATATCATGTAACTTTCATAAATAATATTCTGACTTATTTGGCAAATTACTGTTGTATGAGGAATGCTATAAAAAGTATTTGTATATGACATTAATAAATAAAAAAATATCCCTCTCCTCTTCCTCTTCACAACACTCGCGAGATGCTTGTTGACCTTGATACACCACTTAGATTAGAGGAGTTCCCGCAGATTGCAAGCAGCAGGAAATTGCTGAATGTGTGTGTGACGTGTGTGCGTTTACAAGCGCATGGATGTGTGAGAGGCCTCTGTAGAGAAAGCAGCCCAGCGACATGACTCCAGCCTTGGCTGGTTTGATAACTTCCACTTTGTCCTTGGATGGAAAATGGGAAAGAAACAGGAATTGTTCCACAGATTTCTAGATTTTGGATCAGCATCTATGTGAGTGGGGCAAAATTTTAAAAGGAACATGACAGACGCTTGGCTCAAGATATGTTTTTCTGTGCACTGGCACATCTTTTAAATTTACATGCATCACATGGTTTTTTACCTGCACCCAACTTCTTTTCTTTTTTTTTTTTTTTTACTGCACCATTTGTTCTATTTGTCCTTCACCATGTGAGCAAAAGTTTCCAAGCATGTTATAAGAGCCAATGTTTTCCAATCTAAAAGATAATATTTGTGTGACAAATGTTCTCAGAGGTGCACTGCTCTAAAAGATTGTGTGATGAGTATCAGATGTTTTACTAATGTAAAAGATTATATCATGTCGCATGAATTGTCTGGGAACCTCTTCACAGGGGTTGTAGGCAAAACCTAGGAGTTGAGTTCCAGTTTGACTGTGCAACACCACGACCAGGGCCTATTTCAGGCTTCAATAAATTCTTGGGAAAAAGTTACACGGGGGTGCCAACTTTTCAATTTAGTTTAGAGTGAAATTATAAAATCACTTCAGATTTTACATGAGCCAACTTCCCCACTAATTATCTCAAAAATGTCACTGTAAACAAATGTTTCATGATCATAGTCATCCAGAACACTATTGGTCTGATGATGGATAAGATTCTTGGGGCAAGGGACTATATTTCTGGGATTATCTGCTCATTGTTTACAATCTGGTTAGCAACTAAAGTACAAAACCGGGGTTATGAGACAACAAGTAGCCGGTTTATAAGATAATCCAACAAAACCAATAGAAAGATATTGTTACAAGAAAACCGGTTGCTTTCCAGATTGTATTTCGGCGAATGCATTCCACTCTTTAATTTCCATAATAACTATTTACCTGCATTCAATGACAGCCTGCTCGAAAGTGTTTCGTCAATACTGCCCAGACTACAAAAGGAAACCAGAACTCTTCCGATACCTAAATCTTTCTGTCCCGTTGCATATGATACAGAATCTGGTTATAGCGAATATCCTCAACAAGACTGCATTGATGTGAAAGATTAAAATGTATTAATATATGAAACTGCTTCAAATTGACATTTTGAGGAGAAAACCAATGTGCTTCTCACAAAAGTTATTCAGGAAACAGTTATTTACAATCAGGAATTATTTGATGATGCTTTTATTTGGTCTCTAAAATATGAGAAATTATTTCTGAAATGTGTCTTTCTTAATCCTTCTTAGCCTCTCCGAGAGATGCTACCATAACCGTATGGATGAATTCTTTACGTGCTGCCATTGCATTATGCTGCTCTGTGTTGTCGTTCAGTGCACTTTCACCATCCTCTTAACTCGCCTCAACATTATCAGTGAGAAATGGTTTTCTCTGCCATGAAAATGGACGTGGTGTGAGAGCGGGTGAAAATGTCAATTACATTGGGCCTCGCGGTCAGTGGTTACATGCACTGCTGCGTTTAGGTGCTGAGAATTACACGGACTCTTTATATGTAATATAATGTAATAGAATTTAATATATATAATATTAAAGTAAAAATGGTATGGAACGTGTTCAAAGTTTTGGGCCTGGTTGGCAAAGCACAGTAGGTTGACTGATACCACATTGTGGGGTTTCTGGGTATTGAAGATTTTAAAATGTGTTTCAAGTAATGGTTTTACTGTAGATGAATGACTCACCCTTAAAGTAATATGAGACCCTCACCAACAAAAAGGTTCACATATTCACTATGAGAACACAAAACACAAAATCACAAGTAAAAGCAACAGTGAAAATAGGATTTGTGAATATCTTGTGCAGCTATAAAGTGTACAATTGTCAAACATGATGGCTGCTTTTTTTTCAAACACATGTGAAAGCAGAATCTGATTCCGAGTGACAGTTTCAACTCTGCAGTGACCTGCACAGCTGTATATAAGTGGGATAAGGGAGGGATCAGGCTGAGTTAAGTGTGCAGACGTTTAGCCACTTTTCTTCTGCAAATGTGCCTGAATTCATGGATTTATGGGTTTAATTATGTGTGTGTGTGTGTGTGTGTGTGTGTGTGTGTGTGTGTGTGTGTGTGTGTGTGTGTGTGTGTGTGTGTGTGTGTGTGTGTGTGTGCTCGTACAATAAAGACTGAGCGCCGTGTGTGCGTGCTCGTACAATAAAGACTGAGTGCTCAGGATTTCCCAGCCAGGCTTCGCCAAATCAGAGTTAAAGAAAACAAAAACCACAACCAACCGACACCACATGGAGAGCAAAGAAAGAGGGTGAGGAGAAAAGAGGGGGGATGCTGGAGGAGTATAAATCATTATCTATGTTTAGAGTTGTGGCTGTTGTTTGTTGCTCGGTTTCTCCTCTCTGTGTAACAAGCATACGTCCTCGGAAAACATAACCACTCCACTCCTGGTTTCGGCCGCTGCGTATACACACATTTACACAAACATACACACCCAGAATTATGTTCACTGGAATGAAACGACATGTTGTCTTAGGCATGACATCTGCATTACAGCTGAATTCATTCAGTACTCGGTTAGAGAACGATAAATTGAATATAATTTGTTTTGCGGATTGTGCTACATGGGATGTAGTCAGTGACTATATTACAAGCTAACAAATTGCATACATACATCACACACTTTGTTTTTTGTAATATATTATTATAGTTATATTATTTGTGGATTGACAGTGTTATTTTAATGATGCTGAATCCAGTAAAAGCTGCCAGCAGGGAGCCTGGATAGAAAACTAATTTCCAAAAAAAAGGGTTTAAATTTTATTTAACTTCCTTTACCTTCATTTCTGATCATGGATGAAAAAAAGTCTAATTCCATTGTGATAAAAATATATAAATAACAAAAAAGTATTGGCATTATAAATGATAGTATAGTAAAATATAGGAAAGTAAAATGGTTTGCGTGATACTGCACACTTTTCATAGCTCACCCATAGCAACAGTCGGAACAGCTGGACCTTTATCAGTTCAGCACTTGTTAGCATATAGCGACGCTGTTGACGTGAATATAATTTCCATAAACTATAACTTAACATGTCTAACCACATTGCTTACTTTAACACACCCTGCACATTTAGCAGAACTGAGGAAATACCATGTTTCAACCGCTCCATATCTAATCAGAAATTCCTCATGTTGGCATGGACTCCAATGTCAGCACCATATTAGGCACATAAACTCAACAGAACAGCTGTTGCAAAGCAGCATCAGAGGGAAACCTTAGAAACCCAATTTATCTGCACACCTTAATTTTTAATTGTCAGATTACCAAAAAGAAAGCCTGTTACATGTTAAGCCGTTGGGAGACAACAATCCAGACAGCATCCAAACCAATTTAATGGCATCAGTACTGAGACACTTTACGTTTTTCATTGTGGATTTGAATGCACATCTTCGAGGAAATGAAAATGGTGGAATCGTGACTGCCAATTGCTTTTTCACCAAAGTGGTACATAACCTGTCTGTTATAATCGCCGTTATCTCAACATCTTGGAGGACACTTAAACTCAGAAGGTGTAGGTGCTGTTAATTTGACTTTTTCAGTATTTATTTATTGCAGAATCTAAAATCATTAGAATCATATAAATGGAGTGATCGGAGGGCTGTACCTTACCGTTACCGCGGTACAGCAGCATTGGAAATTTACACCGCAGAGCTAACCTGTTCCAGAGCAGGTTATGTTCCCGATAAGAGATCAACGTGTAGAAAAGCACCGCCTATTGACCAATCAGCTCTCTTGGAAAACGGTATCAGCATTTGTAAAAGATCCCATGGGGCTCTGTGCTTGGAGAAAAGAAGAAAAAAAAAACGCTTAATGCGCAAATCGTGAGGTCTCTTAGGAGAGCTAGTGTTGAAACCGATGTTTATATGAGAGATCCAGATTCTCATCGGAGGGAATGACTTATCTGTGTCAGCATACAGCCTACTTACCACTTTGAATTATGTTTTTCTAGTTATTTTATTTGCTTCCAAGTCCGTTTTACACCGCCGGGATTACAGCCTGAAGAATTAGGCTGATATTGTGACACCACGCCATAACAACACATTCATTTAGCCTTTTGGCCTTTTATTGCGGGAGGACAGCATGAGAGAAAAGGGCAAGAGAGAGTACCTTGGGCCGCTGCAGGGAGCCTCGGTGCACGGGGCGGTAACTCTACCACTGAGCTATCAGCGCACTTAAAACATTGATTTAATCAGTCAGATCTAGTAGTTCCCTTATGATGGGGCAGTCATATTACACGTCTATTAATTAATGCATTCACACAGTCGGTGAGTTTTTGCCAGCTGTCTTTCCTGCATTTGGCAGATGAAACTGTTGCATTTTACCTGTATTATATGTTTAACTTTGTATTTCTGTAAGATTATGGTTTGCTCCTCGTAAGTGAAATATGCCGCTCTGCTGATCCATGTTTGTGATTGGTCAAATGCTGCAAACCCCGCCTCTTTTATGTGCACGCGCTCATAGTTGGAAAGGGAAACCCTGGGTTGACTTAACGAGTTGATAACCAGCATCATGTGACCGCTTATCTCCGATTGCCTTTGTTAGGGTTACTTAAGCTGAATAACTGAAAGATACCCTGGGTATGTTGAACTCGCTTCATAGTACAGGCCTCCGGACGAACTAGAGAAGTCTTTTTTAAAAAGAAAGTGGTGACAAGGGAAACCATCAATGCTTGGAAATATCTATGTAGAAGCCCCTGAGTCAATGACAGAAAACATCACAGTGAAAGGGGATACCAGGTACCATCAAGGTTTTTTTGGACTGGTCATAGTGATGCATTTGCCATCAAGTCATAATTTCCTGTGTCAATATTAGGCACTTCATTTACAATACTGTAATTTCTCCAAAGCATTTAGCGTCTTTTAATTTGCAACTCTGTTTCTGTGTTTTTTGCAGCTTCTCAGACCACACAGGCTTTATGATACAACGCGGATTGTTTTAGTTGTCCTCTGCTGGATTAGTTCTGTCCGATGGCATATGCACAGTCACAAAAGTTGTTTCCATTGTTTGCCCCACTCTGGTGCAAACAATTTCCTTTCCCGGCTAAGGTGAATTAAAATAACTCACCTCCCTGCTGCCCCTGGCTCCCAGCCAGCCAAGGGGCCTCTAAGCCTGGATGATGGCGGCTGAAAGCCACTATCTTACCCTGACTGCATATCACTGGGTTTCCTTCCAACAAGATTTGTGCAGTACCTTAGAAAGGTAACGAATAAAGAATATATATATAGACACAGACATTTTGTGTCAATGTATTTTTATAAGTCTGTATAATGCATCCTCTCCGAAATGTGTTAATCCTTCCATGTAACACTCTACCAGGTACCTTAACTCCCTGTTTTTTCAGCTTTGCTTTGCAGTGAGTGAAAACACATTCTGTTGTACTGAGGTCAGGTGACCCAACTTGACCAGTCAAAAACATTCCACTGTTTGGCCACAATAGAAATAAAAGGTCACTGGCTGGTTTTTGCTGTGTGTTGAGTATCATTGTCCTGCTGCATTGTCATAAAATTCATAAAACTATACATAATTAAAGGATAACAAGTCCTTTACCATTAACCCAATATGGATGTGATATCACAACCCCGGTTTGTGATATAACGCTGATTAGTCCATATCAATTCAAAACTAATATGCTCGAGCAAATAGACAAAAACAATGAAAGACATGCCATCACACAGCAAAACCTGCCCTATCTAATCAAAAAACATTTCTTTTTCATGTCTGGCTGACAAACAAATTGTAATGTCTGCCACAGAAAGTTGGACAGAAATGTCGTTGACAGTTTTATAGCCTAGATACTCAACAGTATGTTTCACAGAGGATCAACAGCAGCACAGTCTCCTGGCACCCTGGAGCTGATGATAGCCGGAGGCCTTCAGCTCGAAGATGTAGATGAATTGAAAACGGAAGGTTTGGTTACAAATGACTGCCGTCTTCCTGGGCAGTGAAACACACAGTGAGATGCTGGGCTTTTCTCCTCATGTTTCCATCCCTGTCACAACCAAACTACCCATTGAAACTAATACTGGAGCAAACTGTGCCACTATGTTTGAAATTCATGTGGGTCACCGTGCTCTTGTGTTTCTGTGGCTTAGGTTACCCATTTCGGTGACTCACCTGAAAGCAAGGTGTCAGACAAGGGTGATATTTAAGCCCGGGGCTATAATGCACAGCATTACAACCAAGACAATTTTTGCAGTAGGAGTAGCATTTTGTAGTTAAACGAATGGAACTGATGCACTTTGGGAGCAAAATCAAGGGGCTTGTTCTATGAAGAACGCTGTGTTCTTGTTCAAGCAGTGGTAGAATGTAACAAAGTACGTTAAAGACTGCGACCACATGGTATGAGTCTGTTTTTTTTAAAGTATGCAAGTTATAATTGCACGTGGTCGTATTCATGAGAGTGCATGATCATCATATGGAATGGAGACATCAGCCGCCCACCGCCTATCCATCGTCACCTCAAAGGCGAACTCGACCAGTGAGCGTTGAGCAGCTGTGAGTGCGTAAGGAGAGTCGCACTTGTCGCAACCCTGTGCTCGTTGGACCATATGTGTACATGCAGTGCTGAAATGCTCCCTCATGAGGATGGTTTTCTGCTCGTTCCGTTCACTTGTATCACGGGCACGCACCTGGTTTGCGCGGGAGCTTAGACTAAGTAAACGCAAAATGCATGATTCACATGTACGCAGTGGCGGAAAACTTTACGAAAACGATCCACTTAGCTGTTTTGAACTGGGCTTAAAAAAAAGCAAAATACAGAGAGAGAGTAGCATGTTGGTGGGGAGGGAGAGACAACGAGAGGTTTCAACACTACGGATGATCAAAGTACAGCAGGGAGAGAGTAGACTGACCTAGTGCCATTGATTAATACCAGTGGTGTTAGTAATTACTGAGATCTTTTACTTAATTAAAACTACTACTGCATTCAAAATGTTTCTTTGGTTAAAGTATTACAGTACATCAAGACAATGTCTACTTAAAGGATAAATGTACTCATTGTCCGGCCATAAGGGGTTTGTCACATTATATATCATAGTTGCATTCATTTATTTTTATTGATGCAGTAAAATGTAAGAGGCATTTTAATGTTGTAGCTGATTGAGGTAAAGCTCATTTTATTTTTATACTGTTGGGTGCTTTAATTTACTGTATAACGTTGTATTTAATTTACTTAAAATTAAAAAAAACGTTCACTTTATATATTTGACAATATTTTTTACTAGTTAGTACTCAATGGTATCCACTTACATCAGTGAGATTGGTGAGAAGAGGTGCCTGCGAAGAGCCCAAAGGATACTAAAAGACGGAACAGCCTGTTCACCCTACTGCCCTCTGGCAAGAAACACAGCAGTATCAGCTGTCGTACCACCAGACTTTAGAGCAGCTTCTCTCCTCAATCTGTGAGACTCTAAACTGTAAAATCATTCTCATACATACATACATACCATATAGTCTTGTTGTTGTTTGTTTTTCTAGAAAAAGGGGACTACCAACAACCCTGTTCTACAATGACAAGACCTTGTACCTTCAGATTCTTAATATGAAATATGAATTATATAATAGCCTATGTATTTTGTAGTATATAGCCTGATAATATGATATGTATATAAAGTCGTTCAAAGGAGCTCCACCTGAACCAGCTGCAACATTAAATTGATTTAGATTTAGATTTAGATTCATTGCATTAATCATTATAATCCGATGGCATAAGCCTCTGCAAATGTATTATTTAAAATAAGCCATTCTGTATAATGAGTATATTTTGGTGCAACATTTCGAATGCAGGGCCTTTACTTGAAACAGGGTGCTGGAGCACTGTGTTCACGGCCCCGGGAAGCAGCAAAGTCCAGCAGAGGGGTGTACTGAAGCCGACACGGATGGAGCACTTCCACTTTCCGAGCCGAACTAGAGCCTGTCGCTGAGCACCGCTGCGTAGGAAACGTGCCCACCCATTGAGAAGTGTAAAAACATTCTCGGTTCATTATGAAAGTGTGGTACGGGGAAAACTTTGACAGTGTGCCACATTCCAGTTAATTAATGGGAAACATTGTAAGAGGTGGAGGACTGGGAGGATGGACAGGAAGAGAAAATGAGAGAAAGTGAGATGGAGAAAAAACTAATGGTAGAGGGAAGTGGCAGGGGCTGATTGGAGGAGAGCCATGGAGTGAAACAGTAGATAGTGTGGAGAACACAGTGTGGTTACTGTGAAACAGCTGTGTCAGCTTTCAGCGCACACACACACACACACACACGCACACGCACTAAGAGCATGGATGAAGTCAATTCCATCTCGTACAGCTATGGACATAGAGTGACTGACATCCACGGACACTCGATGTAGGGTGGCTGCCAAGTCCAGTCATGTGACATCTTTCACAATCACACAGCCGCTAACATTGACATAAATGTCGTCCACATACACTACACACATACACTACACACACACACACACACACACACACACACACACACACACACACACACACACACACACACACACACACACACACACACACACACACACACACACACACACACACACACACACACACACACACACACACACACACACACACACACACACACACACACACACACACACACACACACACACACACACACACACACACACACACACACACACACACACACACACACACGTCAAGGTCAACGTCAAGTCTGCAAAATACATTCATCCAAAGCATACCTAAAACTCAGAAATGTTCATATAAACAAAGGATGAATGGATGGACCGGTCAAAGTATGTGTTGTGAGTACCAGCCCCGGAAATAGGCCATCTGTACTGCTCGGGTCTAATTTTGGAAAGGCAGGGAATTCGTTGAAACGACTGGTGTCAAAACTCCTGTTTGTAGCCAGAGAGATGAGCTAGTCTGTCCCACCGAAATATAAACTGACAAAAATATGAGGTGGAAAAAATAAATATATATTACTGTTAACATATGGCAAATACAGTGGACACCGTTTATAGTGATCCCGGTTACAGTGGTCAACCGCTCATAAGGGTCTTGGACAGAATCGTTCCCAAACTAATGCTGTCTGAATTATTTGCTTACAGTCACATGGGAAAACCATATGTTTTCTGTAGAGAAACCACAGTAGGCTAAATTGATTCAATTTTTTTCTAAACTTTATTTTAGGTAATACTGCTTTCCTGCTGTATAACTGAGGCTGGTGCTGCAAGCATATTGAAATCATGACGGGGAAAAGAGAGACATTCTATCTCAATGACAAACGAAAGCACGTGCGATTGAATCAAGTGGATTGATGATAAACACAAATGTAAATTAGATGTCAATCTGCATGAGCTATCAAGCAAAACTAAGTATTAATAATCATCTGCTTTAGTTCTCAACTTCATCCAGACAGACGTGAACATAAGACGTTTCCACTGTCACAACAACCGTCGAAACACTTATTGAAGTTTCCTAAATTGCATTGCCTTGCAGCCTAAATAGTAAACCAGTGTTGCCACTGTTCTAGCCAGAGATTCAACGATAGCAGAACCTGTGGTTGTACCCGTTGGGCCCCTGGGCGTAGGTCGAATAATCGTCCCTGTGAGGTAGAGGCCAGGTTAAGAAAGATTAAATTCTCTCTGGGAGTTGGTTTCTTTTCCTGCTGTTCATTTTTGTCTTTGTTTGTGTGGGCCAGGAGAGGACCGGTGCTTATGAAAGTGCTCAGTCGCAGCCGCAACTAAGAAGTAATTAGAAATGATGACAGTTTATTTCCTTTGGATGTGGCTGGAGTCACTAGTCTGCCAGCTACACACCGGCAGCTTGTCTGCAGAGTTTTCTTAGACTTTTAGGATTTTGGTCAGTATGAATTTTAGTTTATGGGATCAGCCTTGGTGATCTGAGATTCCTTTAACTCCTGGTGTTAACAGTGGTGTGCATCGCTCCCTGGAAACCCTGCGTGTGCATGTGTGTGTTTGCTTCTGTGGCTCTGTTCTCTATCCAGCCTCGTTACCCCGGCCAAACAGCTTCGGAAACAAAACAACTCCACAGCACACTTGTTTCAGATTTGATTCAATTAGATTAGTTGATTAGATGTGCAGATTACCTTTGAAGCCTCGCTTGTGATCAACATTTGTATCTTTCAAACCTTTGGTAATCCTTTTAAATTATAGGGATATTTTTTGTTGTTTGATAGCCTGTGGAATGAACATATCTGATCTTTGGATTAGAAGTTGATTGATAACAGATTTTTAAAGCCAAATACAATAACGATAGTTTGGGGGGGGGGGGGGGGGGGGGTCCATATCACAGGGAACAAAAATTCTACTTCATGCTAAATTAACCTTTGACATTATTACGAACGGGATAACTTTAGAACGGAGTCTAAGTCATACATATTTAAATAAATGCATAAATCTGGAAATGAATCAAACTCAAAGTAATTAAATACATCTGACACTGAACATCAAAGTAAGCATAAAGTAAAGTTTTTTTAAAAGGAGATATGACATATGGCTTTAAATGTGCTACTTTTGCATAATATCAATATACCCCATTTTGTATCTCTATGATTTATCATTATGAAGAGAATATCCTGAAGTGTGATATGCACATTTGTCCTGTGGTTTACAATTGGACAGGATTACTTCTGTTGTTCATCTCACTACATTTTTAAATGGCACTTTTGTAATATGTTTTATATTCAGGGGTAAGGAGGATGCTAAAGAGTGTGATTTCATTTCATGAAAGGTTACGTGGCTGGATTATTTGGAAGGAACGGATGAATGAATAGTATAGCGGATAGTGTTGCATTTAGATATGTGACGACATGACCATTTATATTACCCTGATAATCATTATAATATGCTTAAACTCTTAAAATGGCAACAAAGTGAAAATCGGCACACTGAAGAACAAGACATACGTTTCGTGGTGGGAAATAAACAGAAAACAGCTGGTTCCCGGGACCACAAAGATTTCGCCCACATCGTCTATCTTTATAACGATGATTGAAGGTTTGCCACGGCAAAATTATTCATTAGTATTCATAAATTCATCATGCAACCTAGCAAACTACGTTGGTGTGTAAAAGATGCCATGTCTAGTCTAAAGAAAGGAAAGCATGGTCATGGGCTCCGTGTGTGTGTGTGTGTGTGTGTGTGTGTGCGCATGTGTATCGCAGTGTTTTTCCTTCTCTGGGGTATACACAAGCCACGATCAGTGTAGCACTACAACAAATCTGACCCAAACAGTTTCCAGCTCCTGCCAAAAGCAAACCGTCTTAAAGGCTACATAATACCGCGCACAGCAGAAGTAAAAAAATAAACTAAAAAAAACACAGAAAAACCATAACAAGGGAAAAAACCTAGTATGCAAAAAGAAAAAAGGAGGGGGAAGAGAATAACAAGAGCAAAATGCTGTCAGTGGAGGAGAGGAAGAAGGGCGAACGACAACAGAAGGAAATGAGGCAGACACAGACCGTAAGAAGAACGAGACAGAATGTTTAAAGGCAAATTAAGGCTTTACTGCTACCAGGAATTAGATTTTAGACCAATTTAGTAACAAAAAGCAAACGAAAAAAGAAAAACCAGGAAAATCTGTGTTGCATTAAACCCATTGTGTATCAATTAAAATCTTGATGAGCATGCAAATAACACTTACTTTGACCACCTGAGGCTTATGTCATAAAGGCAAGAAGAATGTCAAGATAAATCTAAGTCAGAAAATAAGACCAACATTGCTGCATGTCCATTTCTCATGTTTTTCTGAAAATTCAGCCTCATTTCATTTGAACTTAATTACAAATAAATATCCATGCTGCAATTTGTTGTATTTTGATCAAGATTAAATTAAATCAATAATCCCATTTATGTCTTAAACAGACCTGGTATTATAACCTAGATATAATCATGGCTTTGACGTGAAATAACAGTATCATCAATAGAATTGGGGTGAATACTGGACGCATTCACAACATACTTCTTCTTCGCTCAAACATGCCATTTATTAATATTATTCATCCGGCAGTTTTTTCATCATGTTACTCCTCCTGCATTTTTCAACGTAGAAACTTCATTCAAAAATGAAAACGTTCAGCTAAATTAGGATGTGTTATTACATGACAAAGCAATTTATATTCACCTGTTATCATACAGCTTATAGCTAACAATGCAGTGTAGATTCAGCGTTTCAACAAACCTAAAAATATTACACATTTTTATACATCATTGTATTAAGTTACAATATAATCAATGATACGGACTTTGACATCACCTAAACTGTGGTTTTAGTAAATATAGGAGAGCTTGTTGAACTGAACCTTTATGTAACACTACTGTACATGCCACAGTATGTACAGTATGTACAGACTGCATTCTGCACAGAAATAAACTCGCCATGTGCCCTCAGCACCAAATCCTCAAATCAACCAGGACATGAATCTGAGCAGGATTATCAAGTCAGTAAAGCCGAATTTCCCTGCATTTTTCATATGCTGTACCTGTGTTTCCTGATAATGCAAAGTGGAGAAAGACATGACACGTTAACCAATAAGCAGAGGAGGAGGTAACAGCACACACACACACACACACACACACACGGTTGAAAAGAGACAAGATAAAGTGAGGGAAAGAGGGAATATTGTGGTGTAAACTGGATGAATCATTTTGTTTTGTATTTGTAACGAATTAAAGCACTGGTAGGTCGAGCAGAGTAGAAGAGCTGCAATACATAAAAGCACAAAAAGAGACATTAAGACTGAGCCAGGCCTTCTCCTGGTTTAATAGATTGACAAAGAGGACATTTGGCCAGGCTTGAAGACCTATTATGAATCCAAAACCAGACATAAAGCTGTCAAATCTAGCTCATCTGCAGTAAATGATGAAACATAAACAAACAGCATGAGAAAAAAGGCGAAAATGTGTGAACAGATCTCCAGGCTGCCACCATTTTGTCACATCTTTATCCATTTTAGATACAATTTGGAGTTTTTAAAAGTGCAAAAGAAATAATAAAAAAAGAGAGACATTTACACAATGAGTAAATGTCAGATATCATTTACTCCTTTCCAAGTCTGAGGTCCAAACACTGAAAGAGGGAGCGAGCGAGACTGAAAATGTTATAGCTCTAAGCTAAAACATGCTCTGTCCTGTCGGCTTGGGCCTGCTGTTCTGCATTTACACTGGATCCGTGGTGTGTGTAATATGTACACGTGTCAAACGGATGCAGGCAGCGAGAAGAAGTGAGAGAAGGACAGTGAGCGAGGCATGAAATATTTATGCCAATAGTAATAAAAGGATATCGACTGCATTTAGAGCGTGTGTGTGCAAGCAGCAGAACACGCTGCTTGCACACACATTTTAGGATGACTAATTGTCCCACAAACAGGATGACAGGATGAGAGGGGCGGAGCCTTCTGTGGGGGGCCTGTTGAGGTACAACCAATCCCCCTGTGTGGGCTTGTCTCTCCCTCTCTGTGCTACAGTAGCATCGGGAAAGAGAGAATGAGGAATGAAAGAGGGAAAAAAAGAGGTTGTGAAGGGTTAGTAGCTCAGTGTGAGCCCCTTAAACTGGGCCTCCACAGACAGACGCAGAAAGAGTGAGCTAGAAGGAGACAGAAGCTGAATTTCATTTACTTGTGTTTTATGTTTCCTTCTCACTCTGGCGTTATTCTCTGCAATGTCAAGAAATGTGAACACTGCCTATTTGGAGAATATTATTAAAAGAGCAAAAGTGATTTCTTTCCCATTTGTCACCGTGTTGAAACGGAGGAAAAGAGCTTGTCTGGTTCACTCTAAAGGTTGAAAATACAAAACTTTAAATTGAATCGAACATTTCACGTCACAGGCAGTTAAAGGAGTTTGTGTTACAGAAGCTAAGTGTGAGGCGGTAGGTGTGTTGGACTACTGTCAGCCAAGACAAAGCATGGACAACAAGCATGTGGAAATACTGAAATTAACCAACCTCATACATATTCTCCCTCTCTCTCTCTCCCCCTCTCTCTCCCTCCCTCCCTCCCAGGTTTAATGAGTGCTGCACTAATGAGCCAGTCGTGCTTTTGGTGTGGCAGTAAAACACGTCCAAGTAAGCTCTCACCTAACATCAGTCTAATTAAAAAGCCTCACTTTAAATCAATGGAAACACAGAAGGCACCGTTTGTTGCAATACACTTCTGGCTTCTTATGGAAATATCTTTAGCCTGGAGTTTGGTAGTCTGATTCCAGTTAAACCAAATCAAAGTCAATGAATGAGCTGTGCATTTTCAAAAACACGGGCAGACTTTGATTGCTTCTTGTTAAAAGGCCTGCGCTTGTATGACATGGGAAATGTTTTTGACGGTAAGATTTCAAAGCTTTTTCCCAAGACTATTCCATCACGTCATACAGCACAGGTTGCATGAACTAAATGTTACCGGGTTGTTTTTGCCAAATGTCTCATTTCACTGGGCTATATTTAGATTTACTTAGTGGAGTACAGTTGGAGCCATAGGGTGAATACATCAGTGGCTGAATCCATTAAATATCCAAAATTATATTTCAGCCTACTGTGCATGCAAGCCATTAAATGTGATGCAAATAACAAAGCTCTAAAAAATGTGATTTGTGTGGGATCAGGGGTAGCAAGGGGACGGCTATGTTGCAATTGATTCTGTCACGGCCCCTGTGCCAGCACAAAGTCCTATAGTTCATACAAAAATACATTTTCAGCCATCCACTATATCTTTAAAGTAAAAAAAAAAAAAAGGTTTAGACACAAACACAGTTTTAAGTGTTACAGCTGCAAAGACAGACTAATGGCGATTTTGGTCACTTGTTCAGCATTTAAGCAGATCTCGGGCCGTGCTAAATCAGAAGTGGACCCGTGCTTTATCTCAAGTCTACCTGACAGGCAAAATGGATGCTGAGGAGCATTATGTGAAGGGCTGACTCTCAGATCTGTGCAATAAACAGCCAATTCAATTTGTACTTTAATATTTCAGTATAACGTGGATAGATGCTATCCCTGAATGAATGCATCATAAACATATTGCTCAAAGCCGTTAGGGCTGGGTATCGTTAAACGGTATGTTTGCGTTTTACAGTAGTTGCGCTATTGCCTTAAAAGCAGAGAAAACCAGACCACCATCAACATGTAATCTAAAGTATGGCCAGTGTTTCCCCTATATTCATGCACCGCTGTTAAAATTTCACACATCATTAATATCCTCTGCTCTCGTGTTTCACCGAGTGCGTTGGAGATTCTCCACACACATAAACACACACAAACACACACACACACAGAGTGCAGCAGAGGACAGACAGGTAAAGTGAAGGTTAATGTTGTTTACAAACAGACTCGATAGTCAACGACACGTTAACGCGCCAATGGATTGTGTGTTTTTAGCCGAGTTAGACCTGAGAGTATTCAGTTAAAACAGATTCTAGTTGTTCTCTGTGACGTTTGCTGGAAGTGATGTAATGTAATAACAATAAAGCCAGATTTAACTGCAAAGAATGTGGTAATGGGTGGTGTGGGGCAAGTCTATACAACATAAAACACATTCTTCTTCACAAGCCCCCCTCAGTTCTACAATCCTAAATACTACCAATCCATCAGGGGTAAGTTATAATGCAGGAAACACAGCTTATCTGCATAGTCTGTCTATCTGTAACATTTCTGTAAAGCTTGCATTTAATTCTGAATAGCTCCATTTTCTTTACAAATTATGAATTTATCTTTATAGTTAGGTTATGAGCTATTGTTTTAATTACTAAACACAAACTACAAACTTTATCAAACTGCTCTGATTCCTCCTCTTTGACCTTGTCCAGATTTTGGAGCGTCAAATGAGGACCAAAGCCGTTCTTTCTGCAGCCGCCGTAGCTCTTTGGAGAGAACTCAAATGAATGAAAAGCTACAGATATTTGCCCAGAGGACGATGTTTTATAAAATAAACTATTTCTGTCACTTTCACCGGTTCACACACTCGTGGATAGCGTGTCAGCAATTCTACATCACTCATTTTAATCATTTAAAAGATGAGCCGTTAAGGGGTGTCTGACTATCTATAATATACAAATGTTACTCGAATAGCAACCTCATCCTAAAATACTGCCGTCTCTGTGAGGTTTCCATTTCAAATGTGATGCCTGCAGTGCGCCGTAGGAGCATCAATATCTTTCAGTGCGTTTGAGCCTTCTGCCTCAACCGCCACCACGCTGTCGAGTTCAATCTGCTACGTTACTGGCTGGCCAACTACCTCGCCATTTTCCAACACAGCAAACAGATGTGATAAGCATGAGTAACCTGACTGTTGTCAGGGACAGGATTGTATTAGGAAAATGATGTGGTCATTGTTCAGTGTTCATTAAACTTCCTATTGTATTTCACAATAGAATCTTAGACTGAAGACACCGGGTCTGCTCAGCTGCAGTGAGTGAATGAGTATTGCTGCAATAGGGACGGACCACATCTCCCATCATGCCAACAAGGCCCGAGTGCTGGACCACTTTGTTTGTTAAATTTGCTGATTTATGTTCCAAAATATACATTTTACATTCATCAGTGTTTGTAATGTAACATAGTTTTCACCATTAGTGATATTATTGCTGTGAATTCCTTGTCATGAACACATACTTGTGACCATAGTGCATGTGCACTCACTATGAGGGAAGGCCATAACGGCAGCAGGGTAAACATGTACGCTCGACAGAAGCATTGTTATTGAACTACATTCTGAAATGAACACGTTGGTATCGCTGCATATCAGACGGCATATTCGCCGTCTAAATCTGGGATAGGTCAGTATCACAGATTTAGATATTATAGTCTGGCTCTATAATTAACACTGGTCTTTGTTATTTGATAACCGCTAATAAATAAAGCAATGTGTACAAGGGCAAGTCAAAATCGACTTCTGACCCAACTGTGCAAGTGACAAAAAGAAAAACACGTTGAACCCTGATGTCTCTGTACACAAAGATATAGGCATAGAGAGAGAGATCAGGGTTTTTTTCCAGCTGTTGTGGCTGTTTTTGACATTTATCTCACCAAGCCCCTCAGGGGGCTTCAAATGAGACCTAATCACACCAGAGCCTCTATTATATTTGTTGTAGCTACACAATTACGCCTCATAAGGAATCCATTAGCCCCCGTTTAGCACGTCCACAATAAAGAGGGAGGAGGAGAGGAGGAGACTGGGGTGTAGGAATGAAGGAATAATTACAAAAAAGGAGTAATCCCTGTAAATGTCACAAAGCAGACAAATGTAAAACAGTTCCTCCTGTCCGTTACCGACTTACTGTTCACAACGGTGATTCGACCTCTGGCCTGCTCATGAAAGCCTTACACATTTTGCCACAGCGAACACCTGGTGTCTGGTGGGTCTTTCCTACGGGAGGGATGGGTTTTGTTTGAAATGTGCAGAAGAGAAACTGGTTAGAACGAACACCATGGTTTGACAGACAATGGGGAAAATTCAAGAGAAAAGATAACAGTAGTAGTGAGTAGTGAGCTGTTTGAATGACAGACAGTGGTGCAGAGCAGAAATACTGCAGCAACTTACAACAAAAGATGGAGGCAAAAAGAAAAAAAAACACACAAACATAATATGTTTATGTGTTTTATCCAAGAGTGAGATTATTGCTGTTGTCACTCTACTTTAATTTTATCTCCTGTGTTTGCATGACAGTGAATTCCAGGGGCTGCATTCGCCAAGCTAAAATTTAGTTTCATCATATAAAGAGATTAGCAAATAAATAAGGTTGAAAATGGTATACAGGTGTATTCAAACTGAAGGTTATCATACTGTCTATATTTGTTTATCTACAGTATTGAAAGAAAACTGACATAAGTGAAGGCTGTATGCTATAGTGTTGCTTACCTGTAAGCCAACATGCTTCAGTTAGATAACATGTTATGATTACATGCCACTGTTTACCACTGTTTACCAGTGTCAGCTATCGACAACATTTAAATGAAGAGAAGCATCATGATCATTATTATTCAGAAGGAACTCCAAAAGAAAACTTGATCTGGACATCCTTACACATTTCCTGTTAGTTCAAAGCATTCTTCCACTAAGCCTGAGCCTCCGTCTCTGACAAGGGGTCGTAACAAGGGATCATCTAAATCTGAGAGCAGCACAGATTTGTTTTAACGTTGAAAAACCCAACTACAGCGTACATTCAGGACAACACCGAGGCAAACCTGCTTCACAGTTTGCAAAATATAAAAAAAAATCCCTGATGGACACCAATATGCCCTCAGACAAATTAAGACAGTTGACAGACAGTCTCGCCGTTACGCCTGGATTTTATCAGGAATCTCCATAAAAAAACTCACAATTGATCGCGGTGAATTTCCATCATTGTGATAAACGTAAATATCATAACGAATGACTTGAAACAGCTATCTAGTTCGCTATCATGGTTGACAAGTGAAACATAGAGGCTGATTTTAAAAATACAGGGGAAAAAATACATGTACCCTTGTTTATACAGGGAGACCTTATGATTTATGATAATCTTATTTGAGATTATTTTAATATTGTATGCGGCTCATCTGTAACACAACAAAGAGATTTATTTCTTAACAAAATGTAAAGTGAAAGTCCCATTCAAAGTGTGAGGTTATTTCATCCATTAACAATTGTTTTGATTCTATGGTTTAACTTCTCAAATTGTTGATTTTGTCAGATTTTGTTGTTGTTTTGATTGTTGGTTGAAAAAAAAAAAGACCAAACTAATAATCAATTACTGGAGAAAATGATCACCAGATTAATTCAACAGGAAAATAATTGTTAGATGCAGCCCTCTGCTTTCTGAAATTATCAAAACATCCTCCTACTCTCTCAGGTTTTGATAGAACTACTTGTAGCAAAAACTTGAACAAACAGTCTGTATTTGTGTTGTAGTGAGACGTCCCTGTACAAAAATCTTTAAAAGCAAACAAGAGGCACTGACTTTAAACTCCATGAACTGAACAAAGTCACTGGAAAACTCACAGCAACAAAGTGTGTGAGTATGCGGACCTGGAGGTACAGTATTTGCACGAGTGTGTGTGTGTGTGTGTATGTGTGTGCGTGTGTAAGCGCACTTATGCACACATGCATTCCATATTGTCTGGAACTAGCTTATGTTTCAAAATAGTGTGCTGCACCTTGAGGCCCCCTGTGCATCTGTTCTCATTTTACAACCTGCCTGAAACCCAGCGGAGTAAAAGCCTCCTGAGCACAATGTGCTCCACTAAGCACCTCATTACAGAAAAAGACCCTTTGTACACCACTGAGGTAATAGGTGGGTGGGAGGAACCTTTAGATGAAGGAATCAACACGACCAAGTGATTGAGTGATCATTCCTTTCATGAGTGAACTGCTCAGCCTTTTCCACGTTCATAAAACTGAAATAACTACTGCTCTGCTGGCAACGTGGAGCAGGTGATGCTGAGAAACATCAGCATATCACTCCGACATGATACCATGCACTCTTGGAGATACGAGGTCCAACAGCAGTGGGAGGTAGGTGGTCAGTGAATCATGTTATTGCAATGTGGTGCATTTACTCACAATGTAGGAGAGCCGTTCTAAGAATAGCACAACATGTTCCTGACAAAACAAAACATTAACTTTCCAATCACAGTTGTCATTGCAGGGAACTTATGGGTACATTGTCTTTTTATCATGATCATTGCTAGAAAAAAATGTAATGGAAGCTCAGCTGAGCACTTCACACAGAGCAGAATAGCTAGTGTGTTTACATGCTACGCTTAAAAAAGAAAGTCCAAATAGTAAATCCTAGAGAAAAGGAAAATTAATCTCATGAAATAACATTCCTCTTAAAATCTGGGTAATACAAAAATAAATATGGATTCAGAGACTGTCATAACAAAGGATAATGTTCTATTAACCAGCCATAATGAAAAGGTTTAAAAACAAATCATGACAAAAATAAGCAGTTAGTCTTATGCTAACTTGAATAGGGATAAAATACTTCCTGCAGCTCTTCCAGACTATATAAAAGGTTATCAGACGGAATTCATCCAATTCTGGTAGTGAAACGAGTCGTTTTGTGAGGGTTTTGATGCTCAATGATGATGACCGTTTACCAGCTGCAACAGGAGCAACGGCGTAGGCCAACATGTTCCTAACATGTACAATGTGTTAAGAAACAAATATCACATTTTAACCCGGACTTTGGAGTATAATTGAAATGCAGTATAATTTATCTTCAGTCAAGTGGGCCAAAGCCTGAGAGGGAAATCCACTCTACATAGTAAACATAACACTCCTCTTTCAATAAAATTTACTATCAATACCAAATTGCATTTAAAGGACTGGAAGTTTTGTTTAAAAAAACGTTCAGAGATGACATCATGATCAGTGTTGATGATGAGAAATTAGTTGATTTCATGAATTATACACAGATACAAAATTCAATAACCAAAAGACAGTTAAGCCAACTAAGACGATAGATTTTCTCATGACTTATAGTTGCTTGTGTCTAATAATGCACCTTAAGGATGCAATAAAGAATATAATAAAATTGGATAACTCATCAACACCCTCCAGTACTGTCTATGGCTCCTCAGAGTCACACAGCAGCATTTTCTCCAAGTGCAGTAACTGACCGAAGTCCCTTCTACTCCTCTCTGCTCCATGCTGATCTGTCCCTTTGTCTTCCCTGCAAAGAGGAGCAGCAGCCTCCTGCACATCAGACGCTGACAACCTCCAGGCGAGAGCACTCCCCAAACCACATCACAACCTCGGTGCGCTTTACGCACAAAGTCAGAACAGTCATCGAACGCGGTGCAATAACATCCAATTCGGTTGATTTTCCGATCGGCATTTCCTTTTTCTTTCTTTCTTTCTTTTTTTTTTTTTTGTATTTGCAGGGATTTGCGCACTGGCCCTGCTGCAGGCAGGCAGGCACACACACATGTGGAATGTGGAGGGAAGCACCCGCCTATAACAATAACACCACACACAAAACATAACCAGGACCAGGCTTCGGGGAGAAGTTGAGAGATGCGAAATGAATCTGCGACACGGAGGTGCCATGCGGCTTCGACGCACGTAGACGCGGCAACAGCGAGGAAACAAAGAGAAAAGCTGCTGTTTTCTGGTCAGCCTATGTGCAGCGGTTAGCCCACAACATAACATGCTAACCGGATTATTTTTGGTGCGTTTCTGCCACACACACACATAAACAGTATTGTGAACGCTCCCTTACCTGATGTGGCATATCAACCTTCACTTTGTGCAGAAGCAAAGGGGGGGCCCCAAATGTCGAGCCAGGTCGCCAAATGTTCCGAGCCAGTGGAGTTGAAGGCAGCTTTTTTAACAATTTCCCCCCACGCTGGAAAACTTTTCCTCCGTATAAAACAAAACTGTCAACAGAGAAAAAAGGAGGAGTGATTAGGCAGGGCTATCTAACGGTCAGCCGGGGGGGGGACGTTAGAGACCCTGGTGACGTCCCGTTTTTTCATGCACGGACACACCGTTACGCTAAACGTCATTCAATAAATCTGGCAATTAATGCCTCGCGTAATCTCGTGGTAAACACTCCTGACAACGGGACTTTAGACATTTCGCGAAACAGTTTTCTGGTCTGTTCGGCACAAAAGTTAGACGCGATGCGGCACGTCATCCAAACATCTTGAAAGTTTTGCGGTTTGTTCTGGCGCTCGCCTCCGACGCGGGACGAGAGGCAAAGCCGTCATTTAACGTGTCGTTGGGAGAGCTCGTTATGGTTTATAAAGAATTGAAGAGTGGCTCTTATCAATATATGTCAATGTCCGCGAATGTACGTTACTGGTTCTGTACATTTGCCAACGTGCACGGCCATATTCAACTGCCGCATTAAAAAAAAAAAAACGTCTCTCGTTGTCCCGTTTCTCCACACATGAGTGGACAAGAACGTTAACGGGGCTCGGACGCTGGCTAGCAAAAGTGGCAACATATATCACTGCGTTACGTGCTGTGTACAACGGGCTCTCTACGATGACAGTACGCCCAGGCTCACTAAGTACGTTGTGTCAGCGGCATGTCAAAATATTGCAGGCCGTTAGAGAGCAATAACAACAGGCAACGCACACTTCGCTGGCCTGGGAAGAGCGTGTGCCACTCGGCCTGAAAGCACTTCTCGCCCAAACGAAACGAGAAAGAGCAAAACTACAATGGCAATTTCATGTTACGCCGCCTTTCGCCCCAGCGAGTAGTTCCCCAAAGGTACAGGAAAGTGCAAAAATAACTTACATTAGTCCATGCGAAGGGCGACGTAAGCAAACACTCTGTTAGTCCAGTTTTTTAGATCTGTATCAACATAGACGGGTAGCACTTCTCCATAGCCCCGCCCCCTCGCGGTTTAACAGTCAGGCATATCTATACATATATATAATACCTCTGGCGTCCAATCACAGCTCTTCACTCTGGAGCAGTGTCTGCTCCCATTGGTCGAGAAGCGTATCAGTCTCCAGCCTAGTCCCCAGCTGTCTCCTTACCATATAGGGGTGTGTCGTGACGTAGCAGGCAGCCCGATAGGTAGTAAACGATTTCGTTAAAACAAAAATAATAGTTTATAAAACAAGTAAAAACATGTTCAATACAAGAAAGATCAAATCTGCTCTCTGGATTTGTGTAATGTCCAGGGCATTTACGTGTCTTCATTTATAAAGTTTGGAGAAAAGGTGAGAAATATCACCCAAAAAATGATATACATTACATTTGTGTGTGCAAATTTGTGTTTTGGCAATGTTAGATTTTGAATGTTGAAGGTCCTATGAAACGTCAGATTTCTCATTATGAATTATTTATGATTTACCTATACATAATATATGAAAGTTCCAGCAGCCTCTGCTCTCTCTCTTTCTGATCTCTCTGTCCTGGAAACTGGTGGTAACTGATAGTATACACATCCCACAAGCAGTGAAAAGCATTTTAACCACTAACCAAACATGGTCTGTGTCCATAGTGTATATGGACAGGTGCTAATGTGTCTACTTGGTTGAAGAATTCAGAGGGAATGATAGGGCCCTCTGGTGTGATACAATGTCACCCCTGGGAGGTTTTATTCAAGCAATTCAATCACTACATTACCCACTCTGTAATTAGGAGTAATTCTCTCCTTATATCCATCTTCTTTCATTTCTCTGGGTGGACTACGTATTGCAAAGCACCAGCCTGGAGAAGTTGGACTATGGTGTCTTTTTTATCAAGCACATACCTACTGGACTTTACATGGAGGCCGTGTTGCTGGAATCCAACCTATGACCTTACAATGAGATCCACGTTGACAACATTCCAGTGACCAATCCATAACTTTCCGTACGTTTCATGTAATGGTACAAATGAGAGGCAATATGAAGCCCTGTCCGACATGAAGCATGCTCATCAGTGGCTTTGAGTTCTCTGTGAACAGATTCAGGTATTTCAAAGCTTGCTTTCTGTGCTGTGTGAAAGGAAAACATTCACCGTGTGATATATGGCATGTTACATGTTGGAAGAAAAAAAAATGTCTTCATGGAAGTCCAGCTCTGGACTTTCTTTGAGACATTGTGAATGATTCCAGAAATTAGTCCGTGGCAGAATACCGTTTTGCTGGCTGTTGTAAGACAGTGGGGATGCAGTCATCATGGAGGGAGTTTGATGTTGTTACAGTTAGATCAACAAGATTATCCCAGTTGGCTGCATGGAACATGTATGCTGGCAAACAGCTGTAATGTTGTTGTAATCCAATTTTCTTCAAATGCTGTGTATTGCTAGAATAGATGGGTGTGCTGTTCTATATACTATGACATTATATATTCTACTTATTATATAACAATAATTATGTTATAAAGTAATGTACAGTGTGCTACACTATAGTGTACTGTACTGTTAATATATATCAATATATATATATATATATACACACATTATGCATTTATCCTGTACTAAATTATGTGGTATACTTTACTATAATATACTATATTGCTTTACAGCTATTCTATACTAAACTATACTGTACTATACTATACTATACGACACTATACCATGCTGCACTATACACCATACTATACTATTCTATCTACTATTCTATTATACTAAACTGTTATACACAGCGCAGTCAGTGCTATACTATACAGAACTATACTGTACTGTATTACACCATGCTATACTATACTATACTATACTATACCATACTATACTATACATGGTTTACATTACATCCATTACAGGAATATTGTCAGAGCTCCCTAACTTCCTTGATGCTCATTCAGCTTCTGCCATTATAATGATGCTAATCTTGTACAACTGTCGGCCAAGTGTAAGTGTAAAAGCTTAATAGCCGTGGGCTAGTTTGTTTTAGTCGATGGTAAATATGTGGTTTGCCGTTGTAGCTTCAAGAAACCTTTGGTCCAATAAGTATATAAATCAGATGTAAAACAGCATGGTTCTGTACAGATCACACCTGCCCACCTGCTTTTCTTCAACGCCTCCAGTGTTAATGAACATCAAACACAAGGATTTTACAGCTGATCATAACTAAATGTCCACTTCTTTAATTGTTGTAGCATAAACATAAAAAAGGAAGCCGTATCTATGTGTGTACAGTTTATATGCATGACATTCAAATGTGTAGGCTATGTGTGTGAGTGTGTGTGTGTGTGTGTGTGATATTTTCCCTTGCAGCCTGCCTGTGTGTGCATGTGCTGGAATCTAGGCCATCCCTTGTGGCTTTGTGTCTGAAACGCGGATCAGTCTATATGAGGGGCAGCCAGGCATATGGGCGTGTTTGCGTGGGGGCATGCGCACACAGGGCTTCATCTTCCTCTGTGTTTGTGTGTATGAGAGAGAGAGAGAGAGAGAGAGAGAGAGAGAGAGTGTATATGCTGTATGAGGTACCTGGGTTGTCCTGGGGTGTTTCCACTGTACAAACACACTACGGCGTAATAGGAACAGGAGACACTCTCACTTAAATTGAACACACACACACACACACTTTCTCTGTAGCGCTCTCTTCCTCACTATCTTCCTTTCTAGGACTCAGGAATATCTCCATCTCACTTCTACGCCCCCACTCCCCACCTCCAAACACACATGCACGTACACTCCGCTTTCTCTCCCACTCACAGGGTGAGTCTAGGAAACAGCTGGAAAAGCAAATAGTCGCAGGCAGGCCGAGCCCTGGCCCACTGGCTCTCACACATGACTGGACCTTTACTTGGATGAATGCAGTCCTCACACTGATTTTTCAGCTGCAGTCAGAAAGCACAAGGAGCAGTGCAATTGCACAAACCTAAAGGAATGCTGCAGCAGTTGGCAAACACACTCTTTGATCAACTTCTCAGTGTGCGGCGAGAAGATTGGTAGCACTGTCACCCTCGTCTGCCACAAGTTTCTCAGGGATATTTTGGCAGCTACGGCCACACAGAGGATCACACAGTCCGGGGAGGGAGTTGTCTCAGTCACTTACAGGCCATTTAATATTTCAGACCCCTCAGCTCTGCCTCGACCTCTAACTCCTTGACAATGTCATCATCGGCCTCCAACATCAATAAACTCGACCCGTATTCACAACATATTTGCTGCATTCTTTCCAATCGGACATGAGGGAATTTGATAGCTGAGCAAAACTGGAACATGGGTTCAGCAAGACAGCAAACAGTCTGCTGAACCCACAGTAAGCGCTGTTTTCAGTTGATTTCATATTATATGGTGTCTTCCAGTATGGATGGCATGTATGTTTTGTGACATTTATAGGAGAACTCCATGAAATAACAAGTTGTATAGTGTATGATTGTATCCCTTCATCCCTTATATTGTGAAAAACACAAAATTGGTGAACCAGATGTGACCTCACATAATAAGGAGAATACAGCACAAGCATTGTGGACAATATCATACATTTTCACTTCTACTGAATGTATTTAAGACCACATGTGTGCTCTGTAAAAGTGAGCAGAACACCATGTCTTCAATATACCATCCTATGTCCCTTGTACACATTCTTCTACTTATTCAACTCTTCTGTCTTGTATGTGCTCTTGCAGAAGGGAAGACATCAAAAAGGCAGAAAACGTGTTGGACGGGTTCCAAGAATGTGGATATAATAGGAATGTAACATAGACGGCATATAAGAGAGCCCCTCACATAAAAGAGGCACCCTACTATACCCCATCACTCCATAGGTCAAACACTGGCACGCATCATTTCACTTTAATGTATTCTATACCTAAAGGAGTTACAGCTTATGCACAGCAGACGTCACAAACCACCTTCAACAATCTGCCCCCCTTCTGTACGCCGCTCTGAATTCTAACGTGCCACATAAAGGAAGTTCTAAATCAAGAGCCCAATGGCACAATAAATCTTAAACCTTTGACCACCAAGATCCCACCATGGATATAAAACAGTAGATGTGACGTGTTCTAATAGCTTGCCGTTCCGGGATGAAACCATGTGGCGGCCATCTTACCTGGGTCCCATTTTATTTTTTATTTTATTTGCTGTAATTGGAACCACTGGTGACGTTTTTATCATCTTTTTATTTTTATTTTTTAATTCAAGGTAATGAATGTAACCACAGATACAAATGATTTGGATCATTAAAGGCCCAAGAGAACAGATCAAACAACACATTGCAAAACTTGAGTTGAACTGCTGAACTGTTGAAAGTACAAATCGCTTTTCTCTGACTGGATTACTTTTCCTGATCAAGCCATGGGTCCTATTTTATTTGCTTCACTAAAAGTGAAATTGAGTAAAGGCAGCTGCAATCAAGTGATGTTAATATATGATGACTGATTGCAGGAGTCAAGAAGTAGGTGTTAATGTTAAGTGCGACCCGTCGGCTTCGAATAACAATGTTGGCTGATTGTGCGGTTGGATAGTATTGCTGTCAAGGATGTGGTTTCCATCGGTTTTGATTTGCCTGGGCTTTACTTTCGGTTTACTGTAACCATGGCTTGCTGGATTTGTAATGAGATATTAAAGTGATTTAAAAGTGAAGGCAAGCTCTTCTCCTTTTTCCATGTTTACTTCACACTTGATTGGCATGGACTCAGCTGCTTAGTGGTCAATTAGAGTAATATCAATATCTTTGATCAATCAGAGATAACTTAGAACTCAGCTGGTCCATTACTTGGTAGCTAACTGTAACATTAGCTAGTTTAATACGTTTTTGTAGTTTTCATTGACCCACACTTAAAAAATTAAAGTCTAATTTACTGTATACTGACACGTGCACAGTGATTCAAGCTTCCCTGTCGTTTTGGTCCTTTTGGTAAAGCAATTAGGTACAGAACAGCCGCCAACCAGTTGCTGCCCTTTGGTGGTGATCGTAAACAATACCCTGGTAAGATGGTGGACAGTTATCCCATTAGTATGATGTAATGGTGCTGCTGTTTTATATATCCCACTGACTCTGAAGTCAACAATCCACTTTAGGGAACATAAAACACAAACATCCTTTGTGATGGCTCCTATTTTTCCCCTTTATAGAGTTATTATTTGGTTTTCTATTAGATTTCTTTGTCTGTTTGTTGAACGCCAAAGTCATGGTGTTGGTGTCATTCTTATGTCTTTTCCATTTCCAGGGACACATACATGTTTTGATATTTCCTTCAGAAGTGGTGCAGCTTAAATGCATCACAGTATAGACATGTTTTCTTTCCAAGCCTGTAAAGCTCACTATATTTCTGCACCCTCTGAACAATTAAACATGCTCGATTTTGCTTTTGAGAGCATGGAGCAAAGTTCCATGAAGTTTTGGAAGAAGGATTTAATAAAGGATTGTTGAAAGTATGGACGCGAGGCTTCGGAATGCAGGTGAGGACCCAAATGCAGAAACAGGTGAGGAGGTATTAGAAACCATGATTTAATACCAAAAAATAAACATGCATAGAACAGTCCAAAAACAGAGGCAGGTAACAAAAAAGTCCACTGTCAATCAGGTACAAAGGGAAACCATAAAAGCAGGTAAATAGACTGGGTCATGAAATAAATAACACAGGACGAGCTGACAAGACAGAGAAAACACAGTCTATACACAAGGAACTAATTGGGAAACAAGACACAGGTGGGCAGACATGAAGGCAGGCTGAAGGGTGATTGGAGGGAGACTCAGGGGGGGCAAGGCTGACAAGAATAATCAGACACAGGTGACAAAAAGGTACAGACAAAAAGGAGGGAAAACAGGCTATATAGGCCTACAGTACAGCCTGACTTATTTTTTGAGTAAAATGTTGCAAAATGCCCTTACAAGAACAAAACATTGTGCTCATATCTTAAGATATTTTAATTGTAAAATCTTATAATGTAGCAAATTACACTAATTTCATGGCAGTTCATTCATGAATCAGTATTTCATACAGTTTATAGAAAGTGAAATATATGGACCTACAAAGGTGAAAGCATTTCCTATTTTTCTGGTACCTAATGGTACTTTTTTCAGTACTTTCCTCATCACCCTGATCAACTCCTCCCTCACCTCAGGTGTCATTCCAGCGGATTTTAAGACAGCTACCGTGAAGCCTCTCCTTAAAAAACCCACCCTAGACGCTACTGACATCCTAAGCTACAGACCTGTATCTCTTCTTTCATTCCTCTCTAAAACCTTGGAACGTGCCGCCTACAACCAACCGTCATCCTATCTCTCGCTGAACAACCTCCTAGACCCTAATCAATCAGGATTCAGGACTGCTCACTCCACTGAGACGGCCCTCCTCACAGTGACCGAGTCCCTGCGAGACGCCAGAGCCTCGTCCCACTCCTCCGTTCTCGTTCTCCTCGACCTATCTGCTGCGTTCGACACAGTCAATCACCAAATCCTCCTCTCCACTCTGGCTGAACTTGGCATAACTGACTCTGCTCTCGCCTGGTTTACATCATACCTGACAAATCGCACCTTTCAGGTCACATGGAATGGCTCTATGTCCAAACCCTGTTCTCTGGACACGGGTGTCCCTCAAGGCTCAGTATTAGGACCGCTTCTGTTCTCACTATACACCAGATCACTAGGTTCTGTTATCATATCGCATGGATTCTCCTACCATTGCTACGCAGATGACACCCAGCTGTTCCTCTCTTTTCCCCCGTCCTCTGACACCCACATTGCAACTCGCATCTCGGACTGTCTGGCTGACATCTCTGTCTGGACAACTGCACATCACCTCAAGCTTAACCTGAATAAAACCGAACTCCTCTTCATCCCAGGGAAAGACTGCCCTCGCATGGACCTGTCGGTCACTGTCGAGGGCATCACAGTATTGCCGTCGTCAACTGCGAGGAACCTGGGTGTAATCCTCGATGACCAACTATCCTGCACCTCCAACATCACTGCTGTGGCCCGATCCTGCAGATTTGCCCTCTACAACATCCGCAGGATTCGGACCCTCCTCACAAAGGACGCAACGCAACTCTTGGTCCAAGCACTGGTCATCTCCCGCCTTGACTACTGCAACTCTCTCCTGGCCGGACTCCCGGCCTCTGCGATTAAACCATTGCAGCGTATCCAGAACGCTGAAGCACGTCTTATCTTCAATCTACCCAAATTCTCCCATGTGACCCCCCTCCTCCGTGACCTCCACTGGCTCCCTGTTGCAGCATGCATCCAATTTAAGACGATGACACTGGCCTTCAGGGCCATCAATGGAACGGCACCCATCTACCTTCAAACACTGGTCAAACTTCATGCCCCGAAGCGAGCACTTCGCTCCTCTACTTCAGCTGGCCGGCTGGTACCACCATCGCTGAAATCAAACAAATGTCGCTCAGCAAAGTCCAGACTCTTCTCTGTTCTGGCGCCTCAGTGGTGGAACGAACTCCCGACTAATGTCAGGACAGCTGAGTCATTTGCCATTTTCCGAAAAAGGCTCAAGACTCACCTGTTCAGACTTCACCTCGACTAGCATGACCCCCCCCCCCCCCCCCCCAAAAAAAAAAAAAACACCCTTACCTATAGCACTCTGATCGTAGCACTGTTGCTCTTGAACTACTAGTTTACTCAGATGAGGACCTAACACTTGTTGTACTTTTAGCTCTTACTTTATCGGCAATGATTCGTTGTGGTTTCCTTGTTTCCTTCTTTTGACAAATGTACTTATTGTAAGTCGCTTTGGACAAAAGCGTCTGCTAAATGACCTAAATGTAAATGTAAATGTACTTAACTCTGTCTGTAAAAACAAAACATGCAATTTATTTTGTAAAAAAATTAGTTGCATACTGTTGTATGTTTCCTGTTAATAGTCTGCAATTTACAAATACTGAGTTTTGTGTGTATTAGGGGTCAAGTTAGATCGTTTAGATGCTGGCTGCAGACATGCTAACGTTAGCTGCAGCGGCTGTGGGCGATTTCACTTTCCGGCTCTGATAAACAGTGCATTCTTTAGCATGTAGACCCAACGTATTCTGTGTGTTCAAGAGGTGTTGACTTTGCCAGATTTCCATTTCACGTTACAAACACTGCAGGGAGAGTTGTCCGAGTTTTCAATGCGACTGTTTCTGTGATTCCCTCAGACGACTGTGTTCACTGACTTACTAACTTACTTACTTTAATCTGCCACAGAGCGACTTATAGCGCTCGCCCTATGTGGTCCAGCCAAAAATGGTTTTAATCTCTTTAGCAGAGTAAGGTATCCTTTGGCCTACCTGCCACTATTGGCACAAGGTAGGTTAACCAGTGGCAAACTATCAGTGTGCAAGAGAGATTTTGGGTCGTGTGACCAGTTATTTACGGTAATTTAATTGATTGTTTTTCCCCTTCAGTGAAGATCCACCCTAAAAAGGTTGCTGACCTCTGCTCTATAGTTAATTTCCCTGTAATAACTGTAATAACTCACCAGGTAAAATTATATAAAGACTGTAATTAGACATAATTGAGTGGCAGGTTGTTTGCCATCTCAGGTCGCTAGCTGCTCGCTGTCTGCCTTTATAAAAGCTCATACCAGGAACCACAAAGCCAGTAGTTGTGTTACATCCACTTGACATGGGGAAATATTTTTGATGGATAATTTCCAGTCACTCAGCTGTTCAGGAAGTTTTTAATGTGAAGTGGATGGGCTGGGGAGAGGATGCACACCCAGTACTGACACTTCCACCCAGACTGAATGCAGCCCACTGCACAAAGCTACACAGTTATTAATAATCTCTACCATAACATTTTTTTTGTAAAAAAAAAAAAAAAAAAAAGAAATAGAAGAATATATACCAATTTTCTTTATTTAAAAAAATAAAGGAACATTTGTATTCTTTGTTGTGGAGAACACAATGCTACTATAAAAGGACAAAGTATAATACTCCAAATAAAAGTCCTACTTAAGTATGTAAATCTTGTTGGTAAAATGTACTTCAAGAATCTAAAGAAGACATTATTAGATTCATAGTGATGCCATTTCTTATTGCTTTAGAAGGGTTACCTCTTGTGCCTCAAATGGTCGTACAAATAAACTATGTGAGGAGTTTATAACTATTTTATGAACTGCCACAGCGCCACAAACATATTGGGAACATCTGGTTAAATATTTAAAATTATATAAAATTGCTACTTGTATAAATGCCTAACTATAGCTTTCACATGCATGCAGTGAAGTAAAAGGAAATATTTCCCTCTGAAGGAACAGAAAGTATAAAGTAGCATGAAATGTAAATGTTCAAGTAGTAGTCGGTCAAGTTATACATCAGTGCCAAATGCTAAATTTTAGCTGGTTTAATTAAACAAAACAAAAAAAAAAGATCTGTGTCAGTCGTCCTACTATATAAAACCAAACATATGCACTACATTTAAAAAATATTTTCAAGAAAAGGTTGTGAATTACGTTAAATTCAGTCTGAGCTGTTTATGGCCAACATAGTTCAAAATTTGGATTTGACTGCGTATCTAAAATATGCAGACACATTTTTCAGGAACCAGTTGTAATAAGTGAATGAAAAGACAGAAAGGAGAGCGAGAGGCTGCACACTGCAGACAGATGAGACAATAGCCGCGTCATCATTCGACAACCCCAATCAATATCAAGTTGTTGCACAACAACAAACCAGCCTCTCCTTTTGTCTTCCTGTCTTGCTTCACTTCTTGCTGCCCTGCATTCTGTCCGTCTTCCTGGTTCTGCTCAGTCCGCACAGCAAAAGAAATGATTGCTGCAGAGAAACATTGAAACAGACAACATAATACTCCATGAAGTGTGTGTCCTCGTGGCTGATCCTGAGTCTTCCTCATTTATGTGAAGTTTTGAAGAAAAATGACAATGCAGGATCTGCGTCGTTCCTGTGCATGCTGTTTTCATTCCACCCCTCCTTCTCCCCCTGATCCCCAGTGACCTCTGCCCTAGTGGGCTTCATCACAAGTGGCGAAGAAGAGGCCCAAATCACAGCTTCAAATGAATCCGTCCGTGTGTTTGGAAACAGTGAAGATCTCTTCCCACAACAAACAGATAGGAGGTATTTGACTTCTGAAATTCCAGCGGTGCGCTCTTCTGCGCTAAGATGTCTTAATTCTCTCCTTTATTTACCCGCATGTCACCCCCCTGAAACATCCCTCATCCCGGTGCCATGTTTCATATAACGGTGTAATGTAATGCTCCCCCAGCATTGCGTCAGAACCCAAAATGGGTCCTCACATGACAGGATAGGCAGCCGTTAGCAGCCCAGGTCCACAAACGGCACACTTTCTCAAGAGGATCCCCAGCTAGAACAAGCTTAACAACTGCTGCTATGATATAAACTTCATGTATAAAAGATGAGGATTGTCTTTTTATAACACAGTGCGAGCAGAGATGCCAAGCAGGGTAAGACTTTTTTTTTTCTGAGTGCATTTCATGCCCCCTATTTTAGATTTTTTTTTTTTTCTGCATTTTTGTCCCTTTTTGATTCAATTTCAGTGAACTATGAAATCATACACTTTCACTCAATACTGGCAATTTCCTACCACTAAGATTTCTGTTCTATAGTTTGCCACACATTCCACACTTGTTCCCCATGCTGGAAACTGGCAGCATGTTTCAAAGGAGAGACAGGATCCATTATCCCTTTGACCAGTACATCCTCAACCTACCATTGTTGGTTATTTAATTTTTTTGTTGTTGACATTGTGGCTTAGGCTGGTCAGTATTTCCTTCCAATGCAGACTGTGTGGTGTCAACATTTTCTTTATTCATCTTTGTTCTGTGTTCTTTTTTATTCTCGTCTATTTTCTTGCCCAGAATGCACTGAAAAGTGCACCAGTCACTTTGACATTTTGCACATGTGTCACAAGTAGGGATTACTTCTTCTCTCGTGTTGAATTGTTTTGAGCATTTTATGATTTATTTTTCACCTGTAAATGCCTTAATGCCAGAGCTATTTCCTGATGACTATAATGATTTCTGCAGAATCGTAAAATTACTGAGGACAGCTCCACTTTTCCGACGAGTGCACAAACAAGTTCTCCTTGATGTCAACCACGGTTTCAGAGCAGCCTAATGGATGTCTCAGGGCACAACTTTCCTCTGTTCGTCATGCATAACTCTCGCATGAACATTAGTACATTCATGAGCAGACACATGTGACACGGATCACAACATCCCGAAGCACATGCTAAGCTCTAGAGGTTAAAGAGAGCACAGAGCATGTGACTGCACCAACATACACGAGGATAAGAAAGCAAAAGAGCTGAGGAGATGATGGATTGTTATTGAATGTGTGTATTGCTTTCTAGCATCTGTTAATATTGAGAGGATTCATTCAGCTGTATTGCATAGTTAACATTTTGCTTCTGTACCAATTAGGTTGATTTGAATTGAGCTTATCTAAATGTATCTTCACTGATGTTAATTGAGATGAACTGAGTTTGGATGTCAGTCTTCAGAATTCAGAGTATATTTATAGCTCTCGACATGGTGACGGCTGAGCCAGCGGCTAGCAGCTAGCAGCGCTAACAGCATGAACACTCGAAACAACAGCAACAGTGCTGACACAGCTCACAGTGTTTACCGGAGAAGCTGTAATGAACAGAGCGGCGATCATTAGCTAGCTAGCGGGGCACAACATAGAGACACACATGCATAATAAAAAATTACAAAATACATAAACAACCAGCCCGGCTATGTAAACAAAGCACAGAGAAGCTCTGACAACAACACACACAGAGGGAGAGTGACAGTCGCTGCTCAGCTCGACATCAGTCCTCTATATCTTTACACAGCAAGTAGTTGTTTGCTGCTCTGGATCCTGTAAGGAACCTTTTACAATTAAACTGAGCACATTGAGCACACATGTGACTTTAAAATGTTTTAAGGCAATGTTGGTTACTGGATTATGCTCAGCAGTAACAAAAGGCACTTATATAATCTGGAATTCTCATTATTATAGTTGAAATAACAACAATTCTCATAGCTGGTAATGAGCCATGCTTAACCTTTTCCCCAGTACCAGTGTTAGTGTTTTCATTTTTAATATTAATGTTGGCTTATTTGACAAAACAAAACCATTTTGACCCAGTATTAGACACAACAAGCTCAAGTCTGACCTTAAACTTGTCAAAAATGCATTGCTAGTTGTACAAATCGATGTGCAAATGACATTTAAAAGTGCAACAAATAACATTATTAACAATCAGTAACACAGTTAGATTGAGATAAGCTAGAGCTATGATAAATTGAGATGCAGCCATACTAACTGTACCTTATGACCTCCGAAACCCTCAAACTGACTGAAGTACACCTGGCTGGGTGGATGCATGAGTGCATGTTTGCATGTCTGGTGTGGCTGCACATTGCTGAGCTTTTTCTCCGTCTGTTTTTGCTCATACAGCAGTAAACTACAAGCTGCTGTGATGTTTTGTTCTCCTTCCAAGACAACAGGTGCACATCTATATGCGCACGACTGCCGCCTACATTATCCTGCATAATTTTCCCGAGGGAAAAACAGAGAGAGGGAGGATTAAGAGAGGTATAGAGACCGAAAAGTGTCCAGCTGCACAGCCAAAACGGAAAGCTATATGTTCCCTTAAGTCTCATGAACATATATGTTTGTAGCCATATGTTTGTGTGCTTCCGCTTTGTGTGCGGTGTGCGCTGAGATCTCTTTTTCAAAGTAAACCATATTCTGGCAACCCTGACTATTATGCCTCCAAGCTAGAGTTATACATAGAAAATTACACACTGCTGTGCCAGCCCCTCCTGACTCAAGCCTGCAAGTGGATACAGGACACAAAGAGACACAAGCGTAGAAATATTCCACACAGATGCATATGTTATATAAAATGACGCAAACATATTTGACGGCCTCAAACACGTGCACCAAAATCGTGTCACTTTCAGAAACCGCCAGCATGAGCAGCGATTTCGCTCTTTGCATTCCAGCTTCATATTTACACCGCAGATGAAGTTATGCCGCTGCTGCACAACCATCCGACTGTTATGCAATGCGAGGCGACTGGCTTTTAATTTTTTAAACTTCAAGCTTTAAAATGGCTGCGAGGTGCCGGAGCTCTCCGAGCAAAGCAATGAGCTCCCTGACATGCCCAGGTTAAATCTTTCATGCAAGAGGGGAAAGAGGGAGTTCTATGTTTATGTGTGTGTGCATGAGTGGCATGGAGGGCGCATGAAGCTTGGTCAATCCGTGAATTAATGTTTAAGGTCATCTCTAAATCGGCAAGTTTAGGTAAAAGCAAAGACAAGCTGGACAGAAATAAAACTAGAAGCCCCTGCATGTAAATGTTTGATGCAGACTAATTTGGCTTGCATTTTTGAACGTGTGGTCGGACAATTTGACTCGGGAGAGAAAATAGAAACAGGGCTCCCTAGACAGCGCTGTTAGCTCCCTGACCTGCCTTGAGTAAATGTTTGACAAAGAGTGTCCCTGCTTGCTGGATTTGTTGCACGCTAGTGTGCAGAGGAGGCCTGGGAGGGGGAGGAGACACCGTTGTCACCGAGAAATCCCAGATGCTGGGATAATCACGCATATGAACATTGACTGAACTTTTCACAACTTCCTATGTAATTATTTTATCTATAGCTGTCCACACAGCTCCTTTTTGCCGTGGTTATATGCACTTATGTGGTTTCTTATTTACTTAACTACTCCTGCATGTACTTGCCACAGGCAGCAACCTCCCGTTCTGAAAAGTGAAGCCAATGTGGAAGTGCCAGAAGCTCACATTCTCTCTACTGGCCATCAGGGGGCGACTCCTCATGGGTGAATTAAGAAGTCTGATTGCATGGAAGTCAATGACCCTACTTCTCACTTTATGTATTATCTCAGTAAACATTGTAAACTTGAGTTTATGGTCTCAATCTCTAATTTGAAGTCTTCATGATGTTTATTTAGTAAATCATGGTCCACTGCGTCCACCGTGTCCACCGCGTCCACCGTGTCCACTGCGGCATATACTGTTGCTATCACGTTACCAATGCCGTTAGCTTCTGAGATTACTTTAACACTTAACTGTAAAATTTACCTTGAATTATGAAGCAGCTAAGGGTGCTAACAGTGCAAACAGTTCAGACATCAATTAAAAAAAAACCCTAACAGAGCTGAATGTTATTTCTTGAGGGGGAACTTCAGGGTGGGCGCTACACTTCCATGACAACACCGTCAGTCCGGACGGCGTTATCAGCTATAACCGCCATATGAGAGCAGTGCAGAGCGGTGGCTGTAAGTTGAGTGTGGAGCAACAGTCATCACGCTACATTCTAAGCCTGCCCACATTTTAGCGGTCCAATCAAAGGCAAAGGATTTGATTTAAATACCTCTTGCAACTGTACACCACTCTGACTTCCTCTTAAGTACTTTAAAGCCACAGACATAAAACCCAGACATGTAGAGTTCGATGGAGTAGAACGGTAATGAATCAGAAGGACAGCAAAACATTTTCTGTTTGCTTTTGAATTTAAATTTCAGCTCATCAACTCAAAATTGTGTTTGAAATGTTTTTTTTTCCCTCTTTTCTTTAATCTATGGACAATAAGTGTTACATCTAAATGCTTCTAAAATATGTTGCATGAAATAAAAAAAAACCCTCTTATTATAAATGGTGAAACAAGATTCTGTGCCTAGTCGGTAATTAGTGAGTAATCTTATTACCCGGAGTCTCCCTTCCGCTGAATGGTCACCCACCCTATCCTACAAAGCTGTCAACTTCAAAGAAACCTAGTCTGGGTTTCCGTGGAAAAAGAATGTCTCATGATGGTCTACTCTACATGCTGCTCCAGAGGCTTTTCCAGCCCAGCAGGAAACACTGACTTCTTGTAATTTGGATGCATAAAAATAGAAAATCTTTCATCTTGTTTAAATTCTGACATTCCTCAGAAGCTCTCAGTCACCACAGACTTGTATGTGGACCTCAAGAGCATGAAGTCCAGTGTGTGGTCACACAACTCTTAAAGTGCTAAATTGAGATCATTAACACTGTTCGTCTGTTAGAAAACCACTTAACCTGCGCTAACCTCCAACAGATTACAGCCCAAGACTTTCTAAGCCAATCAGACAAGAGGAATCCCAGGATGAACTGTTACGCCATCATTTTAGCCAGAGTTGATGCCATGTGAAACAGTTTTCAGGTGGGATCTCTAAATTGCCAATAATGGAAATAATAAAGTGGGAATTGTTTTAAACTTTGGCAAAGAGAGAGAGGCAATATATATATTTTTTTCCTCATTATTAGGAGTATTCTCAATTTCAAGAATGAACTTTGAAATATTTTTCTTCCACTAGGGTGATCCAGTGCTTCTGTGTCATTAAGTAGAAGAGGAAACGGCGTGTTTGGCTTTTCTGTTGGCTAAAAATAATTACGTTCTGGTGAAACTTTATTACTGTAATGACCACAGTTAAAAGGAGTAGTTTGCATTTTTGTTTATTTTGCCTAAACTTAATGTGGTGCAGGCACAAATTACATTTCCAAGGGAAATACATTACTTTTAAGGTTGGGTTGAGCGACACGAAAAAAGTGGGCGATTCATTTCTCCCTAGGCTACACGCTGACTATGTCCAGGTTACAAGGTTGAGAAGGGCAACATCGTTCGGCTTCCTTCTCCCAGAAACCCAAAAGGTGAATAGGGCTCCCTGAGTTATGATCTCATCTCCCCTTCCCTGTAGGCTACTCGTCATTCGGTCGGGACTGTTTTACAACATCATTACCTGGATCAGTGACAGCGTTATTTTACTTTACACTAGTTGTCTACTTAACTCTACTTTCTTTTTTGAAGCTAAAGACAAGTTTACAAAAAGATGACCCAGGAGCCGATGGCATATCAAACAGATATTAAGTGGGTCAGCTCAGACCGAGCGAGGCCCGTCTCGGCTTTAGCTCACAAGCTAACTGTTGGCTAACAAGCCTAGCTAACTACTGCTCGATAAAAAAATCTACATTGGGACATGTATGCTGTTACTTTTCTCATTCATACCTTTAATACTTTCATAAATATATTCAACAAACCATAAAATATTCCACATCTTTTGGTCACTATTGGTACTTGTTTAATGTTTCTAGGACATTCATATGAATTAAAGCATTCCCACCTTTACAAATATTCTTTTTACTGAACCTTGCTCATTTCTAAGGCAGTGTTGCAGGGTAGCAACACTTAAGAAAAAACTTTAAATTATTCCACATCTTTTATAGACTATTGGAGTTATTAAACTTTCCACTGACTAATAATAATTAAACCCATTCTATGACTTCACTTTCTTACGCATTTAAACCAGCAATTCAGCGTAGCGTCATCCAGCATTTACACCGCAATTTTCTCCAGAAATTGCTTTACCCGCTCTAATTCTAATACACCAGCGTATTAATCTATCTATTGTTGTTGCTGCCAGTTCATCACCCTCATAATACAATTCACACTCAATATACGATTGGAGATGTAATTTGGAAGTCATAGTTGGACAAACAGCGTCAAACACAGCTTAGTCAGAGCTCTTTGGTATTTGAGACAGATGCTCATTTAGCATGTGAATGCAACTCACCAATTATTTCAACCAATAACTCCTTGTTAATGTTTTCATCTCCCTTTTTCTCTCAACAACAAGCAGGAGCAGCCTCCCCCGCCTCTGTGGACCAGCCTCCTCTGCTCTGGATCCTCTGATTCTTTTTCTGTTGGTCTGGGAATTTTCTGGAAACAGGCACAAATACCGCAAATTCCTCCATCTCCAGACTCCACCACCACATGTCATCTGAGTCCGAAGGTATCTTGTCACAAGTTTATTCAGTAATTCATATTTGTATATATATTCATTAAAGTGCATGTACGTGTATTTTCTTGCGTCAGACGTTTTTCGTTATGTCTCAGTTTTATTTGTATGACGGTCTCTTTCCTCTTCACACAGACACACTCTCTCTCTCTCTCTCTCTCTCTCTCTCTCTCTCTCTCTCTCTCTCTCTCACACACACACGCACGCACACACACACACACACACACACACACACACACACACACACACACACACACACACACACACACACACACACACACACAGTCTTTGCTTACAGTGTAAGCCTGTCTGTGGGAGTTCTCCTCGGTACAGTATGCAGTCTGTGGGTTTTATCAGAGGTGTCCCACCTGGAGGGAGTCTGGGAGCAAAAACACAGCTTCAGACAGATTTAGAGCTCTTTCTGCTCCGCAGGAATGAATGAGCAGTGTTTGTGTTGTGTGGTGTTTGAATAGTGCTCTTTTTGGAGTGAGCCTCCCATTTGTAAGTGGCTCCTGGAGTGTGAGGATGCATAATGATGCTGTATGGGTAAAAAGCCTTGCAACTGTAAAATGTCAACACGCGGCGTCGACCTAAAAAATAGCAGGGTGGACACTGATTTTTGTGTATTCTTTTAATGACATTCAATAAAAAAGTCGGTGGTAAATATTCTGTGGGCCACAGTAACAAGAAAGTACCTTTCCCCATGAAGAACAATGTGTTCCCTGCAGAATATCTTTGAGCTTTTAATGGAGTGAGAGGAATGTCAAAAGCCCCATTGAAGGATATTTTTTGGGGAAAAAAACACAGTTGGATTTAAGTATGTTCTTGGCCTGTGGGCCCTTACTCTCCCCACAAGTTCTTTTTTTCATAACTTTTGTTTCCTGGGGTTTTAGCACTTCATTTAATGCTGGGAAAATAGGGCACTTATGTAAGAAACGAGGGCCACATAAATCAGTTTAAGAGTTAAATATATATATATATATATATATATATATATACACATATATACTCACTATATATATATATATATATATATATATATATATATATATATATATATATATATATACTCACTATTCACTAGATGGATGAAACGGTTTAGCAGCAGTGCTGACAAAGATCAAAATCTTGTTTTTATGATATTAATGTATAATTGAATTAATTAATAATCATGACATATGGCTTTCCCTTCATTAAACTAATTTTCTTTTATCTTGATGCATATTGCATATGATTATGATTACACACATACATTCAATTACATTTGATAAAGTAACTGCACGATAACTTGTGATGATCCTATCATCTTTGAATAGTGTCAGGCGTCTCCTTCCCCCACACGAGAAATCGCATAGTGACCTTTTGCTGGCCAGGAGGTTTAAGTGACGCTGACCAATTACTGCAGTCAGGAATCTTTGTTGCATGTCGTCCTCCCCTCCGTGGCATGTGGTCTGTGGCATAATGTATAACGTCAACAATTATACTTATGAGCTCTAGCTTTGTCGCATAGCATATTAATAATAATAATAATAATAATAATAATAATAATAGTAAGCAGAAGAAGAAGAAGAAGAAGAAGAAGAAGAAGAAGAAGAAGAACAACAACAACAACAACAAGGTGCTACACATTCAAAATGCACAAAAATGCAACACGGTCAAGAGTAGACAGACAATAAGAGACAGCAGGTGCTAAAATATATGAGTGGAATAAAATAATAATAATGAGAGAATCAGTAAAAAAAATCATTTCAGCTGAAAATGTTCACTATTTTTTACAATTCAGTTTAAAGCATTGCACATTGCAACATATTTATTAAAAACAGAATTAATCTATAACATGTTCAGTTTATCATAACAATATTGTTGCATATAAATGCAACCAACTCAAGGTAAAATAGATTGAATTTCATTTTGGTGAGTCAGTTATTGTGATGAACGATATGTGTGCAAGGTTTTATGAAGACATTTGCAACTAATGTTTATGAATAATCAATCTGATGAGCAAATGATTTAATGCTAACAATAAACTTAAGTGCACTAAAGGTTTTAATTTTCCACACTTAACACAAATGAGAGCCTCTAGGTTAATAATGATCCATATGAAGGACCCCTTTATTCTACACATTGATTCCAGCACAGAAAATGAATAGATTAGACAGAAAAAAAGAGAAGCGGTGCAGGACGGGAGTTACAGCAAGCATTCAGGAACCAAGGACAGAACAACATGGTGTTCTTTGTTGTTCATATCTTTTTTCGTTTTTGTTTTGTTCGCTTTTATTCTCTGTGAGGCACTTTGTGCTACTTTCAAGTATGAAAAGTGCCATATAAATAAAGTTTGATTTGATTTGATTTGATTAATATTTGATTTGTATTAGGTTAGTAGATACATTTCGCTCAGCAAAATTGCAATAGTGCAGGTAAAGGGAGGGCTATTAGACAGATATGAAGGGACGGCTGAGAGAACCTTTTGGGTACACTTGAATGGCTGGCGGCTCATATACAGTAGAACATTGTGAAATATAAATCATGTATTTATGGTATTTTATTAACAATCTTTTAAAATAATTGCAGAATTGTAATTCCTACCCATAAAGTAGGCGACCATGAAACCCTTCCTAAAGACGCCTCAGTGACTCAAATCAATTTTATGATCATGTTTCAAGTGCAGGGCAGATTTTACTGCCCATGAATTGTACCACAATTATATGACGCAATATGAAGGTAGACTGTATGTAAGAAATGGATGTAGTTTTCTCATAGACTTCCATGCAATCAGATGTATTTTTGCAACCAGAGGTGTCGCCCCCTTATGTCCAGAAGAGAGAATGCAAGTTTAAGGCACTTCTGCATTGACTTCATTTTTCAGAACTGGACCTTCTGATATGACGAGCTGATATTAAAAAATCCTTTTTAAGACTTTTAGATCACATCCCTGGTCATATGTTGCTATATTTATTTAACAATCAATGTCCCAAAAATGACAAGAAACACGTGCTTCCATCAGCTAGTACCAACCAATTTCTACAAATATCATAACATCCATCCATCAATCAAGCTGCAATCAGCTGTGCACAGAGGTAGAGAAGGTCGTGAGATCATCTTTTCAGCAATCAAATTGAATTCCTCCCACGTTATGGTCCGTCTGTCCATCCTGTTTTACTCAGAATTACAACACTGTGCGGAAGGTACTCTTGAAAATGCTGTTTCAGCTCGTTTACTCTTATCAACACAGCCTACGCATACACCTGATGGCAACATTTACGTCATGCAGACCTTGAGCAACAAACCAGCAAAAAATAAAGTACAAAACGCTTGAAATCCCAAGATAACAGCAACAAAGATCTATCAGTAAACGGGACCAACCCAAAAATCTGAATTCATGACATCAGCCTTTTTACCAGAGCTGAGGATGCCATTTTTTTGTTTTCTTCACGCGACCGCTGTCTCCTCTGTGGAGGTCGGACCGGGTCAGTCTCAGCCAGGCAGGCGCGAAGCGAGGACACTGACAAGATCTCATGTGGCAGAACTGCGGCGAAGGAGCTTTGCGTGTCAACCAGTGTGGAGGGAGACGGAGGCAGGAGAGCGAGATGATGGAGGGAACAAACAATGAGGAGGAGGAAGAGGAGGACTGGAGGGAAAAGGCCACTCGCTGCCCGGGGGAACCGGCAGGGTGCTCGTACACTCCATATTAAGACGCATAGACAGGATTTGCATCAGCACGACAGCAAGAGGAAATAAGAAAACTGGAGTGAGCAGCAAGCGGCTTGTCAATGTAGGGGGGAAACAATCATTAGAGGAGGGTTGCCATGAGACCACATCCTGCCCACAAGAATAGGAGAGAGTGAGAGCAGTGACAAAATGAGATCATGGGAGATTATAAGAGAGGCTGAGGAGGGGGCAGGGGGTCTAAACGTGCTAATCTGAGGCTGTGTGCGTTGCGTAAACACTATCCCTGCCTTCCTGCCAGGTTGAAGTGAGGATGCAGGATCCAATCAGAGCTGGCGAGGTCATAGATGACAGCCAGGCCCCTATCCACAGCCAAGAAGACCAATGACATGCATGCCACGCTGGGGGGATCTCAACATGACACTTGTTGCCTCATAGCAGGACCCCTTTGTGTTCACGTGGGCTTATGTAGTCTCACAGGGGTTTACGTAGACTTTACAGTAGAGTTAGAAAGAAGGAAAGAAGACATTTAGGAATTAGGAAGTGATTCAGATCAACAGGATTACTTGGTCTTTTGAAAACCACACAGTTAGAAGGTTGGGTTTCTTGGCGAGGTTTTAAACACGCCTTATTTTGGAAATTTATTTGAGGGAAACTGTGACAACATCTCTCTTTGAGGACCTTTTGTGCTCAGACAAATATAAGACACTGAGGACATGACATTTACATCAGAGGTTAACTAAATGCAAACTAAACCAAGCTGGCTAACTTGTAACAATGCTGACATGTTACTGTTTTACAGCTCATCTTAAGTGCTACTAAGGTTACTAAGACTTAGCTGTGAAGTTGACCTTGGATTGGGAAGGTGACTTTGTAATGTCAATTACAAAATGTCATGGCAACGCATGTGGTATTTGCTTCAACCTGTATCTCTATCTCTTTCTCATTGTTATCACCCAACGGCGCCTGAATGTCCTCCTCCCTGCAGCAGCACCAGCAGTCCTGGAGCCGCACACGTCACATTCTGAGAGCAGATAAAATGCACGAGTGCTCGGAGGAAGGCCGATATTTTGACACACAATTGGATGAAAATTCTCAAGGGCTCCTGGACACAACACGGTCGGTTGTTTTAGGAGCTTTCCAAAATGTAATCTCACGTAATGACTATGTTTTTAAGCATATCCCGCCACACTTTTCAACCACATAGCATGCTATCAATGTGTTCAGCTGTACGCCTCCGTGCTTTATATTCTAAGTGACATTTTAGTAACCTTTCATCAACCCTGAGTCAACCACTGCCCCAATGTGATACTTCCACTCTTCACGCTTGCCTAGTGTGACATTTAAGAGGCCCATGTTGCCGAGGTCGGCAGAAGTGCCACCCTGTTATGACTTTAGCACAGAATGAAACTTTGATCTAATCCCACCCCTAACCCCGAGTGTAGCAGAGGACCACCGCTTCATGTTGGAGACAACGGATGCTGAGAACGGACCTGGGAGGTAAATAAAACCAGAGAAAGTGAGAGTATCTGATCCCCCCGGTGTCCAGTTTCATCTCCACATAAATATTTAGACCAATGACAAACATTCTCAGCAGTTAACTCAGGAACCACCTCAAGTCAACCGAGCCGCTGAAAAATCTCATGGTGCCTTACGTTTAATGCATTTAAGCCAAATGTGCCGAGAGAATGAGAATTGATTCACGCGGTGCTTCTGACAAGCCTTTGAAACCGCTTACAGGCACAGCTTATATGTGTAATTGCTGAAATCACATTTCTTTTGTTACCTTTCTTTGCTTCCTCTTTCACTGTAATTGATCTGCTCTTAGTCAGGCCGTCACTATTATCTGAATGTTTCCATCTATCAAAGATTTTTAAATGAATGATGTGTTTTTTTTCTCTCCATGCACTTGATGCCTTTTTTGTACTGAATTTGGGGCTTGAGAGGACATATTCCCCAAATGCTTAATTACATTCAACATTTACATTTAGTTTTTTTGCTACTTTCATAGATTTATCAAATATGGTCTGATGTTTGTGACATTCAATTGAGTTTGAATTTACAGAAATGCGTCATCTCCTCTTATCTAGATGAATCTGGTGGTCAAATTTGTAGATGGCAATTAAGTCATTTTTAATAAGATCTTTTTAAGATAATCTGGCTGATTTGCATTTTTTTTTTCAGTTTTATTTTTAAAATGATTTATTAACATAATTGATCCGAGAAATCTTAACCTGAATCCCAGTAACGAACCAGTGGTTTGTTTGGACTGCTGAGGTTCTGGAAACCGGAGTCAGTAGAACTGCTTTTGCACCTGATCAAGCAAGAGAAAGAGAAGATTTATTTTATCTCGCTGGGGTCTGGTTGTTGACCAACTCCAATTAGGCAAAAGTTGAGTTTAGCTCTAAAATAGGATTTAGCACAAATTAGACCAACTGGGATTACGAGGGGGAGGGAGAAGAAAAAGAGACCCACTAGTGTGTGTGTTATGGTGTCACCCTGCCAGTACAGCATGTATCTATGTGGCACATCCTCACATGAACTCATGAGTTGTGGTCCTTAGATGCTTCATACCATCTGTCCAGGAAACAAGAAGCTGGAATTTCATGATTGTGGCCGTTTCTGTCTGAACCACTCTAACAATATCAAATTGTAGTGATTTAATTCTTTTTTTTCTTCTTCTCAGGTAATATGATTTGATACAGGATTTATGGTTTAGGATCTTTGTGTGGAATCCTAAATCACACAGGAGGGATTTGAGAACAAATAAGCATACAGTGTTGATTGAGTTTGGTGCGGTTGACCTACTTCTAGCATATGGGGCAAAGGTTGGACCAGTGATGGCATTCTGGATAATCAGACAACCTTGTAATTTTGGATTGATTTCAGTCTAATTCCTGCATCCAAAGTCCAGCACATTGATTTACCGCCAGTCCTTTTTAGCTGGTCGAATGTGTGTGTGTGTGTGTGTGTGTTGCTGTCGGTGTGTATGTGAAGGCCTGGTAATCTAGGCGGTGGGTCAAGTGGGAGTAGTCTGCTCACGTGTCAGGGATTGTGATGGTATGGGGCTGAGTTTGTGTGCATTAAGCTGGTACTGTTAGTATAGACTAAGCTCTGTGACATCAGGTTAATGTATCCTCACAGTACCTCTCTGTTGAGCTATGGGTGGATGGAGCTGCATGGACCAGCATCACAGCTATACAGACAGAGACAGAGAGAGAGAGAGAGAGAGAGAGAGAGAGAGAGAGAGAGAGAGAGAGAGAGAGAGAGAGAGAGAGAGAGGTGCTGAGCAGTAAAACAATCCCGTTTCCCTGACTGCAATGCAAATGTTCAGTGACCGTGGTAGTTTGATTTATTTTATTTATTAGATGAACCTTTAATCATCACCACGAAGGGAAAAAAGTGTTATAAATAAGAGAGATGCACGTCGGAGGTGTTACAGTTTTTCTCAGTCACTTTGGTGCTTTTCTCACATCACTATTAACATTTGCACAGCAGTTAGTGCATTTCTCAAAACAATTAGTGCAAACTGCAAAACCTAGTGGATAACCTGCAAAAGCACGTCACTTGCTCAAAATGGATAGTCCATTCCTCAAAAGTAAGTATTCATGCCAATGAAACTGCCAGTGTCATCAAATGAGAAGTCTTGACACCATCGTTTATGAACAAGATAGTCAAATGGCTTTGTCGTGTTTTCATTATGACAGATTATTCTCTCACTGTTTTCCAATGCAAAAAAAGGGTCAGAACTCAGTGACACTACCTGAAAATGCTCAAGACAGCACTATACACTACTTATACAGCCATTTGAAAACTACAGTAAAGTTACACATCGCTGTAGTTAGGGGAGTAAGTGAGTACAAGACACTGAATACGTACGTTTCACATTTTTACTGTATATGCTCTTTGCAATTTTACAGCATTGTGCAAAAGAAAAATACACTACAGTCACTTATTTAGAACAAACATAAGAAACTTTTTGGTAGAGCTTCAATTCACAGTGGTTCTTCCCACATTTGGTTGCACCCTCCGACCAGCCTCAGCCATCGTGAGGCCGTGACTGACAACATGGTCCACAACTGTAGCCCTCATTTCATTAGGAATCTGTCTATGTATTTGGCCTCTTCTCCCTCTTCCTCTGTTTTGTAGAAATGGTCCACACTATGTCCTGCTCGGAAATTATGCTTGCCAACTGAGGGTTCATAGGATTCATCCCTGAGTGACTTTGAACAAGTGGCTTGTCATTTATTACAACTAATACTTCACACACCTCCTTGTGAGTGAAAGCTGAAGTTCACCTGAGAGTAACTGTTCAATTTAGGAGACATTTCCAGGGGAAAAAAATGATAAAGAAAGGTATAAAATTTGCTTGACAGAATTTGATAACTCGTTCAAGAATTTTGTATGTCAAGCAATGAAATGAAGACTATTAGTTTTATTGGGAACAACTATTCAGCATCCATAAGTATAGTTCATTTTGACTGACATGACATAAGCAAATGATAATGTTATAAAACAGCAGAGAATTGTATGAAAGCAACTGATACATGTCCAAAAGCATTTGCAATTTGTTCAGAGGTAGGAGAAAATGCTACTATGACGTGCACAAATGACTAAATGTTGTGGAGGTTGAACTAATAGTTCTGAGAATTTTCATTCTGATCTGAGAAAAGAACCAAAGCGACTGAGAAAAACTGTAAGTAGCCTAATTTCACATCATTCATCACAGCAGGCCAGAAAGCATGACATGAGGCGACAGACAGACAGACAGACAGACAGACAGACAGACAGACAGACAGACAGACAGACAGACAGACAGACAGACAGACAGATAGATAGATAGAAGATAGATAGATAGATAGATAGATAGATAGATAGATAGATAGATAGATAGATAGATAGATAGATAGATAGATAGATAGATAGATAGATAGATAGATAGATGGATGGATGGATGGATAGATAGATCATCTGCTGCCCCCTAGTGGCTGTTTAGTTACCACAACACCACATAGGGTGTATCTCCATTTTCTCTTTTCCTTTCCTTAATGACGTACAACAAAATAGCCTATCATTTCCATGAATCCATTAGCAGTATAACTGTAAAACCAATGTTAACGGCATTTATTACCGAAACACAAGTTAAGGAGGGGAGACGTATCTCACCGTGCTGCCATACTCTCTACTTACATCAGAAGTTTTACATTAAGGTGTACACCTGACCTCAACATTAGTTATTTATTATCTTTGAATAAGCTCGGATGTCACAGTAAGCATTAGATATGTATATTCGCTCCACTCCACAGATTCTCCATCTCTACCTCCGAGCGACATTGCTGCTAAGTTTACGCACATTAGCTAACAAGCTAAGCTAACCTGTGATTTAGCCTACGTTAGCTAATGTCGCAGTCAAGCGGTGTCGTCGTATTCCAGTCTAATGAAAGAGATTAATAAAGTCTGCAACATATTTTATGTAAGTATTATTACACCTAGGATGAGCAATACGCGGTCTACTGAATACTGCTACGCTTCATAAGCTGACAAGTCATGCCGACGGTACCATCTGGTCCCATGGTGTAATGGTTAGCACTCTGGACTTTGAATCCAGCGATCCGAGTTCAAATCTCGGTGGGACCTCATCCTTTTCTTCCTTGAGAAACGGCAGATCAACACCGTACTGCAAGATTGTGTATCAGCAAAAGCTCATTAACAACATCGGGGCGTCGAAACAGCAGCCAAGTCCGTGACAGACACTGACAACAGAACAGTAGCGTTCACAATTAGATAGTTAGCCCAACCTTTCCTTTCACGTTGCTTACATATGAATTGTGGTTAAAGAGGGGATTCCAAAACAAGTTGTCTGTAATGACAAATATGTTTTGGGAAGATGGTTTTGTCCTCAGGTGAGCTTTGTACAATGGGCCCCTCCCAGCACAATGTAAAAAAACAATATTTCCCAGTGCATTAGTGTAGTAGGGGTATGTTAAGCAGTGGTGGAAAAACCTGCTATGTGCAAGTGAGTGCCATAACAAAGACATTTATAAAACTTGGAATATGAGACTATGGCACAGACTACACATTTTCACTCAGAAATACATGTCAGCGAATGCCACTGGTTTATGTTCAAACAACTTTATTTCCACACATAAATGGCAGTGTTAAAAATATAAATACAATAATATGCTTGAATTGAACTTTTCTTTTGATGTTTTATTGGAATGTTTTTCAAATTTCTTTTTACAAATATGTCCATGACAGCTGTTTCTCTACTGGGCAGCGTTGGCAGAAGTGTACAGGGTGGGCTCCCTGTGCAGAATGAGATCTTGCTTTCTCTTTACAACAATTGTGTTTTATTTCCCATGCACCAGTGTAGCCTGCTGTATCCACACTGGAGCATTTGTATTCGCAGTGTGTTGTGTGGATGCGTCCTGGAAGAATACCAAAATACATTTGCTCCAAGCTCACTTTCAAACATAAGACTTGCTCAGTATTCCAGTGGAAACTGAAAAGGTGTTTGCCTGCCAGAGTAAATACAGCACGGTACACGTGCAGCGGAAAAGTGATTCAATCATATCTCCTTGAAGGGCATTTGCAAAATAAAAATGTATATATAGTTACAATAATAAAATCCATTAGAAATAGTGAAAAAGACCATTTTGACAGCCATGACGATAACAACACAGAACATCAATAGGAGCACTATAATAATAAAGAATTAACTATCTTTGAAATTGTCTCATTCACATGCAAACTGAAGTGGAAAAACATATATTCCTAACAATTTCTTCCCTAATTTGGCACAATGTTGTTCTGTTTGCACACGCTATATTTGACACAGAAACATTTTTAAATGGAATTCTTAATTCTGTGGACGGTCTCATATTTGTTGTGATTAATATGTTTCAAAGCTTCGCATTTAGATTTCCCCAAAAACCCAGTGTTTTTAATGGAGTAAGTAAAGAGAATGACTCAGTAGGAGTGAAATTATTGCAGCTCTCCGCGGCTCCATTATCTCAGCACCAGTAATTCTCCTGCACTCAAAGCTCTGCTCCCAGTGGGAATTAGGAGGGTTGTAACCCCATAATGTTCAGCACATCATTTAGTTCTGGGAAGCTAATCAGTTCGAATCAGACGGGGCTCAAAATTAGCTACACAAAACTTTGCATACATGTTCTAGCTGCAGCGTAGCCAGGATGTTATAATATGGAGAGATTTCATAGTTACATACAGATTGCCACTGTTTTATCTTACGACCAAAGTCAGGAGCCTTTTCAACATAAAACGTTCCATGTTCAAATTATGTCTGTTTATTTGCCGTTATAAGTAAATTATTTGTTTTGGCAAACTGAAGATTTGTGGAAGCATTCAGAGTGAGTGAGCATCAACTTGAACAAACCTATTTCACAGCGATAATATGTGTTCATTTACCTGCCAAGGGCTGATTTTACAGACCAAAGCTGAAATATGATTCCTGTTTTCAGTGTTACTGCCCTAAAAGCACAACTAGCAGGATGTTGAACGTTGACATTGAGAAGCAATGGTTTTAGGTTTTCAGGTTGGCTGCAAAACTGCGTCACTGACTGTTTTATGCAGTTTTATGTAATCCCTAAAACACTGCTTTTGGATAATCTTCCCAAAATAGTCAATGGACATCAAATGCGGTTGCTACAGTTTAGACACACCCCTTCCCCTGGACCACCATGGGGCTTATTTGGGGAAATATATCTACGGCTGTCAATGGCAAGAGACAAATAATCTATTGATGGCGTATAAATAGTGGCATGAATTACACATATGGCGTTTGTCAATCTAAAAGACAATTTTACATCAAGAAAGTCGCATTTTGTTGTGTAACTGTTAAGTATAAGACTATAAAAATACGTAATTAGAAAGACGTCACACCCATGTGTGTGGTAAAAGTGACCTCTCTCGTCCGTGCGTTTGGTACCAGGATGTAACGTGTTTCTTTTGTTGTCTCATCCTGTTAAAAACAATCATTCTCTCGGTGCGGTTTTTATTTTCTGACAGACGGGTTCAATGGGAGATGCTGGCTTTTTTGAAGGTCAGTGATAACAGCATTGCGTTTCTGAGATAAAAGCATGTAAAAGAACATAACACGGGTGGGCTATGACATTCATTGGTCACAGTGGTGCACGGTTAAGCATTCAGAGGCTTGATAAGGCAGCAGATTACACAAACAGCTCTGCTTTATACATTAAAAGAATGGCAGGTTTGTGATTCGCAACTCTCTCATAATTAAAACAAAACATTATAAAAACAATAAGTGAAATACATACGTGGACTTAATATCCAGCAACCTGACACGTGTATGCAAACACTATACGAGGATGTGGACACCATGATATAAATAGATTTTCTCATCAGTTCATATGAATCCAAAAACTTGAACTTGAAATCTATTAACTATAAAAATGTGTATGTTCACATGCTTTTTAAGTGCTTTTCAGATATTTTGTACTTACAATACCAAATTCCTTAACCTTTATTTTGAAAATTCACCTGCAACCTCTGTTTTTTCGTCTTGTAGCTGTGACCAAATTCAGCGGCCGCATCCTTCGTAGGACTCGGCCTTTGCGGTCAACATCGGCCGGGTACTTTGAAATGAGACGATCTACAGAGGATCAACTTTGCTGCTCCCGTCGCCTAGCAACCAGCTGCTGTTGACTAGTAAGAGCATAGCGTTATACATTTAAAATGGAGCCAGAGATCATATTTTATTCTTTTTTTCTCATTATTTATGTTAGATCTGCTCGAAGGTGCCATGTTGATTAAAATCCAACCTTCACCGGTGCAATGAATCTTGGGCTAATTTGAGCCGTGAAGGATCCATCATTTGGATCCTCTGAATCCGAGAAAAGAAGGCCGCATTTCTGGGCCGCATGAAAGAGTCTTTGAAATGAGACAGCCTTGTCGCAGCGATGCATTCAGTCTTCAAATGCAGCCTCCGAAGGATGCGGCCGCTGAATTGGAACACAGCTTTTCTCTACATATAAGTGTGTGTGTGTGCGTGTGTTTGGCACCACAACCATCACCTGTGTGTTTTCTCCACTCAGATGTCGGTGGTCTCCAGTTTGTTGAGCATGTCCACCTCCCCGTTGCTGCCTGCCCTCTGCTTCCCGTTGGCTTTCTGCACCTGGGACAGGAAGTAGCTGTTCTCGTTTCGTTCAGAAGGCACAGCAGCGTGTTCATCCAGGCTGATGGTGGCGCGGCTGCTTTCGGTAATGGAGGAGTTGTTGTGGTAGTTAAAGTGGTTGTTGGTGATGGGTGTGTCTCCCCAGCCGGTTTTACCCCAGGCAGTCTTCCACTGAGCCCACTTCCTCTGCAGCGCTGTCTGGGCCTGGACCGCAACAGAGCAGACTTTAGTCTGGTCTTACATAGTTCAAGGTGACAGTTTTCAACATTATCAGGGTTATAACTGAGTTCTAGCAGCTGTGAAATATGAAAGTTTAAATGTACCTCAGAATTGCAGAAACAGAATATAATTGCCACCAGGAGCCCCTGAAAAGCAATAGGACGTTGATCAAATATTCAAAAGGGAACAGATGTCAGCCAGATTATCCTGTAAATAATACATGGAAATGAATCATCATGTTTCATTTGAAAAATTAGGTACACTCTTATATCTTTTTCTCCAGTTGTTGTGAATCTGAGACTGGTGGTCACTAGAACATTGATTTCTAATATTAATACACAGAGCAGCTTAGCTATCGGAGTGTTTAATGTGGCGAATGTTAATGTTGAGTTTACCTGGAAGTGGGAGAACATATTTACAAAGACGTCGTAGATGGCCCGGCTGATGCGTCCCTCTGGCCTCCAGGGGAGAAGGATGAACTGAACCCCCAGCAGAGGCATGAGGATGAGGGTGGCTCTCACCGCCTTCATGTAGGCTGTGGACTCAGCGCAGTGGGTCTCTTTCAGCTTGGTGATTAGAACCCGGACGATGTTCAGCAGGAAGAAAAAGTTCACCTAGATTGATAATTGATTAAATCAAATTGGCGGAGAGTTATGATATGACTCATATACAGTATTAGACTTATAAACTTGAAGGGAGGGGACATCTTTGCATTTTATCTTAAGAATACCAATGACTGCCTGATGGTGGCACTATAACAACACGTTTAAGTAACATGTTCATGGACGTTAGTCTCCTCTTCCCTCCTGTCTGCAAGTCATTTAAACGGAGAAAGCACAATGTCATTTTGATTCATTTTTGTTGTCATTTTCCTGGCAATAGTTATGTTAAACCATTTAAAGGCACAAACACAACCTCACAAGTTCATCATGTGTGACTGTACATGATACTGCCCCATACTACCATTACAAAGTTACTAAATCCAATAAAATCACCTCAAATGCTTCACAGCTTTTGCATCTCGTGGCTTACTACAGTTTTTCGGAATGCTTTCACTGAAACCATTAACCCCACTTTCCCAGCTTTACACCCAATTTGCAATTGAACAACACACGTCGTCCCTACGCGGCTACTCCATTTTGCCTTTCCCACACTGACACACATGAAAACACTTTTAGATGATGAGTTCACCTACAAAGCAGAGCTTGAGCTCTATAAATAGGCCGCAGGTTAACATTTGGTTTGGACAACAATGGAGGACAATAGTGGACAGAGAGTAATGGGAGTGAGGAATAGAGGAGGAAGAGGAGGTCGTGCCAAGGCTGGTTACTGCACTAGGGGCTCAAGACAACATTGCATGTGGTGTGAAGTCTTATATGTAATGAAACCTGGTGTGAACGCCTCAGACCCACAAACAAGGTGAGATTTAGTCTAATCTGTTCTTTTTTTTAGCATATGTTTTTGTTTTCCTCTTTTCCTCTTCTGCACTTTTCTTGTTTGACAAGTGTTAGAATATTGTGATGATTAAAATGAATTAATTTAAAAACAACACAATTTAATAAATGTATGATTTGTTATACATTTTAATAATACATGTATTAATATATAATACATTGGATTATTTATGAATAATATTTTTATATCAATAAATAAAAAGATTAATGCTAGCACCCTAGCATAGTTAACCCAAACACTAGTAGAAATGCTTTTGTTTTCTTCTACTGCACTTTAATTGTTTGACGTCTGTTTAGAGAATTCTTCATATTGATAGTAGTTATGTTCAGAATACACATTCATACTTTATACATTTGGATACCTGTTTAGATGACAAAACCTTATTGCAAACAGAGCCACAGGTGTTTTTCATGGATATTATCAATGGTTTGTGTTACTGTACTGATGCCAAAACACAATTTCCCAAAAGAGTTTGCAAGATAAGAATGCTTTGCTTTTGCAAGAGATATAAAATGTGTTGCTGGTTTGGTGGAAGGTTTTGTGGTTAGTGTGTAGAGTTCTGCAAAAACATAATATTATAACAGTTTAAAATATGGTGCCAGTACTGTCAGTACTGTTTGGTCATTTAATTCAGTTAATCAGTCCTGCAAATAAAGGCAGTCAATTAGAAACTAACTGATATCTGCCAGCAGTCGCACTCGAGATTTAGCTGTTACCATCATTACTGTGGTTATGACATTTCACACACACACACACACACACACACACACACACACACACACACACACACACACACACACACACACACACAGTATACATGGCAATAAAAGCGGCAAATAAAGGCAAATCATTTGCATGTCTCACATTTTACCCTTAGTGTGTCACACAGTGAGTAAGATCAAATCTGCTCATTGTAATCCTACATGACATAAGTGAACACCTTATATATTTATCTATATTTGTGAGATTTTTACTTGTATTAGTTACTCACAAGCAGTGCAGCTTGAATGGGCCCATGAATGATGTAGAGCAGGTGTGTGTGGGCGCTGATCCAACACCTGGGACAAACACAGACAGCAAGAAAAGGTGAAATTCCAGAGACCATTCCAGTGGGTTTCCACATGCACCGTCACATAAATAAGCCTGAGGGTTCAGTCAAAGCCTGGATCATTCACTATTAGTGCTTGATCCAGCAAACAGGGGCTCACACAAATACCACTGGGGTAGGCAAATCAATATCTTACAAATCCTCGCAGCTTAGAACTGGGTAGAAGATGGTTACAGGATGTTACAGTTGTGATGATAGAAGAACAGCATACACACTTACTTGTCGTTGAAGAAGATCCCGCGAGCAACAGCATAAGTGACAGCAGGAACAATGGGAAAACCTTGAGACAGAGCGAGAGAAGCACACACAGAAAGAGCCCACTGACATCACTCTGCAGTTACATCACATTGTAAAACATGAAGTGAAAAGTGATGCAGCACCTTAATATATAGGTGAGAGCAATTTTAATTAATGCTGCATTTTTTCAAGAAATAGTTTGACATGTTGGGAAATATTTGTATTCTTGCCGGGAGTTAGATGAGGATATCAGTCTCTTCAATATGTTGTTGGAACCAAGAGGTGTTTAGCTTAGCTCCATTATTTTTGGACATACTGTATATTGCTAAGTAGGAGTACAATATGAAGTGATCTAAAGGGGATAAAAGGCATTTTTCACTTCGGCTCGACCGACTACATTACATTTCTGCCAATTTCCTGCAAATGCTTCACACTGTCCCTTTAACAAAAGCTGAAGTCAGAAAGCTTTCAGCTGCTGTACCAGCAGCAACAGCAGTGGGCTCAAAGTGAAGGTGACATGTAGGACATCACATCACAGGCTCATTACACCGTACACATACAGAAAGATGTGAGAGAGGGCAGGAAAGAATCCATTACTAATACATAAGAGCTTGATGCCTGCACGAGAGCAGACATGAAAAGGACACTTATATAAGCACAGGCACATCCAGGCGTCAACGGCACACTTATGTATGGAATCATGGTGGAAATGTGAAGTTTTCTAAGTGCAACAGAATCATTTCAAGACTAAAATGTCACAAATTGCAGATGCCCTGATGATGATGATGATGATGATGATGATGATACATTCAGGTATGAGTAAATGTATGTTTTGAGACTCTAATTTGGAAATCTTAACAGTGCTGTTAAACTTGAAAATATTGTTGTTGCAGTAAAGTTTCACTTATTAGCATCTTGTGAGTGAATGACAGCCAGAAAATGCAACTGTTAATCCAAATTTATTGTTTTAATGCAATTTGTGTAACAATCCACTGGTAGCATTCCCTCATGCAGTTAAATGATGTCTCTGCAGACACTGTTTGAGGTCTTCCAGGTCTCCCAATTGTAAATAAGTACAGTTGGTATTTGTTGTTTGACATGGACACAACAACAAGCTGGTAGCACTGAAACTATACGCTGTATAAGTGGAGGTATTCATCGTGACTACGGTTTTGAAGCCTTGAGTTTGGCATTTTGGCCGATGACTTTACAGCTAAGCAGCTAAGTTTTCTAGTAATCTTAGTTGCTAGCGTGGTAACGATAGTAGCGAGACCGGGGTAGCAACCAGTTAATCACAAGGTAGCCATGCTCAAAAGCATTCCCTGCTTTATGGTCTATTTTACTCTAAAAGGACCATAATTTACTAAATGAACATCACACTGTATTGAAGAAGACTTGAAACTAGAGACTGAGACCATGAACTCATGTTTACAATGTTTACTGAGATAATCATTTAAGTTAGAAGTAGGGTCATTTTCTCGTAGAATTCCATGCAATCAGACTTCTTTTTGCACCCAGAGGAGTCGCCCCCTGATGGCCAACAGAGAGAACACAATTTTAAGGCACTTCAGTGTTGGCCTCTGTCGCCTGACTGAAGCCCAGAAGGAATAGTTTGGAGTCTCACCCCATCCCAGGACGTAATACCAGAAGAGCTGCTGTTCCCCGACAAAGACGGCCACTATGATGAGCGTGTGGAGGTAGATGCCTTCACACAGCATCCAGAAGTAGTTGGAAGTAGAAGTATACTGGGTCAGCACAGCCAGGACCTTACAGCTCACCTGACGGACAGGAAACACGCTTGAATTCAAGTCATGGATGAATACAAACCGAAATCCACCCACAGTTTGAGTGACGCACTGAGATAAAGACAATAATTCCTAATAATGAGCACACCATTAAATTAATTATGGGGAAATAAATGTAACATGGGGAAATTAGGCGAGTGAACTGAAATCCATTAGAGTAATGGGTCGAAATATACATGAAAGATAAATTCAGTGACTCACCGGGTTGCTGGTGTTTATAGCTTGGTTATTGGCCACATTGAGCGAGAGTATAGTAACAATGGAGTTCAAGATGAAGGAGAGAAACATGTTCTTGTGGAGGGAGATTCTCTGGCAGCTAAGACTCCTGAAAGAGAGAAGGGAGGTGTGTTTGTTAAGGTTTCTTTCGATATTTTAATGCTTTACAAACATTTTTGGACTGAAACTGCAAGAGCTGTTACGACCATTTTCTTGTCAAAATATCCTTACAATTATAACGACTGACTTTTTCCCTTTACAGCTACATTCATTAGATTTACACCAGATACCCAGCACAGGATCATGCTAGTTGTGATTATGTTCTAAACCTCACTATTGTCTCCTTACACACCAGTTTCTAACCATCACACACAAAGTGCCACTGAAACAGGAAATAAAAGGCCAGAGAGGTTTGTGAAGACTGTCGAGGTGTTGAGTCAGATCAGACCTGAGAAAAGTCACGACTCACTTGAAGTAGGAGAAGATGATCAGACAGATGACGAGGGAGACGATGGACAGGGCGTGTCCCACCATGGCCAGGTAGTAGAGACTGATGGTAAACTGCAGGGACGAAAAGAGGTTTGTTAAGCGTCACTATAAATCAATTCACTGTTCGAGGTTGAGGTCACGTTGTCTTTCGTTTTACTTTCCTGTCAACTTTCCCCCAGGGTGATTGCCTGCCCTATTGTATCTCACCTGTGTCCAATTTTCTCCTCCCCTCTCATGTATTTAAGCTGTAGAACCCCCTCCTCCTGGGCCAAACCTCTGTGTTTTTGTCTCTTCCAGATTGTTGTGCCGTTGCCCTCGCTGGGCCTACCTGTGTACCACACCAGAACTGGGTCCGTGGGTCCTGAATGTTTGTATTTTAGGTTCAAGTAAAGCTGCCTCGTAAAGCGGAGTGCATAGTTTGCATTTAAGTTATTAAGACACCTCTTTGAAGCACGGGCGAGAGCAAAGGAAGCGTCTGCAGAGAAAATGTATGGCAGGAAATTCAGAAAAGAAAAGAATTTCTGAACGGACATGAATTTATGCATAGTGAGATTTAATCACAATGTTGCCCAAATATCATGGCAAATAAATCAAATTCATTGGGGACAATTTTTACAAAGACGGTTTCTATCTGTGAGCACGGCTGCGAGTCGCCATCCTTCAAGTGGACCAAATCTGAAACGACGTATAGCCTGTAAAGTCACGAGGTGATGAAAATGATGAATCCTACATCACAAACTAGAGGAGGAGAATTCACAGTACATTTATATTTAAATCAGAACTCCACAGACACATATTGCTACATGTTAGGTGTCAAGTTTGTATTCCAAGGATGTAAAGTGGGGGAAAGATTTAAGGTGTGCTGCAAGAGTTTCAAAGAGTTTTAGGAGTCTTCCTGTGAGAGACTCACACGCTAACCTTTGATCCGATGGAGATTTTGACAGTTTTAAGATGGTCAAACTAGTTTCCAGGGCCCGGTTCAGAACACACAAGTCAGTGAGTCAAGACTGCGGTTTGCCCCTCAGCTCATGTTGTTATGCTCAGCTGTCCAAGCACGAATAACTTCTGACTATCACATATCATCGTCTGTCATAAACCCTTGTGGTGTTGCTTCCTGTGGCCAGCTCAGATTACATTTCCACACCATGCCAAAAAAAGGTGCAATGTTGCACTTTGCATTTTGTCCTTTCACAGTTCACACTATAGCGTTTAGAGCAAGTCAACCAGTGTTTTAGAGGTATTCATCCAGGGACATTAAGCAATGGAAGCCGCACTTAACTGCACTTGCATTTCAGGATTTAACAAAAATACACATCAATATCACCACTGAAGTAAACTCTCTAAATATAATATGTTGCGTTTTTCAAAATTAAATTGTGCACTTGCTTGGTCATTAAAATGTTCCATAATTATGCACCATAATACTGGTCAGAGAAAACAACAGCCACCGGGTCCACCACTCAGGGGAGTAAATAACTGTGAATGTGTTTGTATACTTTTATTTTAGCATTATGTTTTAATGTGTTACCTTCTTTTGATTATTTGATTATTCCACCTACCTGCCTGGGAACTAAAAGCCAGTACTTTACTCTCTCTCTCTGGTTTTATATCAGGTTGTTGTCCCTCTTCACATAAAGAAACATAAATACATACTTAGAGGCGCTATCTGAAGTCACATGCTTATGTGCATCAATGCAGTTAAAAAAGGCTACAAACCTTGTTTTTTCATGTGATATTTTTCTAAGTTGGTCAAAGGACCAGATCTAAATGTGTTTTTATCTGTTCCAAACACGGATAAACCTTTGAAATCCTCTCATACACCAGTTTTAGTGTTTTACCTCGAGCTTGTCTTTGGTGTAGGCTTGACACTGGGTGTAGTTAGTCCAGACCCGGTTGCTCTCTGGGTGGTGGAACCACTGGCCACCAGGATTACACACTTTGGTAACCTTCTCTGTTGAAGAATACATTACAGTTTACACAAACAGAAACATTATTTATGACACGATTTAGGGGACTTCTGGTGCCACATATACAATGAAAAACAAATTTTTCCACTCAACAATTTTAATTGTGTTTGCAATTATACAAACAGTCCAAAAGACACTCTGGGCTTATGCAGAGGAGAAAACATAAAGTAAAAGTACATCTCAGTATAGACAAAAGGAAACTAAAAGACACATAAGATACAGGTGTGCATGTGTGTGTGTTTACCAGCAGGGTCAAAGTCCAAAAAATATTCTGGACACATCTGCATGACGGTCCCTGGAGCTGAATCCCCCCAGCACAGCCAGCCGTCCCACGTACGGTTACAGAAATTACCTGCAGAGGACACGACGTAGAACTTACAGAGCTTACAGACACAGACATGAAAGCTAGATGTGTGTGTGAATGTGTGTGTGTGTGTGTGTGTGTGTGTGTGTGTGTGTGTGTGTGTGTGTGTGTGTGTGTGTGTGTGTGTGTGTGTGTGTGTGCATTAGCTTTTAAAATGGGACTTTAATGGAACACTTCTTTCTACAAGTGCAGCCTTATTAGATATTAATCAGTCACTTGCAATCCCTAACGGCAAGGAGATGAGAATGAGCACTGTGTAACCTTCTCTCACCTTTAGTTTAAAAGTGATGGAGGCAATAATTCCTTCTTGGCTGTACATTTTTGTGTGTATTGAACAGTTTGTCCATCTCTGGTGCTAGACACTAATTCCATAGTATTTAATGTTGCATGCTCTGCAGTCTTGTATGTGGGAGTTTCTGTAGGTGGCGCTGTTTGTCTGTTCAGCCATTGAGGCGACAGCAGTCCTGTTCATAAGCACTCCGTTTTTTCTTCTATTTAAATCAAATAAAATAATCACAAAAGGCATCACCTGCACAGCAGCACCAAGGAAAGAGGTTTTAGCCACTGATTGTTTACGACAGCAAAGGTAAAAGTAGATGGCCTAAATTCGGCCACGGTAAACTTTAATATCCAAAATAGGGTCTTTTGGGTGGTCATGATGCAGGAGTACACAAAGCACTCATAAAACCAGGTATAAATACTGTACAAATATATAATAAGAAGTCCCCCACTACCATCCCCCGAACACACCTGGAGATTATTTCTAAACAACCTCGATTGCTCCACGTTCCCGTATACTGTCAGTTTTGCACACGTCACTCACGCCGTGTCTGCAACAAAACCACTCAGGTAGGTTGAAGAGGACCTATTAAGCTTTTGCCCTTCCTTTAGTGTGTTATATAGTTTTGTACGTGTAAAAGGTCTCCAGAGTGTCAAAGCCTAAAGTCCAAGCTCTGCTGAATTTGTATCATTATTCCTCAGCAGAACAACTCCTGTTATCTGTTATGGAAAGGTGACATTTCTGACAAACACACTAAGCAGTTGACCAATCAGAGCAGACTGGGCTTTTGGGGAGGGAGGGGCAGGAGCTCAAACAGAGCGTTTCAGAGAGAGGCTGAGAAGAGGGGCTGCAACAATAAAGCATTTTTTGAGCGTTCAAGCATTTAAACATGTTCTAGTCCTCATCTGTAATACAAGTATGACACCATAAAAAAAGCAAAACGGGTCCTCTTTAAGGAAAAGAGTGTGGTTGACTTTAACTTGACTTCATAATAACTCACGCGACTGACGTGTCAGAATGTCAACCATTTACGTTTACTACATATGAGACATGAACAGCTCCCGAACTGAAGTGTTTGTTTGACCGATACAACTCCCACATCACCCTGAGTGGACTATCTATCGATGGTACTTCTGTTGCTTTGCCCGTTACGAAGGTGGGTGGTGCGTCACAAGAAAAGGGGAGCCAGGGTGTGAGTTTGATAGCATAGTTAGGACCTGTTGTGTAGAGGATCAGTTGGGTCACTGAGACCTTTCTCAGAACGGGTCATTAAACAATTGAGCAGCCGACACCTCATCATACCCAACAACATACTGGCCAACCTTATCGGGCGTACAGCTGTGTAATGAGTCTGTGCAGTCAGTGGGCCACATGTCAACAGAGAATCATAGCGGATTTAAATTTTTCATAAAGTGGCCTGCAGGATGACACATTAGTTATCTATTCAACATAAATTGTGAGTTGCACTTATATATTCCATGCGTCTAACTTCTGGCCCGTACAAAGTCTGTCGACAATAGACGGAAACCTGATGGTACCAGGTTGTACTGTGGCATGCTGGGAAACGGACCACAAAATAACATTTCAAAGGCAGCGAGCTGAGCAGGAATAACAGGCGCTGGGAAAAAGACAAAGGTCAAGTTTCCTTTCTTTCAGACCCACTTCCTCTCGCTCTTAGTGTGTAGAACAACCAGTCATACAGTCAGGGCATCAATAAAGTCAGTAGGGTTCATCCTCTGGGGACCACAATTAATAATTATTTATTTATATAAATAATAAATTATTGCAGTAAGCTGTATCTTACTGGTGTAGTAAAAGCATTTTGAAATTCTTCTGAGAATTTAGAAATAATGTACTTTTAATCCATTATATTCACATCGTTAAAGTAGGAGGCCATGGAATTAATGTCATGGAAACTGAAGCAAATTGAAAATGGATTAGTTTTAAAAGCATATCCTGTAACTAACTTAAAACTGCTGCCCCTGAAAACTGCAACTTGGATGCAAAATGTTAGTGATTAAAGTTTATCTGCCACCCGGCAGAAATAAAATGTGTTGATGGAGATGTAACTTCAAGCAGACGGCTGCTATCAGCTGAAATGTTAATAAGCAGAATGTTGGTATGGCCGTATCACCTTCTTCTGTACGCGGGGGATCATGGATTATCTTCAGGTAGCACTCAAACTGAGCCGCCAGGATCTGGCGTTGGGACTTTCCTAGTATGTTGGATGTTTCGTTCACCTGCTGCTCCTCCATCGCCTTCTCGACAGCCAGCATGGACCCCACATCCTCACACTGGCACACCTGGATAGGACACCACACTCAAGGCTTAAATATCAATTAGCTATTATTTATTTATTTATTCATTTTATGACTGAAAAGAAGAGGGCACTCACCTCTGTGCCCAATGCCAGTGCAGCTATCAAGGAGAGAGTTAGGGTCCTCCACATGTTTCTAAAAGGGAAACAAGAACAACGACAGTACAGTCAAGTCATTAGATATTATTACACCATATCAAGATGCTGTTATGTAATCCATGTCTTTGGACTGGGAGGAAGTCGGAGAACCCAGAGAGAACCCACGTTAACACGAACTCGACACACTAACACGAACTCCACACAAACCCTGGACCCTCTCGCTGTGAGGCTCCCCACTACACCACCGTGCAGCCCAACTCCCTTAGCCCCTAACCCTGCTGCAGTGGTTTCACAAAAAAAGTAAAAAAAACAAAAGACTTGCGGAAAATACAAGAAAAGTCAACCTTTGTGTTTTTATTGGAGGTGTTTCCTGGCAAGGTCAAGCTTTGAACAAGAGAACATGCTGCAAGGGCAGGACAGTATACAAATTCATATATATATGAATGTGTGTGTGTATATATATATATATATCTTTACTCAGATGAGGACCTAACACTTGTTCTATTTTTAGCTCTTACTGCATTGGCAATGATACGTCGTGGTTTCTTTGTTTCCTTCTTTTGACAAATGTACTTATTGTAAGTCGCTTTGGACAAAAGCGTCTGCTAAATGACCTAAATGTAAATGTAAATATATACACACACACACACAGTATTACAAAAACAATACCAGCCGACAGCAATGCTAATAGATCTGTGAGGCTGTAGATGTGATTTGAGCTAAATGCTAACCCTGGCATGCTAACACGCTGCGAATGTATTATAATTGTCGGCGGGGAAAAAGAAGTGAAAAAGAATTAAAAGAAGAAATTTGCAAATGCTTGTTGTGACTTTAATTCAAAATAGTTTGAGTGAGTTTGTGGTCTCACGAGTGCAATCATGGTTTTCTTGTTTATTTACAGTTCATGTATGTTCTCATCCGTCAGAACAGGAAGTCCGTGCTCTTCACTCAGGGTCGGAGAAACAGACGTGTGTTTGTTATTATTTTTGGGTGAAAGGGCAGCCAGTTCCCCTCAATGTTTCCTCCATAATGAGCCAAACAAGGGTGAAGTAAATCCTCGGTGTAAGGAGTCAGAGGAGACCAATTAATGCGACATAAAGTGTCTCTTTGGTGGGAAAACACGATGTCCTTTATTTATCTACCAGGGAGGAAACTGGCGACATTGTGTTTCAACGTAATATCTTCAACTGTGGTCTGTTATTTGGTTTGTAAAGGAAACATTTTCAGCTGAAGTGTAGAATTGTGCTGCACGTGTCTGCATTGGAGTTCTGAAAAGCCAAATTTGTCCCCACAGCAGTATTTATGTGAGCCTCTGGCCTCTCTGTGCATTATCTTCCATGATTTCAAATGTATGCTGCACAGACGGCATGTTTAATATTCACACTAAACAATAATCCTCTCTGGTTACTGTTACACACTGTGAGAATATTCACACGTAATAAAACAAAAACAATGATTTGTTTAAGTCCTTTGAAATTGTCAAACTGAAATGTAAATGGGATATTGGAAACGCTGGGGTTCAGGAGATTAAAGCAGAGTTTGAATGTTTGAAAGTTGAAAGCAGTCACAGTTCAAATGCATGCCAGCAGGCTCCTCTTTCAGGCCGCAGTAACAGAAACATTTTGTGTGTTGAGAATACCGGACACAGAAATGGAGAGGAAATGTGGGAAATGCTCTGCGTCAGGAGTGTGAGAGTTTTGGGAACCGGTTAGAACTAAAAATCATTCTTTATTTGGACTTGGTCTTTTTTCTTCCTACTTGCTCACTAGGGATGCAACATTTCTCAATAGAATATTGAACCGTACGGTATGCCATGCACGGTTCAATACGCACTTGTGAATTGAGGGTATTTCAGTTTTGCAATAAAATTTCACTTGAAGGCAGCATTTGTTCACGTGCTGCAGATAGGGAAACGTCTCAAAAAGTCTTAGCTCATAAGCAAAATAAACATAATTTTGGAAGATATAAATAGCATTTTTTTTCTACTTACACGCAAAATGTGTACTGAAACAGAACCAAAACCGTAACCCAAGAACTGAGGTACGTATTGAACCGTGGGCTAACTGTATTGTTGCATCCCTATTGCTCACATAGAGCAAGAGTGTCATGGCTGCTGATGAGCATATAGAGCATAAAAAAGACACGCCCCAGATTTAAGTGAAGCAGCCTTTAAATAAAAGATGTTTCCGGGAGCATTTAAAGCCTTTTAACACATACTCTGTGATTTTGTGTAATGGCTTGTACCCACGGGGAGTGATGTACGAAGGCTGTAAAGAAATAAGGTCCTTTGACTCACCCCAAGACACAACAGTAATTATTAAAACATATCCAGCACATAAGTTCTCAGTGTTCAAGAATTATATATTTATAACCTTTCAGTGTCTGTAGTGAATCGTGTTTTGATGCTGGAAAGGCCTGAATTTTTCTTCCACAAAACACAACCTGACGCTAAATAGTGCCAGCCGATGTTGAGGTCATCGATGTGAACTTCTACCACCATCATCATCTTGAAGCAGAGATTTGGTTTCAAATCATTGTGACTTGGTTTTGTTCAGGGGCCACCTCTGGTGCTAATGAAGCCTATGCAGAACTGTGCAAAGTGCAGTTCCACGAATGGCCACTAGATGCTGGCTCTTAAAACTCAAAAATGTTTTGCTCTCTATAGCTATAATTTCATCATTTCAGGTACGAGGGGTCTGGTTTTGACACTGTATTGATGATATGACAGAAAACTTGGGACATGATGACTAATGACTTGTCCATTTTATGTTTTTCAAGTTCATGGTCTCAAATTATGATCCCACTTAGAGGAAAGTAGACAATGAAGCAGGTAATGTTTTAGGACATGGCTATGTTGTGATTGACAGGTCAGACCATTGTGTGGCCATGACTCAGTAGTTAGCTAATGCCTGATATTCGTTTGATTACATTAATTTAACAGAATATGAATTATTATTATTGAACAGGTCAAATAAATTGGGCATCATTATTAGACAGTACTAATACCTTATCTTTTATTTTTTATTAAGACAAGATACTGCAAAAAGCCTGCATGTACCTTATTTTTTTATTTTTAACTAAGGGTTGACTTGACCTGACATAACCTGTGACTTGCCCTAGAAAAATAACTTGAGTTCCATGTATTTCATAAAGTCAGGCTTAAAACAAAGACATTTTCCATCCAAAAATGACAGAATCTGCATAGGAGGACCTCTAAAGCTGTCTCATTAACATGCTGTATCTTGTTTCTCGTAGTTTCTGTACCCAGTATACAAATGAGGTATAGTGTCCAATGTGTTAATTTGTAAGCTTTAGGGGTATAGCGAGGTGGGTTTTGTTATCTTTGGACTGAGCCAGAACAGCTGTTTCCTCCTATTTCCAGTCTTTGTGTGCAAAGCTAAGCTAACCTTCACATTTAACTCTCAGGCAAAAAGCACATTTTAAGAGTATTTCCCCCAAAAAACGATTCCTTTAACACTGGTCCTGCAGCTTCTTCCACTACCCAAAAAAGGTTTTAATATCGTTGACTCTGCGTAACACGCTGTAAGTGTTTATGCTGGGGATTAGCTTGGATTCTTTGAGAGCTTCCTCAAAGGGCACATGCTTCTCCAGCAAATCTAAAGTCACCGTTTACAATGCACTATGGGAAGGGAAACTGACGTACGTAATAAAGACACCCATCAAATCGCTGTTACTCTTATCGGTTGATGTAATAGATGACTGAATGCCCCTTGGCATGAGAAAACTTTTACTACAAGGAAAGTGTAGAGTAGATATTAGAGATAGCTTTTGTGCCTTTCCTCTCCTGCTTTCTCTCTCACATACACACATAAAGCATGCAATGCTCTAAACCTACCTAACCTATCTAACTCTGCTGAATTCACTTCACCAGAGCTCCCAGTTTGTCAGATGGTAATGTCAATCATCCAAACTTTCTAAGACAACACGCAGCACCAGCACATCAATTGTTCTCAAGGCCTTTCATCTGATCTTTAGATCAGAGATGCACCTATTGTATTTTTCTTGGCCTGATTTTATTAAAAATTCTGTCCTGCTGAGTATTTCCCCTGATTTCTTTCTAATGACTATAATGACAGCAATGCTCCAGATTAACTTTTCTTTTCACCACTATCCTGAAAAATCCAAACAATTCCAAAGTCAGTGTAAACTGACTTCAGGAAAGCATTATAATTTATCCTTTCCCAATACACAGTTTTACCGAATAGAGCTTGAACCCACCACAATGCACATCATTGGAACCTCCATTAATGTTGAATTACAGTATAATGAGTGAGCTTTATGTGAAAATGTGTGTGTGTGTGTGTGTGTGTGTGTGTGTGTGTGTGTGTTGTGTGTGTGTGAAGTGAAAGCCTCTGCAGCTGTTTTTGTCGATGTGAAAATATCATGTGGCGGCAACACATGTAAATGTGAGCAGCAAAACAAATGACAAATATGAGTCTAAGTGGGGGCTGCACGGTGGTGTAGTGGGTGGCACTCTCGCCTCACAGCAAGAGGGTCTGACTGTGTGTGTTCTGAACCGGTGTGTGTTCTGAACCGGGCCCTGGAAACTAGTTTGACCATCTTAAAACTGTCAAAATCTCCATCGGATCAAAGGTTAGCGTGTGAGTCTCTCACAGGAAGACTCCTAAAACTCTTTGAAACTCTTGCAGCACACCTTAAATCTTTCCCCCACTTTACATCCTTGGAATACAAACTTGACACCTAACATGTAGCAATATGTGTCTGTGGAGTTCTGATTTAAATATAAATGTACTGTGAATTCGTAGCACTGGCGCCTCACAGCAAGAGGGTCCTGGGTTCGATTCCCGGGTCGGGGTCAAATTCGGGGTCCTTCTGTGTGGAGTTTGCATGTTCTCCCCGTGTAAGCGTGGGTTCTCTCCGGGTTCTCCGGCTTCCTCCCACAGTCCAAAGACATGCAGGATGGGGATAGGTTAATTGATGACTCTAAATTGCCCGTAGGTGTGAATGTGAGCGTGAGTGGTTGTCTGTCTCTACATGTCGGCCCTGTGATAGACTGGTTACCTGTCTGTCTCTACATGTCGGCCCTGTGATAGACTGGTTACCTGTCCAAGGTGTACCCTGCCTTCGCCCAATGACAGCTGGGATCGGCTCCAGCCACCCTGCATCCCTGAATACAGGATAAGCGGTAGACAATGGATGATGGAGTCTAACTGGCTGATCACAATAACGAGCGATCAGCTGAAACACATCCGGCTTTGATCGGCAGCAGATTGATCGGTACATCTCTACTTCAAATAGTTTCCAGCCAAACAACACAGCCAACGTGATCTTACAGAAGTTTGTGAACTGACCACCTGGTGTTGCTACATAATGTGGAAAATGACATGCTGCCCCATTGAAACAACTGAACAGTAACCTTAGGAAATCAAAGATCCTGATTTGGGTTCGGAACCTTTTACGTAACTTCTTACATAGCCTACATTATTTTAAATAACTCAACACAGACTTTTGGTGTCACATGGGACACAAACGGCAGTCTCCTGGGTGACAGTCCAGTGCTTGACCCATGCGTCCACCTCAACCTCGTCCATCCGAACCCGCTTTCGCTGCCAAGGCGTCGTAGAGCAATAGACTCAGTATGAAGAGAAAGATAGTTCACACAGCATGAGCAGGGGTGGAGGTGGACAGGTCAAACAAAACACAGGACTTTCACTCAGGAGACCATCCTTTGCATCCTGTGTCAAACTAAAAGTAAACATCAACATTTCGTACATGGTGTCTAATGGTTTCTATTCTATTATAGAAACCATACCGTATATTTACAGGGCGTTACTGACATGTGCAAAAGTGGCGCTAAAGGAGTATGTAGAGCTTCATAGTTCGTTTTTTTCTTATTTAACTCATCAAGTAGCCTAAACAATATTTAAATTGTGTCCACGTCAGACTCACAAACACCTACAAACAGACATTCAGTCATAATTACAATTCCATTCAAGTAAGAACCACACAATGAAAGCCTGTTATGGACACAGTTGCCTCTAACAATGTATTGTACCCCATCAGGACATTGGACGTTCAAGGTCACATATGCTTGCTCACACACATTGTTATACCTTGGCAGCGCTCGCTGTATGCCATTGGCACCGACGGCCACAGCACGCAGTCTATCTGAGGACGGCAGCCAAGTAGTTTGCTATGTCTTTGTTTTCTGGGAACAATAAAGCTGAAAGGCTGCTGCATTTGTCACTTCCTTGGTCCATTATTTTGTCCAGGGCCAACACCTCTAATCAGTACACAGTGCATCACAGTAAGTGATCAAGAACATCGGGTACGTATGAAATACTAAGTAACAAAAACACAAGTGCATTGACAAGATTAACTGAGGAAAGTGCAGAGACACAAAGATCACAGTGAAAGGAAAACGACTTGCAAACAGTTCAAATTAGGTTTATAGTTGACCTTGTAATGCCAATCAAATGAAGCCCACTTTACACAGTGCAGGTCCATGAACACATTTACAACATAAATGTGTTATGACAAAGTTAGTGTGTCTAAACTTTGGGTTTTCAGCATCTAGATAAATCTTGGGACATATATCGGAGTTTATTCGCACATTCTACCACTGTCTCACTCCTTCTCATATTATCTCGTGTTTTCCTCTCTTTGCTGTTCTTTGAAAGTCTTTCCCCCTCAAACTGCCTCTGTCCTACTCTGTTGTTTCTCTCCGACACTGTCGTCTGTCACCATTTATCTCAGTCACTCTGTCTCACGTTGAGTCTGTGTGTGTCCCTAACTCTGTCCAGCCCTTCTGCTTAACATTTTATTTCATGTCCTTTCAGTCACCTCGATTCTGGAAAGGGATAAGCGAAAATAACACCTAAATCACCCACATGACAGTGACCCTTGAAGTGGAGCTTAGAGGAACATCAGAGTCTGAATACTACATATGACAAAAAGTTGTATAAGCTCTTTGTGGATCCAGAGGGGGCTGTGTGCTCAGAGTCAGACTCTGCTGCTGTGATTTAGATCCAACTGTAACATCATGAGTCAGTCAATGTTATAAGAATGCTAAATTGGTGGAGGACTCCTGGTATTCAATATTTTTCTTACTATCCGTTAACCTCCGTTAACACATGAAAACCAAAACAAGCAATTAATTAATTAACAAGTGTATGTGTATGTAAAGCCTGATTATTATTGATTTGGATTGTCCAAAAACTGTTAAGAATCACTGAGCCACATGTTGCTTCAGTCACATACAGAAAGTACTCTCCAATATACACTATTTCCTTCTGTTTGAGTAGAGTTTACAAGTATGCAAGTAGTTGTTTAACAATGGTATTTTTCCTCCTCTAGGTCTCTGACCATCTCACTATATGTTTAATAGTGTCTGCTTAAGTATAAATAGCACCACGGCCAATGGTCAAAACATAAATCACTGGTAAATGTTGCTGCTTCTGCTGGTTGATAAATCTCCTGATCTCTGGACTTTCCTTTAAAGGAGTCCTGATTTCTTTCTCCAGGATGATGTTTAGATGGTCTGAGAACAGTCATGGACAAACTGGAACACTTTGTCTGGTAACAGCTGTAGAAACAACCCGTGTATTTAGGAACATAGACTGTGTATAAGAAGTGGACGGTTGTCTGTGGTTTACGGTTTTACCGCCTCTGCATTTTGGCCATCGCCATCTTGGATCGCACACAAGTGTAGATTGTCCCCCCATAATAATAATCATTTACATTTAAATAGGACTTTTTTATGGTACTAGAAGTCGCTTTACATACTGCCCTATCAAAACTAAGTAAACAAATCTTGATTAAGGGTTGAAAACAAACAGAGGTTAAAACCTGAAGAAGAAGGTGGGAGTTAGGTGGGGAATGCTAGTGTAAAAATGTGTGTTTTGAGTGCAGATTTGAAAGAAGAGAGGGTTGGGGAGAGTTTGATGTGGGAGTGAAGTGAATTCCATAGGGTGGGGGCAGCAAGTGAGAAGGCTCGATCACCCCAAGTCTGGCGCTTTGTCCAGGGGACATGCAGCAGGTTGGCAGAGACGGACCTGTTATTGAGGGCCTTGTAGGTGGTGAGTAAAATTTTGAAGTTGATTCAGTGTTTAATCGGAAGCCAACGAAGTTCACAGAGGACAGGTGTGATGTGTTCTATGGAGCGGGTACCGGTGAGGAAGGGTGAAGCAGAGAGAAAGTTATTTTGCATCCAGGTCTTATTGTCAGTTGGAGAGGGTTGAGAGGGTGGATGCAGTGATGGTTTTGGAGGGGAGGTAACCTTGTATCCGGCTCCAACTGCTATCAAAGCTTCCATAATTCAAGGTAAACTTTACAGCTAAGTGTTTAGGTCATCTTAGATGCTATTTGCATTGGTAGCGATGGTAGCAAAGCCGTGGTAGCAACCACAATGGTACCCACGCTAGTCTAGTTAACTCTAAATGGACAATAATATACTCAATGAACATCATGCTGTATTGAAGAAGACTTCAAACTAGTGATTGACACCATAAACTCATGTTTACAATATTTACTGAGATAATAAATCAAGTGAGAAGTAGCGTCATTTTCTTAGAGACTTCTATACAATTTTATTTCTTTTTGCAACTAGAGGAGCCGCCCCCTGATGGCCAGTAGAGAGAATGCAAGGTTGAGGGACAGTATTGGTTTCACTTACCATAACAGAGGTCCCGCCCTAATCATAAAATATAGTATCAGCCTTCAAAAATCCACGTCCAACTCTAAAATGCCTTCAATCTGCTGTCGAAGCGACTGCAGGGTGCTGAAACCAACTGACGAGAGCTGCAGCAGCGTCTCTCAGCAACCGGAGCACTCAAGGTAAGTGATGTTTCCCATGAATCACACACCAAGCAACACAGATACCAAGCACAATGACAAAACAGTCCAATGGTTTTGGAGAAATACTGGAATGAACAAAAAAAATACAATCAAGATGTGACCAAACAACAGTTTCCTCTGATTGGGTTAAACAGCTACTTCACAAGGGTTTAAGGCAAAGACTTATTCTGATTAAATTAATAAGATATTTAATGGAAAGAAGATTAATATTTTTTTCACAGTGCATCTTGAGGGACCTGCACGCCAGAAACAAAGAATGTAAAGACTTGTTTGAGCCTTGGGGTCCTTTACTTTATATTAAGAAGCATTCCAAAGGAGACAAGTCACAAGTGAGGAAATTAAACACACTTAAACACTCAAAAATAAATATGTTGCCCCCCCCCAAAAAAAAAGAATCTTTCTTAGAATTTATTGTTAAACTAGAGATTAAAAATAAATCATTTATTTGTACAATGTTTTCTTGCTGGGAGGTCGAATATGAATACAGTATGACATAACATCTGCATATCAACATACGCTTCATGTGATTAAATACAAACGGCACTTTTTAATGAGGCTCACTTGGACGCAGTCTGGCACAGAAAAGCCACTCCTGGCAACAACAAACAACAACAAGTTAGGCCAGCGTTCCAGCCTTTCATCCCCGTCCAATGGTTAAGTATCTGCAGTCTGTAATGTTTTATCTATTGTCAAAGTTGTTTACGGGCTGCACGGTGGTGTAGTGGGTAGCACTGGCGCCTCACAGCAAGAGGGTCCTGGGTTCGATTCCCGGGCCGGGGTCAAGTTTGGGCTCCTTCTGTGTGGAGTTTGCATGTTCTCCCCGTGTAAGCGTGGGTTCTCTCCGGGTTCTCTGGCTTCCTCCCACAGTCCAAAGACATGCAGGATGGGGATAGGTTAATTGATTACTCTAAATTGCCCGTAGGTGTGAATGTGAGTGTGAATGGTTGTTTGTCTCTACATGTCTCCCTGTGATAGACTGGTTACCTGTCCAGGGTGAACCCTGCCTTCACCCAATGACAGCTGGGATTGGCTCCAGCCCCCCGTGACCCTGAATACAGGATAAGTGGTAGACAATGGATGGATGGATGGATGGATGGAAAGTTGTTTACTGATGAACTGTTGGAATTTTCTGCACGCCCACTTTCTCTCCACCTGCACCACCCTCTAAATCAATTAGTGACGTGCTACATTTCCCAGAATACCTTTGGAAAATGTCCAAGGAACAGTCATTTTTCCATTTGGAAACGGAACTGTTGTGGAAAAACTGGTACCTGTTGTGGTATACTGGATTTCTCCCAGTATGACTGTTACATGTTCCCTAGGATTAAATGATTGCCTTTAAAGTTGAGCAGAAACAGCGTTTCAAGAGAACCTAGCTTCAGTATTGTGATGTCTTTCCGAGTGAAACAGGATAGACAGATGGGCCATAATGTTTCAGGAAAAAGATTAGCTTGAGTCCTTCTCCATCTCTGTTCCGTTAGAAGTTACAGATTGATGGATGGATGGATGGATGTCAGGACAATATGAACATTTCACGTCATTTGTCATTTTTCTGTCCTGTATTTTTTCCTTTCTACCAGGATAATGAGCTAGACATCTTTTTCATCACTCATGATTATATTCGTGTTTATCCCAACAATGAAAATTCACCATGATCAACTTATTGTGAGTGGTTTTCATTCTTATGTTAAGGCATTTTAATTTCAGCTTTAAAATCTGAGGAACTGACCCAAAGACCTGTTTCAATCATTTAAATATATTCAATCAACTCCACAGTATCTGCTAAAAATATCTAATGTCTCTATGTTTGGTTAGTGACCACCAGAATGGAAAAATCCCGTAATGACTGTGCATTTATGTAATCTTTCACTCCTCATCCTTAAACCTCCCCATGAGAGTCATGCTGCTCTCATGGGACCATGGGATGATGGGAAAGCCAAACATTGCTGTTTTGTTAAACCAGATTTAGCTTTATTGGCCATTGCACCCAGTGAAATGGACTGCAGATGCTGCTGTGACGTTTGTCCCGACCCCAGAGGTCGTTATTGCCTGAGGTACAGTGTGAGCAGCAGTAAAAATATGCATGTGTTGCCATAGAATTCTTTTTTTCAAGGTGGAAGGAATTTGATATTTGCTGCAGGGACGTGTTAAATTTGCATTCTGTTGCATTCGGGAAGTATTGAACTTAATCTGAGACACAGGGATAACATATGCTTAAGAACCGAACAAAAGCCTGGACTGAAAACTTAACTGAGAAAAAAACAACTGTGGGGCCTAAAATAACCCTGAGAGCTGATTGGAATTCTTCTGCTGCTGTCAACAGCAAATGAGAAAAGAACATTTTATTATTAAATGATACACTTTTAATAAAGTCAAAACAAGTACGACTCAAAGGAACAATTGAGTGCTGTGCTACAGACGAGAGTGTATCGCAGAGATATAATAAAAATCCAAAGGGAGCAAAAACACACGGCCAATCATTCCAGAGTTGACCAAGAATGAGAAGCAATGGGTCGAACCTCATACATTTCAAGTCTCTGCAGACCCCAAACCACAAACTCTGGCAGCAACTAACAATCCTGTTCACTATCAAGTCATTGGCTGATGTTAATTCCAAAGAGAAGTCCTCAAATAAAACCAGCAACTATTCACATTTGGGAAGAAATGTTGCAATTGAAATGTCAACATTTTGAATTGATGATAATTAATTGTGTGTACATAGACTAATCGATCTACTAAGCTCTAAGAAGTACAATACATACTATTAGTGTTGGAAGAAGTATCCAATCCAGCCTTCACAAGTCCTGATTTCAAAGTATTGAATTATTATCAGCCAAATGTACTTTAAGTATTCAAAGTAGATGTTCTGGTTCCACTGATTTCTTCTCTCATTACATTAGCCAGGTTGGATAGCGTTTATCTTTTTCTTGTTGTTTAGTCCCGTGGTTGCCGACCCAGGGGTCAAGCCCCTACACAGGGCCACAAGATAAAGGTCGAAAAAAGGGTTCATGACATTACAAAGAAATAGTGTATTCATGAATACTTTTCAATTCAAAAATTCCTCTCATCTCCTATTTATCAATCTAGATTGTTTTGTGATGAGTTGCCTGTGTAAAAACGCAAACTATTTGAGGTGAACTGTCCCTTTAAGTAGAGTACCTCCAGCACTATGAATTCCCCTGACTCAGGGATGTATGCTCTAAAACGTGGCTTCCTTACAGCGTGTCTGTCAACTTTATTTCCTTCATTCGGAAAAAACTGCAGGAGACAAAACATTTCTGGATTTTGGATTTACCATGAATTACACATTTGATGTTTGTCAAGTTAAAATATATACATATACATATACTGTATACATAAAGTTGGAATATTTTGTTTTCAGACACAATCCTCTGTTTATTCTTATTTAAATGCATCCGTAATCACTTTCGACCAGGTGCAATGATTACAATATGTTTCACAATTACCCAGGTGAAAATGAATATAATATAATAAAAGACAAGCCATTTGCAAATTATTACAACTTTACAATGTAGTTGAGTGAGATTTACTTTAAAATTCAGCTCTGAATCCAGTGATAAATTCACTCTTCAGCTATTTCATGTTCATGTAATAAACTGCTCTTGTATCAAACTGTCAGAGCTCATTCGTGAAGCTGTCCGGGGCGAAAAAAACACAGTATCCGTGTGTGTGTGTGTGTGTGTGTGTGTATGTATGTATGTGTGTGAAGACAGAGGAAGGATGAAGGTTAAGAAGGATGCTATTATCTTCCTCTGTCATCATGCAACCACTTCCTCCACCCCCCCCCCCCCCCCCCTCGCCCATCTAAACAGCCCAACAGGTTAAAAATAAGCCATTGTTACACACAAATAGAGACAGAGGGAAACGACCTCACAGCCATTTAATAAGAACACTCAAATTCTCAAAGAATGGTCGTTATTATGGAATTAAATAAAAAATTGCAGACGTGAAGCAGGGACTGAATGTATCATTATTTTCATTATAGATAAGTATCTCTGCCAAGTTTAATTTATGTAGCAGATTTCATAAGACCAAAGTAGACTCAATGTATATTCAAAATAACAGAAAAAGGATAAGATCACAAAAACAGGTATTTTTATTAAAAATTTAATAAAATATTTATAATAATAATACAACTGCTAACAATAAGAATGATAAGAATACTACTCTTCCTCCTACTGCTACTGCTATTCTTATTATAATTATGTAAAAATAATAATAGTAATAATACTCCTACTACAACTACTAATATTAATAATAATTATATAATACTCCTCCAACTACGACTAGTAATAACAATAATAATAATAATATTAATAATAATAATAATAATAATAATAATAATGGTAGTAATAATAATAATTGATCAATATGTGCATGTCCATGGCTAATCCCACTGCTGGACCCATCAGCCTAATATTAGTTGTGCTCATTTACAACTGTATGTATCTTGTGTTTGCAGCAAGTCCGACCTTTTGAAAACATGTTTTATTGAACGTTTGATAACTCCATTAACTGCTGACCGCTGAGCTGAAGTTGAGTTGCATAGATTACAATGAGAGCCTACTGTATCTGCTACAGGAGACGTGCGATTGTATTAATGAATCTAGTGTTGGCAGTTTGTATTTCATTTGCTCAAACATCAGCTGTGGTACACCTGTCCTGCACACACCATCATATACATCCATGTGCATTCATTTTTATCATGAGTGTACACATGTCTACCACAGAATTATTTATAACTGACAAATAAAGATTTGAAACTTGTTGGACATGTGATTAATGTGAGCCAATTAGCAAAAAATAGTTAAAAAGTATTGTAAACCTGCAACGTTGGGAAATAATTCTCTCACAAGGCTCCACCCATTTCACTAGGGCGAAAAAAAACCCCGTTGTGAGCCAAGTATGTAGCAGAGTTGGTGTCAAAAAGCAGTCAACACACAAAACCATGTAACAACCACAAGTAGGTTCAATTACAGGTCAAACAGGGTACTTGAACCTGCCGACGGGGGGGGAGAGAAGACAAAAGGATACACTGCGTCTTCAAAGAACGATTGTTTTTGGATCCAGTCTCCTAGCTGAGACTGGGTATTTATCCTGAGTTGGTCAGCACACACAGTCCAATGTTACGTTTTTGGACATCCTTCCTTCAGTTCTGGGGCTCTGCATCCGTTTTCTACTATGATTGAGTGTACATCTTCTGTCCTATGTGTTAAAGTCCAGTGTTTTCTGTGGAAAGTGGGCTCTTAGCACTGTCTGATCCTGTAAATCACTTACAAGTGCCGCGCACTGAGCTGTCCATGTCTAAGTGTTTACAGACTTGGTTATTTTCCCATAGCCGGACCCAAACATAGCTCCTCCAGCTTGGAACCATGCCATGTGGTTTCTTTTTGTTTTATTATTTAATATATATCCCCGGGGCTATAAAAACAAAACAGAGAATAGAAGCATCGCTCCCGAGACACAATATGATCAAACCATATGAACACAACGGCGTCTCCTTAACTCGTCAATCCACTGCCATAGCCTGGAGGCGTTGGTGAGGGAAAAACATCAGCACCACTACAGCCGTCTCCCCCACCCGTCAGTCAGTGTGGGAGCCAGCACACCCTGACACAGTTCTCAGATATGGTCAGCCTGACACCACGTTCATCACTGAAGCATCTATTCTCATGTCTCAGGTTTTTCCCTCCGTTTCTCCATCTTTTGTCTCATGTTTTCTCTTCATGTTGAATCAACAAGATGCTTCTCGTTGATGAAGCAGTCTTTAAAGAGCAACAAATAGCTATAATTAAAATACTAATAGAGGGAGTTGGTGTTTTGCTCGGGATAATTCTGTTCATGTCCTATTGTGCAAAATAATAGGAAATATTTGCCACTCTAACGACAAACCCCTGCAATTATTAGTACGCAACCCTGGCGTGTCAGTTATCTCCCCCCGAGCCTAAAATAAGCACGTTTTTTTAGGTACTTGAAGTGTGTGTGTGGGGGGCTGGGGCTGGGGGGGGTTGGTTGGCTTGTTTGTGTTATGAAGGGGGGGAATGGACAGCGAGTTGGGGGTTGGGACCAAAGTAGCTGCCAAAACACTTATTAATACACTGTTAGCTGCCTGGCAAGAGCAGGCTGTTCCAGTCAAAGACCCGCTGGGGCACGGGTGGGGTGAACGTTTCCCACGGCCAGTCAGACCATCAGAGACCAGCCGTTCATTCTGAGGCATTCAAAAGTTAAGTAAGGAGCTGGTCTCAGATCGATGTCTTGGGCGTGAGGATTACAACTTGGCAACACTTGGCGGAGGGGGTAAAGGGTATTCCTGAAGACACTCCGCTGAAATGGAGCCAATTACAGATAGAGACACACAAAGCAAACGTGGAAACAGCTTCTGCCGGTGAAATTAAAGTGAGTGTCACTCTATTAAAAAGAGTGACAAGCAAGGAATATGATTACAGATACGTATATACAGGTCTCCTTTTCTGTGTGGATCAGGCACATGTATAAAGAGATCCATCCCTGCCAGTCTGTAAGGTTTACTGGTGATTACTAATGTGCATGTAAAAGTAAATGAAAATCCCAGAGGAGCAATGCAAATTCAGAGAGACGATAACAAAGCACCTGTAAGCACATGAAGGCTGAGCAGGTTCAACGTGGCCATATGCATCTATACTGCCATGCCCCCGACATTGTTTTACTCCGTGTTGCTGCTTTGGATGTGGATCACTGGGATGAACCCATCCGTCATAAATAATTAGGTTTCATTCATAACAACTACTTCACCTCAGGTTACACAAAAACTTCCACGACTTCTGCTTTAAAAAGTAAAAAGTATGAGCAGCTGATTGAGTCCGGGGGCTCTGTGACTCGAATCAGCCTCCAGTCAAATCGCTGCAATACTACCCATCCTTACAGTCACGCCATTCACTTTTAACTCACTGTGCCCACATAGCAAAACTGGTCTGGCCCAGTGATGGGCTCCTGTATGTTGACCAAGAGCTCATCGGCCATCTGTTGTGTTTCATATTAGTGGAGATAATCACGCCGACACTCCATTCAACTCTATTCTATTTCTATTCATATACCTAGAATTGCAACTGTAGAAGCAGGCATCAAGCCAACTCAGGGTGTGACCTTCCCTCAACCTGCATTCATCCTCAATGATACACTTTACGACTCTGCAGCAAAAAGAAAAAAATGTTGGCACTCTTATATTTCTTTAATAATAATATAATACCCTTCAGTGTGACTGTAGCAGTCAATGTTTACTTTATAGTGACCTTAATATGAGTTCTTTACCTACATTTTATAATCCTCATAATGTTCCTAAAGTCACTTAACTTTTCTTGTGATATAAAAGTGATGTTGTTTTCTATTAGTATTTATATAAGTGTCATTACTGTGTTTACTGCTGCACAGCCATAGCTTCTCATCACGAGTGTAAAACCTCCCATCATGACTTGTGTGTGGACATATTTGACACGATCACGTTCATTCAAGCCTCATAAAACAGCTGCAGTAAGTGAAGTAAGCTCTTCTTTTGGGTGAAACGCAGGGAATTGCATGCCTACCTTTTCTTCGAGTGAGCTGTCAAACCGTCTTTTCCTCCAAATATTCCCATGCTCGCATGATCCGAGCACAGATTGGTCTCATGCTGTGTGACAACACTGACCAACCACGACCACTCAACCACAGCGGTCTAGCTGGGCACGGTAGCGAATACGTAGCTTCCTGTTATCTCTTTCAAAATAAAACACTCACTGGTAAACGCCAAAAAAAGAACAAGCATTGAAGTTTAGGCACTAGTTTATTCCATGATTTAAAGTCTATATTAGACCAGTTCTGCTTCAGGAGCACTGGTAAAGTGACCAAGAGAATAGTATTTCCTACTTTAGAGAGTTCATACCAAATGCATTTACATTTATTACAATTGTCCAATAATTAAAATTATTTATGAGCCATAAGAATCTTTAAAGACTCAAGTCAGAAAAACAGAGGCTGTAATAAAGTTGATTCCACACCATTCTGAATTACAGTAACTCACATGCACACCGGACATTAGTGGATTCACTATCATTTGTTGAGGGCAGGTGATTAAATGAAAGGATAATACGACATGACATGACATGTTTATGCTGTGATAGAGTTCATATTTTTCCAAATGACACATTCGAAACCTTTATTTTGATAGAGAGGACTAACTTTCGGTATCCTCCTGCTCTTTGTTTGTTTGTTTGACCGCGAATAATAATATTAATTATTAATAATAAATAATAATAATCATATTAATATTCACAATAATCATATTCATATTAATAACATATAGCTGTGATCGGCTCCAGCACCCCCCCCCCCCCCCCCCCCCCCCCCCCCCCCCAAACAATGGATATTGATAACATATAAAGAGCAGTCACAATATAATTTACACCAAAACATTACTTTTTCAGTTTCTTGTAATGTAATGTAATATGTTCGTAGGTTATGAAACACACGGGGGAAATGTAAACTCATTAAAAAAGTAAACCAAATAATGCAGCCTGTAGTTAGTGATCTTGCTATGAAGTACAGCAATGCCATCTGCTGTTTGTAGTTGGTGGCGGTTGGACCTTAGTGTCTAACAATACAGTAAATAGCAAAATCTTTAATCAGGAACAAGTATCTGGAATGTATAATGCCATTCACATTAGCCTATATAATCGCAAGTTTATTACGAATCGTGTCATTTGAGCAGTAGATAGAAACCGTGCATGGCACATTCGTTGTAAAATCCATTCTGTCTCGTTTCACAGAAGACTTCAGCAAGGACCATAAACGCATCATCGTGTTTACTGGTCGTCCATTGGTCCATCCTCTGATCCAATCACAGCCATGCGATGGGGAGGGGGGAGCGAGCGCCCCACCTTGTTTCGATCACGTGATGTGAGCTTACGAAGATGGTGGAAGTTTCTCCTTCCTTGAAGTGAAGCCCCGACTGAAACCTAAACATCCGACAGACCGAGGGCTGGGAGTTCACGACAGCGTTGCCAGTTTGGTTTTACAACCTCCGATTGGATCCGGGTACGTGATTACAAATTAATAAATCTCTCAGCGGTGGTATTTGGTTGTTTGTTTCATAGCCGTTGGACTTTGGGATTTCCAGACAGCCATGATGACACGAGCTAGTAGGCTAGCAGCTAGCCGGGCTGGGGAAGGCAAGCAGACTGTCAGAACTGGTGAACCAACTGACATTCAACATGTACTCTTGCGACAACACCGCCACTGTAAACATACAGACTGTTTAACGTCAGTGACGTCTCCGAGCGAACCAGGACATCCTGTCCCCCACTCTGCGGCTAACTAAGTTAGCGTTAGCGCCTTATCAATTCCGAGTTGGACTAGAATATGTTGTTTTGTTTTGTTTGTTTTTTTACGAATGTTTGTGGGTTTGGCTTAACAAATAGGACATTAAGGGGGATAATAATTTCAAATAGGTTGTCAACAATTAATGAACATGCAGCCAGTACAGTTGGAATGCATATCGTGTAGTTGTTTTCATATCGAGAGGACAGCACGCCAAACTTCACATCCTTTCAAGGAAACATTACACAAAATACGAGACTTTAAGCAACTATTATGAACCACTACTCAATACGACATAGTCGATTCTACACGTCAAGCTGCGAGGCAGTAACTAAAACTCCTGAAACTAGACTTATATTATACTTTTGATGATGTAAGCACAATGGCTGCATGTCGAGCACACGGGGAAGAAGGAAATAGACAATGATTTTATTATCACAGTTGTGAGGCGTCAGCAACTTGGCAAAGTTACTCTCTTTCATTCCCTGCCACTGTTGTTTACAGGCAGTGTTAAACGTTTAGTCATCTGGTGACCGAACAAGGAGGCTGGCCGCTCTTTTGCTGGTTAGCCCTATTGTTGCTGGAAACGATTGGACTATTAGTAATCCATTGCGATACGTCCAACACCTCCTGACCTAGTTTGTGGTCACACCAGGATTTCAGTAACTCATGACATATGTCATTGTGATGTAAGTCAGTCAAGCCATGAATTACCTCGGTTGGAAAAAGCATTACCAATTAGACACAGGACTCTCAGTTGCTGTTTCCTTGAAGTGTCATAAAATATCCCTTTATCTTCCGATCAAGTTGAGTATCAAGATGTTTTGGGCGATAAGCGTCATTGTTTTGTATGCTTAGTCATGGTGTAAACAGTTTATCTCTACGAGTTAACCAGTTTGGGAGGCCGTCTTGAGAACACAACTTAAGCCCAGATATGTTTTTCTGATCTCTAGAGGCCTTCAGGTGATTTGCGTAAGGTGTGCTGTTCAAGTGCACAAATTGTGAAATTTCACATCACCACAAAATCACTGAACACAATTTATTGGCCTGTGCCTGATGTTATTTAGCTGGTTAATAAATCTGAGTGGAGGCAGGTCATTGTAGGGTTTAATATTCAGGGAATACCCTCGTCTTTGAAACGCGGTCGGCCTGCTCGCCAGGCTGCAAAGTCAGCAGTTGCAATGAATTATTGACAGTGCCTAAAGCAGTAGCCAAAGTGAAAGTTTACCCAGGAGCTCCTCACTTTCTTCTGCTCTGCCATGTGCATACTGGGCGAGATAGACTAGGGAACATGCATTATTCAGTGACGCGCGGACCAGGTTGTAGCAAAGATCAGAGGACCTGATTCCTGGGCCAGTGTATCCCTGTCTCTTTGACTGACATATTTCTTTCAGTGCTGCAGCCGAGCAGGAATTTCACACTTCATATCCGTTTATTGTCAAGCAAACATCTTATGACTGGTACTATTCTTAAGGGGGATATTTATTCCCAAAACACAAACAAGACAACTCTGTTGTCAGTGTTTCTTGCACTGAAAGTTCGATCGTAGCTTCAGTGAATTTTGTTTAAAAATAAATCCAGTGTTCTCAATCTGAAAGCATAAACATCAGGTGTTTATGGAGCCAAAGATACAAATGTCTCCATGAGTTTCATCTTGTGTATTGACCAGTGAATGGGTGAAGCAGCCACCAATGGAAGTTCTTCTCAGTGTTTACAAATGATTTGATTGTCACTAAGAGACAGGAAAACATAGGAAATCTAACGAAAAATTGAACTAGAAGGAGGTGAGATGGTTTGAGGAGACATAGGATCCATGTAACTCTCATGCAATCAGTTGTTTACAGTCGTGTAGATACTGTAGTGACTGGTTGCAGGTCAGGTGCTGGTCAGGTGGATTTGGATCTCGGGCAGAGAGCACGAGGATGGGCACAGGCTGTATTTTGGACTGGCTTCAAAGTTAAAGATGCAGTTTATACAGACAGTATCTCACAGACAGCAGGCCTGACCTTTGTCTCCTTTTATGACCTTCCATGATGGTGTAACAACTGTGTGTTCCGCTTGACAGTCTGACAGGTAACTCTAATCCAGTGGCGGGCTTGTTTGACCTGGTGTTACTTGTTATATATATTCTGAGTGTACAGTCGGTCTGTTCTTCATATTGCTATATTAAATTCAAATATCAACAGTTGTTATTCATTACACATTACATTAGATTTATTTGGCAGATGCTTTTGTCCAAAGCAAACTATGATCTATGTTTGACTATATTTTATGGCTTAAAACTGATTCCTACTTCAAGCGGAAAATGACCAAAATGTTGACTCTAAATGGCCCGGAGATATGAATGTGAGCATGAATGTTTCTCTGTGTCAGCAGTCTGCTGTGTGTATACAAAACACACTGTCCCTAATTATTAAGTTAGGGAGGTAATTCATTTTGTTTTACTTGTGTTTAGCTCTGTACAAATGTCATTTTTTTACATCAAAAGCTTCTTTTAAGGGTTTCAAATGAAGCTAGCTTAAATATACTTATAATAAATATCTCATCCATATGCTGTAAATTTGCAGCAGTGGGAAAGTGATTTGTCGCCAGTGTAATGATGTGTTGTCTGCTCTGCAGGCCTTCACCCCAGCCCTATGTCATGGCAAGTGGAGTCACCAAGCCGGGCACTTCCAATGGTTACCCTATGAAAGCACAGCTACAAGTAGTCGGTAAGTTTTTGTCAAAATGATGTCAAAATAATGTTTTCAAATTTTGTTTTGTGTCCGTTTTTCATTTCTGTGTACTGTTTTTTCTCCTCATTTTACACACACACACTGCTGCTTCAGTTTCAGTGTCCTGCTATATTTTACTGGCTAGCTTTCACAAGGTCATGACTAGGGGTCGCACGATGTAGAACTTTATTGTGGACAGGATTAAAATTGCTCACAATAAATTGATTCTGGTGAATTTTCATCATTGGGATAGTCATAATTAATATTGTAGTAACTTCATGAAGCTGTCTGGCTTGCTATCATGGTAGAGAAGCTAATAATAGAGCCTGATATATACAAAAAAATACAGGACACAGAAATACATTTTTGATTTATTTGTTCATACTTTATTTATTTATGCATATATTATGATTTATGATCTTATTTATTGATTTTCTTTCACTTGAATGAACATTCACTGAAACGAGATGTGCTTCTGAGCTGTGAAGCAGTACAACAATGTATTTCTTAACAAAATGATAGAAAATTATATAAAATAATACCAGTATGTTTAAGATTTAAACATATTTTGATCATTATTGCTGCAATATCGTGAATCACCATTATTTTGGCCAGCATGATCATGATATGACATTTTCATATCATATTAATATCATATTTTCACGACTATGTCTAGTCATGGCTTACTGCCACACTTGAATAGTACGGAGGCATTAATAACATTATTAGTAACACCTTTAGCTTGTCTTCTATGGCAGGACAAATGATGTGCTGTGGTCAAGTCCTGTTCCGAGAGCTTAAACTTTGCCTTGTGTGTTTCACTGTGGGGCGATGTTTGTCCTCCTCTGCATTGCCATAATAACTGCCATTGCCTCACCAACTAAATTAATTTTGGACTGGTAAAATCCAGATTTCATTGCAGTCCCGTTCCACTGTTCTGCTTTTCATTTTAAGAGTGTGCGCTCCTTCTGAATCATTGGCGTTCTTTTCCTCTTTCTTTCTGCACCAACACGACCGACTGTCCACTGCCTGATCCCTCCTCTCTGTCTCCCTGTTTCAGTGCTATCGGCAAAACTAAAAGACAACAAGAAAAACTGGTTTGGCCCCAGTCCTTATGTGGAAGTGACAGTCGACGGCCAGTCCAAGAAAACAGAGAAATGCAACAACACCAACAGCCCCAAATGGAAGCAGCCGCTCACTGTGTGAGTCAAACTCTTGCCGAGATTACCACATCTATGATAATCAGAACCTTATTATTCTGTTGCTATTTTGTGAACCAGATTTGAATCCAGCCAGTATCAAATGGTATTTAAAATGCAAATATTTCACGTAGGACGTAGGGTGAATTCTAATTGTTGATCATTCAAAGGAAAAGTTTAGCTTTAGTCAGCTCTGGTAGACATCTTACACTAATTACTATGTGCCATAATGTGTTAAATGTTACTGGTCTGGAATGCCAAACAACCCCAACTGTTCCTTAAACAACATATTTGCTTTTCTCAAAGCCCTTATAAAGCATCCGTTGAATGACTGTTCAGGTAATCAAAATGATTATGATTGGTGACATTATTGATACAGTACACGACGGATGGAAGGCGCTTAAGGAAAAGTAGTAGCACTAACATCAGCAAGAGCAGCTTTAATCTGCTCGTCGGGAATGTTGTAGTGCTTCAAATTTAACGAGACGCTTGTTGAAGCACACACCACATAGTGTGACACTGGGAGAGGTACAGCTCAAGTGTATGAACATTTCTGCTGGTCTTTGGTGTAATAAACCACGGTGTCTGTTCGTGAGATTGCTAATGTGAATTTGAATGAAGTGATTAATGAAACCAGTGTGGTTATTTGGGGTTTGGCTTTGAGGAAGAGGCATATCTTGGGGGGGAAAAATACTGCTTACTGCGGTATTTGGCAGAGCACATCATAATTTCCTAAGCAAACTGTCCAGACCTTGAGGAGTTTCTTCATAGCATACAAAAATAGACTTCCTTATACTTCACCAGAATTGCTGGAGTAACATATGATCTTGATCAAGATGTTTTGCCTGCGGCAGTTTTCTTTTGGAATGAACCAGGACTTGGTTTTTCGGGAAGGATTTTCTCTCAAGTGCAACTCCCGAGTTCAGGATAACAACGTGTGTGCAGTTTTACATGAAAGATATGCTATCTCCAACGAGCGCTTGGCACTTACAAGGAAAATGCCACGCAGTGGTGAGAGTGTGTCCGGTTCATCTTACAGGAATCCTGTTTCTAAATGTACTCGGAGCACACTCGCACCACGTGACTTTTGCAGTCCAGCAAGTTCACACACCCCAGAGGTCCTCTTACATTGCGCCTACCCAGGATTCCCTGCTGTGCACAGTGACCTTCTTAATATAGAGTCCTACAGTTTCTCTCGGTCCACGGGGGCTTAGATATTATGTAACAAGTGTTTACTATCAAATGTAATTGGAGCAGATCCCATGTGCCCGCAGATGTTTTTTTCCCTCATGTTGCGAGCTAATCAACTGTCATAGTGATAGTAATAGACACTTGTTGTCCCCGAATAGCTTCTGAACTTCATTCTCTGTGGGTTCGTGTCAAGACAAAGACTTTTGCTGCTCACACAGTCACAGCTGATGGATTGCCAGCTACCAGCTGCTTCCCCTTTACTTTTTACCTGTTAAAAGGATCTCTAAACAGTAGTGTGTCACCTAGCGAAAGGCTTAATACTTAAAAACCTGATGAAGTTTATATTTCATCCTGGTTGCTATCGGCAATACCGCTTTGTTTCACAATATCATTTAAATGAAATGCTTTGAAAATGGGATGCAGACGTCAGGTGGTGAAAGCTCTGACGTCAAGCTACATTCAATCACATTTTGTAAATTGGCTTTGAGGGAATAGCAGATTCAAAGTTGCCCGATATTAGCAGATATATCAGTATGGGAGCTTACGCTGGCCGGTATGCACTGATGTATAAAATTAATCTTTAAATAATCTAAAATGGGAAGTGCTGCTCGAATGCTTCCGAAATTGTGCCAGAGTAAATTTTTCATTTTTAAAAGAAAATATCTGAATCGGCATCAGCCCCCAAAGTCCCATATCGGTTGGGTTCTATATCAGATTAGCAGTTTCCTGCTGAGGAAGGAAACATGACTGTCTGAAAGGCCACAACGTTTGAAGCTGTGATTGATGAAGTGGAGGGCTTTCTGAAACCAGATCCTCAGAGGACATCTGTCGCCCAGAAGTATCAATTGCACATTTGTTTCAACAGGATCGTGACTCCATTCAGCAAACTGGTGTTTCGGGTGTGGAGCCACCAGACACTGAAGTCAGACGTGTTGCTAGGCATAGCCACGCTGGACGTCAGCGACACACTCAAGTCTAACGACATGAAAAGTGAGTGTAGGACACACACACACACACACACACACACACACACACACACAAAGAGCTGTATAATCTGTGTAATAATCTTCTTTTCTGGCTCACTCCATACTGCTGACGTCACTGTTTGTGAGTCGTGTGCGCGCTACCATCTGTATGTGGGTAGACAATTCATTTCCTGAATAGATATTCATCAATAAAAAAATCCTGTTATATTTGTTTATGCTATTTAAGGAATACTACAGCCCCAAAATGATCATTTGTATACATTATCAATTACTCACCTGGTCTCACCTTGAGTTTTTTGGGAGAAAACTCTTTTTGTCTCTTGCCTCTCAGTGGATTAAAATAAACAGCAAAACATCCATTTACAAACTCTCGCACAACTCTTACAGTATAATCCCAGGCTCATTCATCCAGTCATATGCTCAATACTTCCCAAACACATGGATCTTTGTTAAAAACGTACTATTTAAAAGACTTCTCCTGGGCAAGCATGAGACTTAATGCGCAAATGTTTTCACAGCTTTTGATTCTTCATTCATGTGGAGATATTTGTGTAAAATAATAAAATAACCAACAATGCAAGGTCACTCTGGGTGAGTCATTGATATACAAATGGTCATTTTGAGAGCGAAGTGTTCCTTTTAAGATACATTTTCAATCTGTGTCGATATACAAGCATTGTTTTAGAAAGTGTGTGAAATGAGCTGATATATATTATTTTAAATCCTCCTGGATTATTGTGGATCAATTTCAATAACACGGTTGAGGAAAGGTGTTAAATCGTTTAGAGTGACCACACCCATACTTACTCTTTGACTCCCATTCAAACCAAACCAAGATTAATGGTACAAGTGAGACTACAAGCCAACCTGTCTTTAATCTCGGATGATGTCAGCTGATCAGCACAGAGCTGCAGTGCTCTGTGAAACCGTTTTTTTCCACAACTGTTGTGGTAAATCTTAGTCAAGCATGATATTTATTTTGTATATTGAGTCTGAAAAATGGTAACACGCCTTTTTTTAATGACATCTTGGATGCTGTGTTTTGGTTTGTCTCATAGTTTAGGGGTGTTTCCTGTTTGTTGAAGCTTTTGTTCCTTTTGTTGAAGCTGCCAGCCAACCACCACTTTCATTTATTTCAAACTGCTGTCGCTGCTGCCAGAAATGTAAAATACATCACCCTGTGCACACCAGAGGTTTTGGCAGCCACATATGTGGTACGGGTTGATGACAAAATGTGGAAATAAAAAAGATGTTAATGCAACAAAACAGTTTTAAACATTTTTAAAAATCAGACAACCCAAAAATACATCAATTATTTCAAAGTATTTACAGATGTGGTTTATCTGATTTTGTTCAGAGTTCAAACACGCCAACACTAAAACATCTTGAAAGTCATTTTCTTCACTTTTTTTTGTCATCCTCTTTTTGTTGCCTTGTTTTATTTGGGGGGGTTCTCATAAAGACTCCATTGAGCCTGGTCACTTTTGTATGCATGGATCCCGTCCAGCATTGCTAATGACGGAGAACTCTGTGTACAAATCACATGCTTGGTGTTCCACGTCAAAGCAGGAAAATACACGCTGTTATAGATTTGTTTTGTATTGAACAAGCCTTTGACCACATGAGCAAGAACAGCATTCAGTCCTAATCCTTGATCTCATTTTAAACTGTCATCTCTTGTAGTCTCTGAGGTGGTGCAGACCTTACAGCTGGGTGCAGACCGAGACCAGGCGGATGTCGTGGGAGACCTGTCTGTCTGCCTGGACGGCATGACCGTCGACCCCGAGATGTTCGCCACGGCGGAGGCCGACCATCACAGTGAGTCACGGAAGAGATTGCGTCAAGAGTCTGCTCGAGTAGTCTTTAAGTATAGGTTTATTTGTCACTTCCACTGCACGTGTCTCGCTAAAAATACCAAGAAAACATGTACTGAGTGAATTAAAAAAGGGTTTTCATCGTCAGTAGCACGTTTATGCATTTATGTCAGTAGGATTTACTTCAGGCCCATTAAATACAAGATTGTTTTATTTCTTTGTTTTTTTTCCCCGTATAAACAGGAACTCCATTTTCTGCTTTATTTATGCTGTATGTTTTCCAGGTACATCAAATGGGAAACCACAACCCAATGGTGATCATGCCATAAGGTACAGTAGCAACTAACATCTTCAGCTGAGTTTCACTCATTTCTAGATTCTGATTTTATTTTTCAGCTCGATTTATCGTAAACTTTGTCGTCACAGGCGGAGTCGAGACAGCTCCCCAGCCGTGGACGGTGTGGAGCACAGGTCTTCTCCCAGTGTCTGCACGTCTGTAAACAGCACAGGATCTCCTTCAGTGTCATCAGGGGGATCGAGGCCTCTCCGACCACCCAGGCCCTCCAGACCTCCTCCTCCAACCCCACGCAGACCCACCTCTTCACCAGGTCAGACAGTTACTGAAGGAAAGGTCCCGTTCTGATGTGTTCTAGACACTTGTCACACTTTACTTTAATATGAGCCTTATTCACACAAGGCAGTGTTAAGGAACAGCCCAAATATTGAGGCGTAAATCTGTCTGGGGAAGGAAAAAAATCTTCTTTTATGACATCTGTTCTGTTCTGTTGCCACTTCAAGCTGCAAAGCCAGCCTGCCTTGATAAATCAATTATATTGCTCCATGTTTTACTAATGTTTGTTTATCTGTAATTGCAGTCTTGCTTTTTAGGATCTACGATTTAACTCTCAGTGATTTTTATTTTTTTTATTTGTTTTCCTCAGCATCTTCCAGCAATGGGTCTGCCCCAGCTGATGGCAGTGATGGTCAGTCAGGTTCTGATACACCAGTGCGAACACCAGCCTTAGGACCCCCATCAGCCCCAGAACCAAGTCCACCAGCAGACTCAGAGGGGAGCTCCACACCGGCCTCCACGTCTGGAGCTGCAGCAACCAGACAGCCAACCAGCAGCATCAGCCCTGCTGTCACTCCAAGGGTCCCCGCTGCCGCCAGTGGGCCGTTGGCCCCTGGGTAAGCTTTCCTTTTACAGTCTTTGCACAAGAACTGAGAGCAATATATATATATATATATATATCCATCCATCCATTTTCTACCGCTTATCCTGTATTTAGGGTCGCGGGGGTATATATATATATATATATATATATATATATATTTTTTTTTTTTGACACAAACTCTAGGATAACATTGACACCACTGCAACAGACAAGTTACATGAGCATTTATTGATTCTTGAAGCTATGTATGGATACATTGAAGTGTGTGTGCATTAAAGCCGGGGTATGGTTATATTTATGCCTTCTGCAGGCAAAGTACCGTTTCAGCATGTTATAATTTAAGTGGTCTGAATGAAAACTAGACTTCTGCACATCCTTCTGGCGACCCTGGGGTACCACTTGAATTACCATACGCTGGAATGTTATTATAGAATATTGCGCCAAAAATCAACAGCTTCACAATGCTTTAAGAGCATGAGGATGTGGATAACAAAGAAAGGGCATCGTTATTATACCCAAGGGACACATATCTTCTCTTTGGTTTCATTCAGACTAACTTCCTGAATGCCCCTATTGAGCTATTTTAGTGAAATCATGACCTTTTAATAGTTATTTACTGCTTTTGTAGCGGGCTGACTCATGTGATCACTCTTTTAGATCCATACATAACCTAAATTTCTGTGGCCATGCACCCTGACCTAATGTGCTCATTTTTATTGCCGTTGTTTTACTTAGATGGGAGCAGAGGGTGGATCAGAACGGCAGGTTGTATTTTGTCGATCATGTGGAAAAGAGAACAACGTGGGAGCGCCCTGAACCACTGCCCCCTGGGTAATAAGTCCTTCCCTTTTGCTCTTTCTTTTCTTAAACACAGATAGTACTTGTTGTTTAAAGTGTATTGCATTCTATTCTATAGGATCCATTGGTAGATGAAATAAAAGGGCAGATACTGGCTCCTGCTCTGTTTAAGGATCCTGATTATATAATTTACATGTATGTTGATAACAGGAGCTGCTGTGTACTTTACCTGTATCCGCCGCCATCCTTTGATGAGCTGTTTTGTTAGCCAAATCTTGTCGTCATCCAAAGTGGGAATAAATTAGTCATGATGCTGGCAGAAAGACAGCGGAAAATGTGATCAGTAACCTTTGGGGTTTTGACACCCAGTGACTTGCTAAAGTACAAGGACACACGATGATGGCTTCATGCTACAGTTGATTAAGTTGCGGTAATGCACCAACAGCGTGCCTGCAAAAGCAGGGAAGTAGACAGACAGAATACCCACAATGCATTTTGGTGAGAAGTATTGAATGCAAACACAAGGATGCGATACTGGGTTCCTTTTTAACTTCCTAAAAATAGCACTTGACAGGATGCATATCATTATTTCTGTTTATACATTCTATATAGGAGTGAGGTACCAACCCTGCAGCATACATTGACTTCACAAAGGCCTCTGTATTTTTCCTCTCTTTGAGTTTTGGCGTCACCGTCTTGTGTAACTTGCAGAGAGCAGCATGTGCCCCCTCATCTACCACATTGATAATTTACTATATTCCTGAGCCGTGACGCACAAACTTGTCCAAGCATTTTTACACACCTCCATTTCCACTTACCTGCTAGTTTAATGTGGATCCGAGCTCCATATTCTGACCCTTCTTGTCTTCCTTAACATGTTTGCTCTTTTCGTCTGCCTCTTTCTCTACATGGCCAGTTGTCAAATATATGATCAAGTTGTGTACAGATAAACTCCAGTAACAAATCACTGAGATAGAATAATGGGTTTAAATATTGCATAATGACTTTGGCTGAAAACATAAGAATATCAGTCGACTCGTAATCACTCTTTACCTTCTCTCACTGTCCTTCATGTCATCCGTCTTTAGCTGGGAGCGTCGCGTCGACCAGATGGGGCGGGTCTACTTTGTTGATCACATGACGCGAACCACCACGTGGCAGCGCCCCACGATGGAGACGGTGCGTAACTACGAGCAGTGGCAGCACCAGCGCAGCCAGCTACAGGGTGCCATGCAGCAGTTCAACCAGAGGTTCATATTCGGGGTGAGAGTTCCTCTTCGTGACGTGCTAGTGTGTGCTGATGTGAGCGTGAATCCACTGGAATATGGTGACTTTCATTCCAAACAGCCTTCTGGTTTCCTTTAATTAAATCAGAAGTGCGTCACCTTCATGTTCATGAGTTCTAGGGTCTGAAAACGTTTTTGCTGTGAATGGGTGCTGCAAGGTGTACATCTTTGCATAACGCTGAATCTTCACTCCTATACTGACATCAGTGCACACTGCAGCCCAGATACTGTTAATAGGCAGAACAAGGTTAAAGTCCAGTGAGTGTCACTGAGTGTCAAACAAGCAACTGGATCAAATATGTGACTTTTGTTCAAGCTGATGGTTGTAAATCTGATCTTTATGATATGTTCCCATAACCAAAGTAACACCATTCCTTTGTTTGTGCGTCATATCCTTAAACGCTGTAGTTGTCCGTCAGGTGCTTTTTGATTCATACAAATGATTCTGATTCTCTGTTGTGCAGCTACAAGACCAGGTGTCAGCTGCTCAGACTAAGAATGATTTTGATCCCCTCGGGCCTCTGCCGCATGGATGGGGTAAGATTTTTTCGATTGAAGTACACCGACTTCTGAGACATGATTTAACCTGTAGCAGTAAACATTCACCATTTATCGCATAGCTGAGACTTTGATTTGATTCCAATGTACTAATGCGTGTCAAAGAATTTAATCAAGGAGTTTGTTTGTTTATGATAAGTAGCTTTTAACAATGAGGCCCAACACCTAGAGTTGGCATTGAATTCCTCTGTGAAAAATACAAAGGTTACGAGTTATGAGTGCATATGAGTTGAATAATCAACGATTTTTTCATTTGTTGTCAATGTGCCGTTTCAGAGAAGAGAACGGACACGAATGGCAGAGTTTATTTTGTGCATCACCCTACGCGGACGACACAGTGGGAGGACCCTCGAACGCAGGGGTCAGTTTGCATACCCACTGCTGTCCTTCCACATAACCTGCACATCAGATGACAGTGATGTTATTGTGCTTTTAGCTGAACTCGCATACGATGTGACTTGGTTTGCTGTATCACACTGAACAAACCATCACTAAACGTTTGTCCTGTTTTATTTTTTTGTAGTTTGCTGAATGACAAGCCTCTCCCAGAGGGCTGGGAGATGAGGTTCACCGTTGACGGTATTCCCTACTTTGTAGACCACAACAGGAGAACGACCACCTACATTGACCCTCGCACTGGAAAATCCTCACTGTATGTCCTCTACCATTTTAATTTCTGCTTCCTCAAAATGATGTATTAATTTTTGATTACCAATGAATGTCATCAATGGGTGGAGACCAAAATGATAGACCTACAACCAGTCAGAGCAGCAAACCACTGTGTCCCATCTTTTTTGGCGACCATCTGGGCCAGATTACACTTCTACCAATCCTATCATGTGCAGTAAACACGTCTTTATTCTCAGGGAAAGATTGAAGTGTAGATTGTTTTTCATTAAGTAAAAATATGCCGTCCGTCTACATACCTTACCTTACCGGTAGACTGCAACACCATGGCCACGCTAGTGTCTGACTAGGCAATCATCCGGCCTCCCTGAACTCACCTGGGTGGCAACATTTTTCTCATATGAGTTATGTCAGCAAAGAATGCGTCGTTGACAGAAAAACTACAGTTTATGGTCTGCATAAGAGACTGCAGCAACCAATGGAGCCCCCAGCAGAGAAATCAATGCTCAGCCAACTGTTTAGGGAGTTCAACTGCGGTGGTGTATCTCCACTTAATGTCAATGGTGTGTCTACATCACTTTGCACAGCGGAGTATTTTGCCAACAGGGACTTCATGGTGCATTCAGGCGTACCTCGTAAACTCTGAGAAACTCAAGTTCAACTATTTGCTCCAAATTGACAGGTGAAATAAGTTATTAACTTAATAACTTGTTATTGCATATTAAATCCATCCATCCATTGTCTACCGCTTATCCTGTATTCAGGGTCGCTGGGGCATATTAAATAAATCATTTAAATGTTATCATATAGTGTGTTACATTAAAACAAGGTTTTAAGTCACGCTTGATAAGATGCAGCATTTCTTCTTCAAGAAGAATTAATATAACTGCCAGTTTTCGGGGAATGAAAGCAATAATCTGTCATTGATCTCAAAGATCAAGACTCCAATCTGAAATCAAAAGTCCAATCCAATTGTGGATTTGGAGAATCTATAGAATATAGAATATTAGATACTGTTTTGTGCACTCATAGATAGATAGATATAAAGTCACTGGGACTCTTGTCATGAGCTTGCAGGTTCGTCTGGCAGCTCGTTTACAGCCTTTAGGCATCAAACCAGTTTAACAGAACTCCTCCTAGTAACTTAATGTTTTTACAAGCAAATGTTTCCTGTTTTCAAGACGTCTGGGGAAATTAGGAATTCACGGGTCGAATCAGATTAAGAGAGTTCAGAGGCAGAAAAGAGTTACATTACACACACTAAATAAGTGGACGATTGACTAAACTTCATGGATCGTGGATGGAATGTTCCTATTTTTAGAAAAAATGATATAACATTAACTCAGTTGCTACTTTGTAACTTTTAGAAGTGACTGTAAGTAATATTCGTCGTCTTTCCAGCACTTTTGCATGTCAGAAAGTTATGAGTGATATATTTTTTTCAGCTAGACAAAAACATAAAATTAGCTCATAAAGCTGGCGTTGACACAAAATATTTACTTGGGATGTGATTGATTGTATTAGCTTGACACTTGACATGCAGCAGGTAACTCTGTTCAACCAGGTAGTTCTGTTGATGTAGATCTTGAGCTAAATGAGTCACTGCCTCTGAAATGTCTCCCTATTTTTAGATCCTGCCACAGATTATCCTGATACTAAATCACCTAGTCTTTTATACGTCCTCTGTTCTCACACATAACAGTTGAGTCACGACATGAAGTCGTGAGCATAATATGTCTTGAGAGTAATTGCTTTGCTTTGGTTTTGGTTTGGTGAATGTGAATAAGAATACTTCCTTCCTGAAAAAGCCTGGTCTGCTCTGGTTGGTTAGCATTCCCAGTCTGCATCTGCGCTGTTGCCGCCCTCTCTGAGTCACTGTAGCTGGAATAATTTTTAATTATTTGTTTAAATAAAAATGTTATCAATATGACCTTTAAATGTAGTATTTTTACACCACGACCCATAGCTTTGTCTCAATTGCGGTGCTCTCGCTACTCCTATATTTGTCATGTTTCCTTCATCACAATGCATGATGGTATAATGTGTGACCATCGTTTGTACACTACTTTCCAAGATGTATTGTGGGATACTTTGAGTCGACTGTATAGGGTATAATATTTCTCACTATAAACTCAAGACAGCACTACAACATGGCTAACTCACTATAATGTGTACTGTATAGTGAGTAGGACATGGAAGTCATGGAAAACGTACTTTGCTAAGGTATATAGATATGTCCCATATTGTACAAAGTCTTGTGTAGGATAATACAAATTATGTCAACAGCACAGGGAAAATTGCCACAAAAAACAAACAAGCAACAAAGTTTGGGTCAAAAAGAAGTTAAAATAGCCTTTTAATATGTTTAAATGAAATACGACATGTTAAGAGTCTGTCTGTGCTTCTTTCCCACCACAGTGAAAATGGACCTCAGATCACCTACGTCCGAGACTTCAAAGCCAAAGTACAGTACTTCAGATTCTGGTGCCAGGTAAGAGTTAACGTTACACAGTTTTAACAGGATGACTGGTTCATTATACTTCAGTAGAGTTCTGTTTGCTTTCCAGGGAGAATTGGTAAACTGCTTAGTAACTGCCCTCTTTATTAAGAAGCTACTTTGAGCTGTTGGATATTATATTGGAGTTTGGAGTCTTGACATTTGTGGCACATCTTTTCCCAATCCAGTCCCATTATGGTGCTTATATATTACAGGATAACAATGTGTTGTCTTGTCACAGCTGAAAGCACATTCAAGGACTGAATGATTCTGACATTTTCTCCTTTTTCTTCAGCAACTGTCAATGTCTCAACACATCAAGATCACCGTAACCAGAAAAACCCTGTTTGAGGACTCCTTCCAGCAGGTAAAGGGACCCGCCCCGCCCCGCAGTCACACAGAGCTCTCTGAACTCTGAAATGATGTTGTCTTGGCCGTAATACTTATAGTGGAATTAAACATCTGTGTAAATAAATGATGCAAATATGGTAAAGTGTATCCATGTTTTAACCTCAGTACGTTGTCTGTATTTCAGATAATGAGCTTCAATGCTCAAGATCTACGAAGGAGACTATGGATCATTTTCCCTGGAGAAGAAGGCCTCGACTACGGAGGCGTCGCCAGGTACGTTGTTTATTTTATTTATTTATTCATTTAAAAGTGCATAAAGGTTGTCAATATATGTTCACATATTAGAAGAACATATGTTATGCTGTTTCATACATTTTTGTTTATTGTATTTCCTGACTGGATTTTTAATTTTTGCGACTAAATTCACTGGCAATATTTAATATGTTTGCATTTGCACTAATTCCTGTATACGTTCACCCCGTTTCTGTAAATCTACACTTAGTGGATTGCTCCATATTGTTGAATGTGTTTCCTTCTCTTATTTCTGCGGGGTCTTCTCTTACAGGGAGTGGTTCTTCCTGTTGTCCCATGAAGTTTTGAACCCCATGTACTGCCTGTTTGAATACGCCGGCAAAGATAACTACTGTCTCCAGATCAACCCCGCCTCCTACATCAACCCTGACCACCTCAAGTATTTCAAGTTCATAGGACGCTTCATTGCCATGGTTAGTCCTGTTTAAATGTTTGTTTATGTCAATTAGTATGGAAAGACGATGTTTTTGGGGTTTTGCAGTACTCGGAGTACAACAAATAAGCTGTGTGTGTTTCCTTCCCTCAGGCTCTTTTCCATGGAAAATTCATCGACACTGGTTTCTCACTGCCGTTTTACAAGCGCATCCTGAACAAACCACTGGCCCTCAAAGACCTGGAGTCAATAGACCCGGAGTTCTACAACTCCCTCATATGGATCAAGTGAGTACACAGAGCCACATGGGCAGAAGCTGGAGAGAGACGGCACTCTACTTTTGTTATTCTGTGATTAATCATGAAAAACTCTATTCAGACTTTTCACTGCTGATGGATTTCAGATGAAGATGATGGAATTTTCAGCAGCGAAACACCTTTTGCTAACATCAGAAGCAATGATCTGACCTCATTCAACTATATCATTAAACCTTAAGCAAAAGAGTCGAGACACATATCGCACAGCAAAGAGTATACCTTTTAATGAGTGAGGCACCTATTGAGACAATCATGTGGTTACTGAAGTGACAATGATTAGTCAGTTGCAACATATATTTACTGTAAACAGCTCAAACAGTCACAGTCAGGTGTGTCTTCTCAAGGAAAAGCTCAGTGCTCAAGCAGCACACCATGCTCTCTGATGTCCCCACCTTAAGCGCTATTAACCAGCTGGACTTGGTTCTAATGACAGTAATGGGAGATCCTATAATGTTGTTGTTCTTTCATCTGTCATGTTGTTTCAATTATATATTTAGATGGTACTCTTGGAAAGTTCCCAGGGAAAACCCTGAGAGGCTGTTGTTAAAACCATAGCTGTGGTGCCTCCCTGAGGCTAGTAGTGGAATAAATGAGAAGCTGGGTCAGAAGAGTTGGGAATGATGTTGATAGCATACAGCTACTGCAGTTTGTTAAAAGGATTAAAGCTTAAAAAATCTGAGATTTTGCTTGGAGTGCGGGCTAGTTTTGTCTCTAGTTCTACATCTAGTCATTGACAGCCCAGTCTGAACTCAAGTAAAATTGGTTATAAGCATTGTTAAAGTATTATTTGCTGCTCAACGTCAAATGCCTTTTGGACTACAGCGACATGTGGGAGATAGCATCATCTAAACAGGGCTGTGGCTGCCACCTTGGACTTGTACTGCTGCTGATAATACCAACGCCAAATGCAGATGGATCCCAAGAGCCTGGTCTGCTCAAGATTTCTGCCAAAAGTTAAATCTGTTGAGGCAGTTTTCTCTCGCCGCTGCAACGCTTTTGGCTCTTGGGTGATGTCTGGACTTTGCAATGAATTGACTTTGAAAATAATGAGCATGCTCTAGTCCTGCTCTATGTGTTAAGTGTCCCGTTTCGTTTTTCAAAATTTAATTGAAATTATTTTACACCAGAGTTTCAGTTTGTGTGCAGAGTGGCACAACATTTTTATGCTATAACTCTTCAAAGTTTTGCCACTTGTTTGATTTTGATTGACAACTCCTCCGTGTTTGTCAGAGGCCACGTTAAAGGCTGTTGTTTGTGTGGATGATGAACAGTGTTCTAGCAGCGGCTTGTTAATTGTTGTTGCTCCTCTTTAGGGATAACAACATCGAGGAGTGTGGGCTGGAGATGTTCTTCTCCGTTGACAAAGAGATCTTGGGGGAAATCTCCACCCACGACCTGAAACAAGGAGGAGGAGAGATCCAGGTCACTGAGGAGAACAAGGAGGAGTACATCAGGTACTGTTCAGTCATTTTCATTCAGCCTTTTTAATCCCGTACATAATAACTCTATCATAGTTGATTATATATCAGGCTGGTTTTGCTCTGAAAACGTAGCACATGGTGTTTTTAGTGTTTTTTAGTTTGACGATAGGAGTGTAATATGTGTGTATTTGTCTCTGTCTCCCCCTGCAGGCTGGTAGCAGAGTGGCGGTTGTCCAGAGGAGTGGAGGAGCAGACTCAGGCTTTCTTTGAAGGCTTCAACGAGGTCCTCCCTCAGCAGTACCTGCAGTACTTTGATGCTAAAGAGCTTGAGGTGTGGAAGGATTGGAACCTCATATTATTTACGTGATACATGATGTGCTACTGGATGCACTAAGAGACTCGTTTAACGTTAATAACTGGTGTCCTGTTCCAGGTGATGCTGTGTGGTATGCAGGAGATCGACCTGGCCGACTGGCAGAGAAACACCATCTACAGACACTACGCCCGAAGCAGCAAACAGATCGTCTGGTTCTGGCAGGTCGGTGTGCATCAGCAGCACTCAGCTATTCAACCTTTTACTCTCTAAGGATATGACTAATATAGGTTTTAGAATTTAACACGTCCAAATGATTAATCTTTGTATTATCATGATTGTTATCATGTTATCTCTGTTTATATTGTGTGTTTCATTCTCACTTTTGGGTGGTATTATGTTCAAATATTTGCAATTAAAATGTAAGTCATAGTTGGTGAACCTGATACCAACAAGTCCAAGAAGTAAATCAAGTAATCAGTAGAACTGAGATTTAAATTTGAGCTGAAACGGCATTTCAAGACTATCTATCTTCCGTATACCAACATATCAACAGGCGGGACATAACGTTGGGAGGAATTTTATTGTTGAAAAGATTAACTCACGGCCGTCTCTAGCTCTAGAGTTTTAAATTGATTGATGGATGGATGTCATGATATTATAGGTTAAAATTGGTTGTTTACATTTAATATCTATTCATTATCTGTATTTTTAGAAACATTTTCCCTACTTTTATTTATGATGCTATTTGTATGACCTAAAATTGATATAATTATAATAATGGTGACGTTTTCAGCGTTTTAATCACCATGCCACTTTGTCCTGCAGTTTATAAAAGAGATGGACAACGAGAAGAGGATGAGGCTGCTGCAGTTTGTTACTGGTACCTGTCGTCTACCAGTAGGAGGCTTCGCCGACCTCATGGGTAATTATTACATCAATATATAACTATTTTGTGTTTATAATGCTCCAAGCTTTATTTGAATTTGTTGTTTTCCTATTCTTCATGTCTCTGTGTTTTGTTCTGTTTAATATTCACTTATACTATCCTACTTTGTTTTAGTAGTTTTATTTTTATAGAGGTTTCTAACTAATGCATCAGTGGGATGATTCTTGCTCCGACTGACTTGTGCTTCACTCTGCAGGAAGCAACGGTCCCCAGAAGTTCTGTATCGAGAAGGTGGGGAAAGAAAACTGGCTTCCCAGAAGTCACACATGGTGAGTTCATGCAAACGACACCAGCTCTACACCAGATTCACACTGTGACTGAACCAAGCTTTGGACTGACCGAGCCCGTTTGTAGCAGTTCATGTAAGAAGGGTTTCCTGTGTGTGTGTTCGCTTGGTTAGTAGTTAAAAGTGGGGACATAATCCCAACCAGCTATAAGAAAACACAGCATAGTGGGCATAAGCTGAATGTGGTTCTTCATGGGTCGGCTCAGAGATGCTCTTTCTAGATGTTGTTGTTTAAATAAAGACCAGAGGAGAAAAAAGTCCAAAGCCAAGCTGAACAAACCGACTCTACTTTCCCAGCTTCAACAGACTGGACCTGCCACCCTACAAGAGCTACGAGCAACTGAAGGAGAAGCTGATGTTCGCCATCGAGGAGACCGAAGGCTTCGGGCAGGAGTGAGAGAAACCAGCAGAGGCTTGAATAGAGGGTGCAAAGGAATAAAGACCACCAGTGTTCAAATCAGGGAGCCCCTTCAGAAAAAGCGGGTGTTTCATGTGTTTCTGCTCATGCATGCACGCACACACCCGTGTGGTACTTCTATGGGTGCGTGTGTGAGACTGTTGTCTGCATGTTGTTGCAAAGGAGCTGGGATTTGTCTACCGTGCTCACCGTGCTCGCAGCATCTCGACGCTCAAATGGTACGTGAACATTTTGTATTCTTTTAACCAAAACACAACGCTGCTCCCAACTCTCCCAAGCGGCAAATCGCATCCTGAAAACTCACCCACCATGACATCTGTGAAACGGGACTGCAGTCATTTTTTTCCATCCACACACGTGATCATGTGATGGCGGGCAACAGGGTGACTTTGGGGCTACAGTCGAAAACGGACTACCTGCTTTCTTCTTATTACGTTGCTCTGCATTAAAGCATCTGGTAAACATCAAATTGTCCATTTTAAAGCAAGGTTGTGATTTTTCTAAAACAGGGTTAAGTTTCACCAAAAAGCAGACTTTGTCGCTCTAAGATTGTTTGTTGCGTCCGCTTTTAGCATCATCCAAATCATGGTCATATGCTCAAACCTCTCACACTTTCATCTGCATCTCTAAACATGGATTTTTTTCTTCTTAATTGAACAGAAATGTGTGACAGTAGAAGATGATAACTATGCCTCATTGAATTTATAGAGTGCCTCCAAATTAATGCTTAAATCAGACAATCTTGGAGCTTCAAAGAGATTCAGGCGATATGCCTTATAAAAGTAACAAAAGAGAAACGACTATCTGTTCCTGCTTCTGTAGTATTTGATCTGTGAATCGCTTGAGAATTGTGAAAAGTATTGTATTCTCCATTATTTATAGTGGTGGGAAATGTGGAAGACTTCAACAGAAGTGAAACTGGCCCTAGTTTTATAGGGTTTGTACTGTGATGGGGAATGGGATGTCTTGGATTAGAATATTCTGGGAGCATTTTAAAAGTTATTCCTCTAACTATGAGCTCATTTTAATTCATTGGGTTGCTTTTAAAAAAAAAATTAAAAAAAATAACAACATCCCGAAGAAATCTATTTGGGATTAGTAAGGAAGGTATTTTAAGATGGAGTTCGGTGTATAAGTGCAAGTCAAACCAAACTTTTTTTTTTCCAGTCTAGATAAAATCCTTAATGACATTTTGAATGCTTACTTTGAAAAACTCAAAGAAACTGCATGCAGCTCCTCATACACTAGTGTTTGCAGCTGAGTGATAGTTGTGGTATTTAAAACTTTAGTCTTCCCTTTAACGCTTAAAGGAACTGTTTAAGAATTTAGCGGCATCTAGTGGTGAGGTTTGCAACCAGCTGAATACCCCTCTGCTCACCCCTTCCCCGTGGGAAAACTACGGTGGCCTTCAGGTCACATTAAAACTCAGTGTTTGTCCTCTCTGGGCTACTGGAGAAACATGGTGGTGCAACATGGCAGACTCATGGAAGAGGAACCGCTCCCCATGTAGATATGAAGGATTCATTCTAAACGAAAATGCAGGTTTCAGATGATTAAACACAGTAATGAATACTATATTCCATCTCTGCCAATAGATCTTTTTACCTGTTGAGTATTTTTACTTCTAACACTCAAAATTCCCCCGATGTCATTTTGTTTTCCAGAGAAAAGATACGGCTTCAAAATGAATGTCTGAAACGCAGTGACATTACATTAAAGGTGGCCACTCTCAATTTGAAGTTGTGTTCAAGACATGAAATCTGATTTATCTTCATGGGAGAAAAAACAACAACCCCGCCACGTAGTGCGTCGGTCATTTTGGAGTGACGTGAAAAGACGCGTGGTTACTGAGGAACACTCAGGGGTTGTCGATGTGACGAAGCACAGCACTTTTTAAAAAAAGCATCCCTCCACTTTCTTCACGTTGGGCATCCGTAACACTAAGCTCTCTGTTTCCACCCGTGTGGTGCGATGGTGTTTGTCATTAGCCTTCAGGTTGCCTTATTTCCAACCCTCAAGCATCAGGTATCCTTTTTAGCATCTTGATGCCGGCAGAGATGGTCGACCATCTGGGCTTTATGGTCAAATGAATGCACTCTGGCTCTGGTCCTTCTCGGCCCCGTTGTAGAGAGTTTGTTTTGGAGACAAACCAGTGTAGAAAAGCTAATAAGACTTGAGCTGATGACGCAATTGTCACTTCAGCTGGATAACAACTACTGAGAGGAAGTCGGTGTTATATAACGAATGTATCATGATGAAAAGCTGACCGGTGACGCTGCATATTTACATTTTTTGCCTCGCCTTGATTGTTGCCCTTGATGCAGAGTGTTGCTTTAATCTTGTTCTGGGTCGATCACAAATTTAAAATCCCAGGGATATGGCAGTTAAGCGAATATGTGGATATCATTATTCACAGCTTTTTGTTGTTTTCCAGCAGCATCCATGTACAACTAAACCACTCTCACTCTCCTGTATATGAAACCGAGTTGTAAATGGTGTCAATAATACATTTTCTTTTGTAAAAGAAAGGTTTAAGAGGTTTATGGTAACACATTTTCTTTTCCCTGTTTAATTGATGATGTACATGAAAGATGTGTAATATAGAAATTGTCACCTTAATAAATTAAATTTAAAAATAAATGTGTTTGTGCCTTGAATGGATGAAAGAATCAGTGTATACACATTTCTTATCTATTAACATTTATGTATGCCGACATCCATCAATGGAATTACTTAGTTATTCCTTTTTAACAACAAAAATAACAAGAAACATTTTACCATTTATTTATTTATCATTTTCATATTTAATATATGTATTTCAGCATTTGATTTCTATGTAATCCTCCACATTCCATGAATTATACGGCATAATATAGTACTTAACTGAATGCTCTGTTTCTGGTGAACCTTTTGTTTTAGGGAGCTTGTTATTTCTCTGCCCACTTTACCAGTCTGCCTCTGACTGCCTCACTCTGCTGCACTGATCCCTTTGCAAAGGTGTAATAAACAGACAAAAGACAAAGTCACTGTATTCACCACAATCTGCAGGACAAGAGACACTCCTTTGAGAATGTTTGCATTCAGGCCAAGGAAGACAGATGTTAGAGAGAAATTGAAGAAAACATTTTTTCAGGTTGTCAACCTGGAACAACCATCACTGAACAGAGGAGGTGGTTGAAGATACAGTCCTCAGATCAGTCGCCAGACAAATCAACAACCATCTACTCTGACTCATGTGACCTGAGGAAATATCACAAACCAATAAAAAAAACAGCATCATTTCATCTCGGATCATGAGAAAAAAAAGTTTTCAAAATAGTACTGACAAATATACACAATACAATATGACTATTAATTTGAATTGTTTCCACATATCTCAAACTAATCAATGTGTCATTTCTCAGCACTGTGAGCTCCACAAATGAGGTGCAATCACAAAAGGTGAATATTTAAGAACTTAGTCAAGCAACTAAAACCAGGATGAGATATTTATTTTTTAGGCCCTTTAAGTACACAAGGTGGCGCCAGAGATGACATGATGCCCTGCATGTGTCTCTTTCATGAGATGCTTTTTTGTTAATTTAATGCATGCGTATCATACTTTTGGTGAGTAGACTTTGCCATCTATGGACTTTGCACATCTGATATTCAGCGTGTAATTTAACATAGTTAACATTATGATGAGCATCACTTGCAAAATCAAATTATCAATTAAAATATTAAATGTATATTAAAATAATATTATTTGGGGCTCTGTTTTTATCGTTTATTTCAGTTGTTAATAAATACCTTTTTACTTCAATATCTTTTACTAAATTATGCATTTGTGAAGTCTTGTTACATCCCTCCTATTGTTCACACATGTTCATCAGTTAATGAACATTTTCTAATTTGAGGAAAATAATCATGAATCAAGGTTCACTTACATGCTTTTTTCTGGAGCTGTCGCCCAGAACTACAGAAGCAAGCGCTTAATTACACCAATATGGATCCAACATGCTCAGAATCATGGGAAGCTGGAGAAAATTTTACAAACTCAACCTGCTGATGAGGTCAAAAACTCCACCAACAAGCAAGTGAGTGGACTTTGAGCTGGGATTGATCTCTTTCCACAGTCAAGACTGTCCGTCAAGCTCAATCAATAATTTAAATGTGTTTTTCTTCCATACTGTTCAACACTGGCTTCCTGTTCTGCAGGCCGCATCTAGATGGTCATCTCCAACGGGGAGATGCATCTCTGACTGACTTGAGGTTAACACTTTACTTTCATTGGTTAAGGTTAAGATAAGTCATCAACCCTTGATGGTTGAATGATTACGTTTTTGTTAAAAAACATCTGGACGTGACGTGAGCCTCTGTGCCCACCAGATGTCTTCCCTTTCGTTCTTGTGTCAAAGTCTCACACCAGTGTCACCGATGTGCTGGAAAGGTGAGACACATCCAAAATAACATTTTACAACTGTATGATAGCGGAAACATGGGATGTATAAAATCTATGCAAATGTGCATTTTAATGTACGTACATGTTTGACATTTGCTATTAAAAGGGGAGTTTTTGCATGTTTATTTCTGCCCAGTCAATGATTAAACCATGTCTCTGTGTTTGAGGTACCACATTCTATGCTTACGAGTTCCTATATGTTGTTTGTTAAACAAGGAGTTAGGACACAGTACCTGCAGTCGTCACTTATTTTGGAAACGGCCGAATACACCACTTTCAAACACCTGGGTGCCTAATTATAGAAAACACTCTTTACTCCCGTTGACATGCTTTAGATTTTTTTTTTTCTCCCTGCACTTGACTTTGTGTCGACAGGTGACCTTGACGCATGAACTGGGAGGTCTCCTCACGGCAACCGAAGACCGCGGTGCGGGTTTCCCCCTGCAGTGTTTACAGGCAACAGGAGACATCAGAGCATGTGATATTACTGTGTGTACGATACCGGGCTCCTCATCCAAACACATGCGGAAACACACACACTTACATGCACACAGTGGACCGAACGGTGCTGTCAGTCATGCGTTGCTCATGTTTTATAAACAGTCTGTATACCTTACATGTTGGCATGTGTTTTCGAGGTAAAGTCAAAGTGAAGTGTAAGGACACGAATGAAAAGCGACATAACCGTCTTCAGGCCTGGTTTTGATGAAGTGAGAGTTGCAGCTGACCTGCATTTTTCTGGGAGTTTGTTCCAAATATTGGGAGCATCAAAACTGAAAGCTTCATCTCTGTGTTTAGTTTTGGACTCCGGGGACAGAAAGTAAAACTGTCCCAGTGGAGCTGAGAGGTCATGATGGTTCATGATGCAGCAGAGATGTATTGTGACCCTAAACCATTCAGTGCTTTATAACCCAACAGTAGTATTTAGAAATACATTCTTGAGGTAAAGACCTCAGACCTGGACTGATGTGATCCACTTTCTTGGGCAGCAGCTGCATTCTAATCCTGCAGACACAAGTCCTTTAATCCTTCATTCTTAAAGTGATAGTAGTCTGACTTAGTCTTCTGTCTTAATGTGGCTGTGGAAGTTCAGTGACCATATCAAGATATCTGGCTTAGGCTGTAACTTTTAATCCTTCCTCCTTGGCTCCAAAACAAACAACCAAATACCTCAGTTGAAGTTCAAAGTGTTTCCTGTGTGCTTCTATTGGACTATACTCCCCTGGTGATGTAAATATGTCTGTGTTATGCATATAAATGATTGTCATTTATTTTGTTGTTTTCAATAAGAAATAAGAAAACAATCACAATTGTAAGATGCATAGATAGATAGATGTGTGCTCTGTGGTCCTGATGCATGACTTACTTTCTATTTTCCAAGATGTGCTCTGAGGGCACATGCAGCATATTTTTACCATCAACAGCCGCCCCTATGGTGGGAATTTCTAGCACACTGCCTCTCGGACAGGAATGCTGTCCTGAAAACATTTGTGGACACACGTCATAAAAGTCTGATCAACTGTCACGGGCTTATGACTTCCTTGTTTGCTCTATATACTGCCTGTATTACCTGTTGTCGTTGCACACTCTGTGGCCTCGCCGTGTGGGAAGAAGAGGCGAGAGTGGGTTGGAGGACAGAAGGTAAGACTGGTTGGAGGTTTTGACGGCACTAAAGACAAGCGAAGAGAAGCACTCATCAGAGGCGATCGACCTCCCGCCATGTCCTTGTCCAAGCAAGAGGAGCAGCTGGCCTACGAGCTGAGCTGCCCCATCTGCCTCCAGCTCTTCTCTGATCCGTTGGTTCTCCCCTGTGGCCACAACTACTGTCGAGCCTGCATCTGCAAGACCAATGACAACAGGGACAACACCCCTCCACGTTGCCCAGAGTGCCGCGAGGAGTATCAGGGTGTGGATTCCCTGCAGAAGAACTTCAAACTCTGCAGCATCATCGAGGGTTACCGAGCGGCCGCGCCGCAGCTGCAGAGGCAACCCGAGGCCGAGGCCGAGAGAGTGGAGGTTTTCTGCGACCACTGCATAGACGAGCAGTCGCTGGCGGTGAAGACCTGCCTGAAGTGCGAGGTGTCGCTGTGCTCCCGGCACCTTCAGAGGCACCAGGAGAAGGAGTCGTTCAAGGCACACACCGTGGTGGACCCCATGACTGAGCTGGGGGTGAAGGGCTGCGTCACCCACCGGCGCCCCCTCGAGTATTTTTGCTCCAATGACATGACCTTGATGTGCAGCACGTGCTTCATTGAAGGCCAACACCAGAACCACGATGTTCTCACCTTCAGCGTCGCCGAGGAGGAGATGAGGCGAGCGCTGCAGAGCCGCAGCAAGGTACTTCTGTTGGCTTTCTTTCACACTTCTTACAACGCTGATACTCGGCATCAGGTTTGCATCTACAATATGGGCAATTGGTGATAAAGGAAAACACAGGGACAGCCTTATTTCTGATTAATTTCCTGAAAATAACTTCTTATACAAAAAGATTGAAACAAATTGGTAATCCACAGATGTATTTAGTCAGTGCAGAGGCGGCTCAGGTGCATGCAAACCTGAAATTTAACGAAGGGTAAGGACACAATTTGACAGACATGATTTCTAGTAATACATGAATGATGAGTGTACAGTAGGCTACTGTTTACTTGGGCTTAAATCCAACTCTTTTCTAATGACATTTGTATTTCCCCTTTAACCGCCAGTAAATTAAACGGATGTTTCCCGGAAATGTATTGACATAAATCACACAATGCTGTCCATTGTTAACCAGCAATTAAAATTGGACATTCGGGTTTTGAACAAAGTGGCTGTGTGGCTCACTGCCACTGTGCTATAGAACTCGGTGAGTGATAAGAATGCAAAAATGGTCTTGACTTGAGCGAACAGCGTAATGACTTCTGACAAGGTAGAATGCGTCCTCAGTTCCTGATTGAATCAGTGACTGATTGCAGGTGACTGAGTGGAAGTAAGTCAAAAAGTGACAGGAAACTTTAAGAAAAATGAATATGCCGGAGGCCTCTTCTCTCCTTTCACTTGCAATATGAAATATGAAATATGAAATACGTGTCTTTACCTTGTTAGCAACCAGTTACAAGAAGAGTGCACATTTTAAATCATAGACTGTATGTAAGAACTATGATACTGACCTGACAGGGGAGATATAAGGTAGTTCACCCAGGGCGAGACTCAGGCGTTGCACTCTGGTTTTGCTGAACAAATTCCCCAAATGTGGGAATTTCTACTGCATCATTTCATGCAGGATTTTTTTGGGGGTGGCGGCTGTGGGAAGAGGAGGTTGTCCCCAATCTCTAATGTGTCACATCTGTGTTTTCAGGTGGTTTCTTCAAGGCTGCAGATAACCGAGACACTCCTTCAGAGGACAGCAGAGGAGCAAGGAGCCTCCGAAGCTATCAGGGACAAAGTGGTCAACAAGGCTTTCACAGTCATGGAGAGCATGGCTGCACTAGTGGACAGGTGATATAGTGCTCATGTGCTGGTATTGATGCTGCCTTTAAAAGTAACACGTGGTGCCCTAAAGAAGAGTCTTACTCTGAACAATGTCAGTTGTGAAAACACAATTTTCTGTTTATTTTGGTTCTTTCACATGAGATGTGTGTCCTGTTTTTTCCTATGCTGACTGGTTGCAAGTGGGCAGGGTTTAGCTAGACACATGTGATGTCACAGACTTCCATGCCCCAATTAGGATTTAATCAGAATCTCATGTTGTGCTGTAGTTTTGATTCAAGGCTGCTTTTAAACAATAAAATGGTGACAACACCACTAACTTCCACCCTTTCTGAGTAAGAATGCGCATCAGATAAGCAGAAGCAGTTCGTCATTCAGGCTTGAAGAGCCGGATCAGGCAGTGACCTATGGCAGATAAAAATGCATACCAGACATAACGTGCCATGGCGATGAATCCTGTTAATCAGCATTTTTAGACTGCCGTTAAACTTTTCAACCGAAGCAATAGTCTTCAAATGTCACGTAGTGTTCAAGAACAGCTCTGAAACTGGACTAGATGGTAGTTGATGTTATTATTCAGTGTTGTAAAGTTTGGTTTCCTTACAGGTGAAAGAGGGGAAGAAAACTGAAATTGTATCGACATACTGTTGAGAAAGGCCTCAGGGTTGGAGCAATATACAAGCAGTGCTCGTTATAATGATAGGAGTAAAGAAAAATTCCAACAACAGTACAGAACATTTCTCAGTGAAAAATCCTTTCTGCTGACCGGAGCTCCCAGTTTACCCTTGACGCACCGTTGTTGTGTTCAGGTATCGGGAGCGTCTGCATGTGCTGCTGGAGGAGGAGAGATTAATGCGCAGAAACAGCTGGCAGATGGGACGGGAAGCACTGGAGGAGCAGCAGCAGCAGTTAGCGGAGGCCCAGCAGAGCGCCACGCAGGTCCTCAGTGAGACAGACACATACATCTTCATACACAGGTATTTCTAGAATGCTTTCACCAACCAAATATATAACCCCAAATCTCAGTGAAAGAGTTAGTACCTCAACTCAACATACTGGAAAAGTATCTTCACTGATACGTTCATAGCAGTCCCAACTGGCATTGTCCCATATGGATTCATGAAAACAAAAATAAAGTGGACTATTAAATAAATGAGCTTTACAGGGACATGTGAGGAAATCCTTTTGCTCTCCAGGTTCATGCTGATTGAACAAAAGCTGAGAGAAGTCATCACGGGCAGCCTTCCCTCCGCAGTCCCCTCCAAGGCTCCACTCAACACCAAGCGTCTCCAGGCAGGCCTCAAAACCCAAGACTTCCGCTCCGAAATGAGCCGCCTCCTGGATACCCTCCACGTCCTCCTGAACCCCCTGGACCTCAACTTCAACCTCTGCACCGCCCACCCCAGCCTGGTCATCTCCAAAGATCTGCGCACAGTGAAGTACAGCCCCACCAAGCAGCCGTACGCAGAGCACCCCGAGCGCTTCACAAGCGCACCCCAAGTTCTCTGCAGCCAGGGCTTCTCGAGTGGGGAGCACATGTGGGTGGTGGAGGTGGGGCCCAACAGCATGTGGTCGCTGGGTGTGTGCTACAAGAGCGTCCCTCGCCGTGGAGACCACAGTCGTTTAGGTCACAACTCCGTGTCCTGGCGGCTGCAGTGGAAAAACGGCAAGCTGACAGTGTGCCAGTCCTCCTGCAACGTGGCTCTGGGGGAAGTGCCCAATCATCCGCTGAGGATCGAAGTAGCTCTGGACTACGAGGCGGGGACATTGATGTTCCACAGCACCAAGGGCCGCAGGGAGCACCTCCACACGTTCAGGGCTGTGTTTAAGGAGCCAGTTTATCCGGCGTTCAGCATCCATTCAAACACACCAGAGTCCTGGATCACACTGCAAAGTGACATATGATTCAGTCAGAGATTCAATTTTACTTCACGAAACCGCTTTAAGCACTTAAAAAACATTGATTTTCTATCCTATAAGATGATATGAAAACATATTCATGCTTTTATTTCAAATACATATTGCAGTGCTCTTTTTTCAGAAGACCGGTAAAAAGAGCACTGCAATATGTATTGCCTTCTGAAGCAGAAAATACAAATGTCATTGTATTCAGAACTGTGCTGCTACCAAAACAATTGAAATGGAGCATATTACCCAGGTTTTAGCTTCACTACTTCGCCTCCCAGTTACATTTACTACATACTGTCACTTGTTCTTTTTCAGCGGCTCTGGTTTGGGAACAGAGTCTTTGTCGTTCTGTAATCCTTCATGAGGTCTCAGATCTCCAACTGCTGGAGTTTTAAATATACACAATTATATGCACTTAAAAAGAAAACAACAGCTGTATTTGACTTCTAAATAATATAATTATTATTTTTACTAATTCTCTCTCATTTTATTTATTCTTAATGGTTTTTTTAATGTTCACTCATATATTTGATTAAATACTTATTTTTATTGTCTATTTTGTTATCAATCCAGGCTGACATCATGTGTTTAAGAGGCTACAATAGGCTCAGTCTTTATGCTAGAGTGATGAAACTAGAAAACATACTTAATGTACGTTTATGCTAGCTTGTCGGGAAGGGGGCTCACTAACACTCCATAGTTACACAAAAATTTGCAGAGGGAAAACTGACATTGCAATTTTCAAAGGGTTCTCTAGACCTCTCACCAAGATGTGAATGAAAATGGGTGATATGGATAGACAAAGTCTTTCACATAAAGTGTGCTCGTCTATAAAGGGGAGACACTCTTGGTTATCACAGAACCCATTTTCATCTTGCTATTGTATGAGTTGGGTCTGTCTGGAAAGCTGGGACTTGTGGATCCAATGAGCCTGAGATTCTTGTGTGATGATGTTAATCCCCATACACCATTTAAACTTTTCACATGAGACTATTTTAAGAAATAAATCTGCCATCACTGTATAAAATGACCTCTAGTGACCTCTATAAATCATCGCAGCCTCATGAAACGTTACAACCACAAACGAGAGGCTGAGGGCGTTGAGGAGATGGCAATTCTTGAAGAAATCTCTTCAAGAATTCTCTTTTATGAATGTTTTCCACTGTGGAAACATAGATTAATTAAGCATTAAATCTGTGTAATAAATGGTATCAACCGTAATAAATTGCTGCAACAACTGAGACACAAAGAATTGGGGTGGCCACCATATCAATCATAATGCTCTAGCCCTTTTACACTTTCACAATTTATAGGAATTAATTAATTTATCCATTTCTATTTCTGACTGTCTACTGTTCAATATTTTCCATTCAAAGAATGTATTTGTATTTTTCTTTGTACTTTTGTATTTGCTCCTTTTTTTCAAACTGCTGCACGGATATACATTTTTAAACGTGCAGATCAGTTAAGAGTTCTGCTAAAACAGATGAATTTATGTTTATGTATCGTGGGGAAATTAGTTCTGAACTAAGAAATTTGCTTTTTTTTTATGAATCTGTTAAACCCCTTCAGATCTTCACAGATAAATCACTTCAGTCACTGTGAAACAATGCTTAAAAATGCCTGCAATTTTATAAATAAATAAATACAAACAATAAAAAAAAACATGTGTAAACTGTAGCATTTTAATCACGAGATCATTTGTTTACAAAAACATTTTTATTTTTATTCATGATTACGGTGATTTTATAGTATATAGATCAATACAGGCGTTCCATATATATTTTTTTCAAAGGTAATTGATGTCTCGTGAATGTTGTTCTTTTCCTTTCATGTTCTTATTATGCAGTAAATATTGATGCGCGTGAATCCTGATATTTTGGCCGAATATGAGACATGCTTGTGTTTATGCTACAAATAAACACTGATGACAATGTTCAATGACAATTCGTGTGCGATTTATGATTGGCTGGCTCGAGCGTTCAGCGATTCAAAGGCGCTGTAGTTTATTACATTGGGGTTGCCAGGTTGGGCGCTAAACAGGTATTTAGCAGTGATTCAGACGTTTTTATTTGACGAAAATGCGCCTGTAAAACGCTTGCAGATACATTGACGTTAGCTATAAATAATAAAATGTACTTGCTCCATCTTATTACTACATTACTTGGAAAATCTCTGTGAGAGAGGGATGGTTTGCTACAAATCTGGCAACCCAGATCCCATCTGTCACAAATTCTGTCATTGGTAGGACACTAATGTCAATTCATGTTAGTAACTTTATTATACGCAAGGTCAGTAGCAAGACTTTAACTCATCACCAGACGGCATGGGCTCGGGAGAGAGTACGACAAGAAAAGTGTCTTTTGGGGTCGACGATGAGGACAGAGTCAGGATTCTTCGTGGAGTCAAGGTAATGCTAATCAAGCTAGCACTTGATAAGCCATGCTAACATTACTTTAGTGTTAGCGCTAACTAGCCGTTAGCGTGTTGCAGCATAGCAAGAGAAGTTAACGCTACCGGCGTATTCCGAGGCAACATAACGTTAGGTCGGCAACCCGTAAAGCGACTGCTGCTGAGGAGAGGGGATGTAAAGGGATGCAGGAGCTGGGGCAGGTTGATGTACGACCCTAAAGCATGACTATTTCGTTACGCCAGTCTTCAGTCGTAATACGATGCAGGTAGAAGTGTGCCTTGCCCATCTGTAAAAGAACACATCTGGCAGATGATCAACGTCATGTAGAAACCTTCAGGCTCTTCTGGTAAATTCGGCGTATAAATGATCCACTCAGCAGTCCTAAATTAATTAGAAATCCCACGTTTTTTACAATTCAGTAGCTCAGTCTAGTGTATACCATTAAAGATATTCCTATCAGATAAGAGGCGAACGAATCGTTAACACTCGCTGGTATTTTGTTGGAACATTTCAGTTGCACTGTGGACGCATTGCTAAATCAAGTAGAGGTTCAAATGTTGTTGTAGCCGTGAGTATGTGTTCATAACTATGGTAGCTTAAAATAGGTTAATTTCGCATGGAGTTTGGCGTGCCGTTCTCTGCCTCTTGTTACGTGCTGCCTTCAAGTTCTATTGTGGATGTCGGAATTTTTGTCTAGTACTTAGCAGGTGTACATGTGGCCAAAAATACTAAACTATTACTACTCAGTGCAGTTAATAGTGATGCAGGCTGCGCAATTAATCACATTTAAACAGATAATTTGATTAACATGCAATAACACAACATTGAGTTTGGTGCATTAGCAGAAAGGTTAATCTAGTCAATTTATTGTATAATATCAAGTGCTCCTAATCCTAAAATGTACTAATAAAAGAAAGGACTTCATGTAACCATATGGAGAGCTGTGCACAGACAGGGGGAGAAGAAATAAACAATATGAATGTGTGTTACACTGTGAAAGAAAGACTATTTTGACAGCAGCAGCTACCTTTGCAGAATGTTACTCACAATTATCTGCCCCGTCCTCATCTACACAACATGGATATGATAATGGAATGTAATTTCTAACGTTCCCAGACAGACTTTTTTTGATGGGGGCTTGATTAACATATAATGTGCAGCTTTATGCTTACAGAACATTTAATATACTTTCCTTTTTTGCTGACCTCTGGTGTTTGAGGTTCTCACCTGGCTGAAGTGATGTTCAATTTTACTCAGTGGCACCCTGTCCTTCACAGCCTGTTGGGTGTAGTTACAGGTACATGTGTAGTACTCAGCTGACCACACCCAACAGTAATGCTGGGTGTGGTCACAGGTAGAATAGATCAGAAACTTTCAAATAAAGGAAGTCAGCTCTAGTGTGTGCACACACAAAATGCACAGTAGTGTGACTGCAGGCAAAGCAAATTCTTATTTTCTACGATGTATGAACTTGTTGGCTGTTATAACCAAATTTCCCATAGGATATGAAGGCACCTTCAGTCCTAGCTAGACTCGAATGCAAGTTAATCTTTCATACAAGTTTTATACTTGTTTAAAAGATAAACCGATGACATTCAAGCAAGTTAAGAGTTAATGAGCTAGTTTTGGTATTTCCAAGCATCATGATGATTGTGTTTGTAAAATGTCTGTAAAGAAGGAAAACGATCCGTTTTACAGATGATCCTATTTTCCAGCCCCGCCTGCACATTCAAATCTTGTGAGTCATGGGAACAGTGAGTCAGTGGCTGCTGCTGCCTGCTGTGGTTTTTGGAGTCACTATTTTACCATTTCCCTGGACACACACACACACACACATACACACACACACACACACACACACACACACACACACACACACACACACACACACACACACACACACACACACACACACACACACACACACACAGTGTGTCCTTTCCAGAGCATTACAAAAAAGATAAAAGGCAGATTCTAATGTGTAACATGCATGCTGAACATTTATTAAGTTTGTAAAAACATGTAGAAAGTCTTCTTATAGTTTTAAAGAAAATAAAGCGAAGAACAAACCAAATATCAATGCTGTGTTGATTCTGTTCCTCCAACCTACCCATCTTTCTAAATGAGCTCTTTATCCTTCCTAGCTGTCGGAAGACGTTCTCCAGAGGATGAGAGGAGTAGCCAACATTGCTCCAGAGCGAACATCCTCATCACCCTCGAGCCCTCAGAAAGACACAGGTATCATCACCCAGTGTTTCCCTCAACACAACACCAAATGTTGCTTGCTGTCTAGCTAATGTGCTGTTTACATGTTGTCAAGAGCTCAGAGTTACTGTACATGTGCACGCAGTGTGTGTCCTGAAGGAAATAAAAAATGTTTTTAACTTGTAGCCTTATAATTCCACATTTAGACATGAAAGGGGAACTCTGCAGACATAAAGGATTATAAGCTGGGAATGGAGGTTGAAAGGTTCATTCCTACTGTAGGCAGGATGCGGAGGAAGATAAACATGGCATCGAGTTTCATTATGGAAATATGCAGAATAATTTTTTGGAACCTCAAAGTGATGGTTCAGAGTGAAATGCACCCTAGGTAATTTCCACCATGACATCCAGCCAAACACTCCCTCGGAAGCATTTTTAGCGATGGTCAGCATTGGTCAAGATCGGGTGATCAGCCGAATGGCTTAGTACTAGCGCTATGGTACAGAGGGTATATCTCGTAAATTACCCCACTAATAATGCATGGAATGTTACCAAACTTCTGCAGTAGTACACATAGGGTCTGTACTCACAAAACGAGGCATTTTAAAGTTTGTAAGTACATCAGGAGTTTATTTAAAAGAACACTTGCCTGATAGCTTCTACTGCTAAAGCTACTGCTGTTGCATAGACGGCACTTCCGTGTTCACCCAGCTTCTTCTTCTTCTTCGTTGGTGTTTAATGAAAAAGTTTCACTGATTTTTTATAAATGCTTGAATTATCATGTCAACACTTGTCGATCTGATAATAGAAGCATTTATAAAAAAAATTAAGCAAAACTTTTTCACCGACTGCCATTAAACACCAACGAAGAATAAGAAGAAGCTGGGTAAACACGGAAGTGCCGTCTACGCAACAGCGGTAGCTTTAGCAGATATTCTCAGATTAATCCTGAGATTCTGTCTGGATAAGATAGCCCTCCTCTCTGACGCCTTATTTTCTTGTAAAATCTGACATTTAGCTTGTCTGCACTGTCCTGCCAGGCTCTTGAAGCAGTCAGGTTAATTTTCTCTTGAAGGTTAACAGTTTTCAGACACAGGGCTCCTCAGTATGACCACAGATATAAAAGAGTAGATGTGTGATATGTTCTTCTGACTTTCCGTTCAGGGATGGGTCCGTATGTTGGTTGCTTGGGAGATTGTTCTGTGTTTTCAGGTTTCAGTTTGTGTCGATATAATTGCATGGCATTCACTTTTTATGTACTGTCTGCAACTAGGGATGGGATGATATAAGTTTTAAAGGTCCCATATTATGAAAAACAGGTTTTCTCTGGTCTCTACACCTATAAACTGGTCCTCCCTGAGGCTGTCAACTCCCAGAATGAGGAAAACAAGCGACTCCTGCATGGTCTCTGCAGCCCCCCCCCACTGGTACAATGATGCTCCTATGGGCTGTTCAGATTCAGCTCCCGTCGTTATGTAACGAAGGGAGTCATTTGCATAGGCTGACCTCCTCTGTGCGATGATAGGAGATATCAGAGAGGAGGCGTTCATCACGAGGTGAAGTTTGGTGTGTCCTGCGGTGAGACTGCAGTGAGATAGCAGTGTTTCACAATGTCGTCGCTCAGAGCTGGACACGCAAATTGCTCTGTTGTTGGTTGTACAAATCAACAGAAGTGCTTATATTCGGTCCCAGCTACAGAACAGAAGCTGGCTTTGCCACTGACCCTCGTAAAAAGGATCTGTCCCAACCATATGGGACCCAGCAACTTCACCTGAGCCACATAGGTGAGCCATAGCGATACATCCACCGTAAACATTGGCGCATGCTACCGCTAGCGTAAGCGGCATCATCTCCGTCTCTTTCCAAGTAGGCGATGACAGACGGAGCTCATTAGCATTTAAAGGTACAGGCACAGAAACAGCCTGTTCTCAGGAGAGCTCATTTGAGAAACTTTTAGACAGCTGAAATTCAGGACCATGGATGGGTTTTGGGCAATGCATGTTGAAAACAGTGTTGTTTAACTTCTGACAGCTGTGTGGAATTGATGAAAATCAGTTTAATAGGGGACCTTTAATGGCAGATTGTGATACAAAACACTAGTGAAGAAATTAATCGTGTTAAATTTTCATGATAGAGATAATTGTGAATATCGTCACGAGTGACTTGATAAATGGTAGAGAAGTGAAAAATAGTTTGATTTAAAAAAATACAGGAAGTATAATTTATTTAAAAAACAGACTTACACAATTTTACCATTAATTAAAGGAACTTAGGGCAGGATTTGTGAAAAAATAAACATTCACTTTAAGTCTTTTAATGCTAATGGGTGATGAAGCGTTCAAAACCAAAAAGAATGAGACCACACACATCTCCCCATTGCCTTGAACAGGCTGTGTGCTGCATGATGTACTGCAATTCGTGGTCCGAATTTCCCGCGCAGTCCGGCGGACGTGACGTCAAATGACGCTGAATGCGCGTACTCGACGGCTTGGAGACCGGAAGAAGACAAGCACGGTGGACTCAAGTACTGTATGTGTAGTAATGGACTCTGCTTCGGCCGGAAAACGACCCACCACCACACAAAGTCCACTAAAAAGTAATACCAAGAAGAAAACAAAGGTTTTATCAGCGGCAAGTCGTCATCCTAAAGTTACACTAAAATAAACACTTGTTTACTTACTTCGTCGCTTGACATGATGCTGTTCGCAGATGTATGCTACCAACGTAGTTCCGCGGAGGTCTTGTAGTAAACAGTCACGTGAACAGCGAGTAAATAAATAACCGTGTCACAGCATCAGCTGCACTGAAGAGTTCATGCGCGCTCCCGCGCCGGCTTGGCAGATGGCTGCAGTTACCCTAACGGCCGTCGTGTCACTGTTGAGTCTTATTTCTTGATCCTGCCCTAAGTTCCTTTAAATAAATAATAATAATAAAATGTTTATTTATGCAGTGATATTCATGATTACCTTCTGATTATTTGTTTTTCACTAAAAAGGATGTTAACTGAAAAATTGTAAAGTGATAGCAGTATGTTTTAGTGCACTAGGTCACTAACTTTTCATATTTTAGTTTACCCATGTGTAAAAACTGATGTATGGTTGGTGATTCCAGCCTCTCAGGTTTCTTGGGTGCGGATCAGCTGGAGATTGTAAACACGGTGGACGGTTATCCCGTCATCATGACGTTGTGTTGCATCTACTGTTTTCTGTCTGTGATTATGGTATTCTGTGACGTGTTGTTATTCTGCAGCTTCACAGATAATGTGATCCCCCATTTATACATACCATCAGAAGCTAACACTTTTAGCAGACTCTAACAGACGCACTATAAAAGTGAACGTGAATATGTAGGCCTGATTGCTTAGTCCTTGAATATCATTCATGTCTGATCTGCCTCTATCCAGGTGCCTCTCACAGTGCAAGCTCTCCACCCCAGCAGAGTCCACAGCCCCGGGCCCAACCCCGTACCCAGTCCAGCACCAGCGAACCGGCCTCCCCTGCTAAGGAAGAGCAGAGACGGTGGGTTTCAAATACCGATTCTGAGTGGTTGAAAAACAATGAAGCTGATTCATGTGGGGATAACAAAAGTAACCTTAAATGTCAATGTACAAAAATATAATTAGTCCATTCATAGTTTTAAATCTTTAAATGTGAAACTAATGTCTGTATCACTGCCGGACATAAAACTGAACGCTTACTGATTCAAGCCATCTGTAAATGACTTATTCCTCAGTCTCTCAGTATTCTTCACATTACAAGAGAGGGAATGTTGTCTCTTAAGTATGTATTATGTACAAACCAGTCATGTTTTTGACTGGTTTGTTGAAATTTGGTAAATGCTGCCCCCTTGTGACAATAATGTTTAAAGTAAGTCTGACGGTAATCAAAGGACTTGGAAAGCAGGAAGTGATGGTAGTATGAAATTAATGTGTGTGTGTGTGTGTGTGTGTGTGTGTGTGTCTTTGTGTCTTTGTGTTTTTCAGGTTTGAGCGCCAGCAGAAAATACTGAAGGAGGAAATGGCCAAAGTGGCACAAAGAGAGAGGGAGGCAGCAAAGGAGGAGATGACTAAAGCCATGAACCAGGAGAGACAACAGAAACGCCAGGAAGCCGAGAACACCAAACAAGTGGTACGCATGCACACACACATGCACACACACACACACACACACACACACACACACACACACACACACACACACACACACACACACACACACTCACGCATGCACAAACCCTTTTAACACCAACCCTCAGTGCTCCTGACTTCAGATATCTGAAAGATTAACCATCAATTTGAAAGGACAACTTTGTTGGTAAAACAAACAAAATGACTTTACTTCACAATGTGGGTTGACTTTGGTCAAACCAAGCTCTGTTTGATGTCATAATCTAATGTGAAATATATAAATAAGTAGAGCACTGTTTTGATAAATACCAGCAATGCTTTCCAAGGATAATCAACAAAGTAACTGTCCTCTTACATTACATAACAGTCACATAAACGTTTAGCAGCTGGTCAGCATAATTGAATGAAATAGTAGCCATGGTGATATTTAACTCGTCATTTGAATCGTTGTTGAACATCAAAACACTTGCTGTTAACTGTACACAAAAAAAGGATCCAAACCATTGGCAGGGTCCAAGCCCATATCGCTCTCTAGGAAAGGACTTGGGGAAAAAGGTTTAAAAATAAAACACACAAAGAAAACAGGACTCCTCAAACATCTGTTTGAACCTTTTTTATTTTTATAAAATAGGCCGTTTTTAATTGATTTCATCTTGTTTTCTTTTTCTTGAAGTATAGGCCTGAAGTTGTTATTATTCAATTTAATTGGATACCCCAGGTCTAAAACATGATCCCAACATAAACCCACATCGGTGCCAAGTTTTAAACCCAATGAGTGAAATGCGTCACTGGATAGTCACTGAAAATACACAGTGCTTTGTAATGTGACCAGATTGTAACGTTATGGTGATGGAGACGTTGTTCTGTTCATCACAGGTCACCAAAAAATGTTTTAACATTACATTACATAACCTAAAACCCATTAATATTAAAGTCCCAGCCGGCAAGTCCGGCGGATCGAGGCCACTCTGTCAGATTTTGAATGTTTACAACTCTCACGCTCCTCCCCCACTACCACCGAGCTCCTTCCCCTCGACTCCGTGCCCTTTGAAATCCCTTAGATCACGCCACCTTTGAAAGGTGGGTCCGATGTTGACTCTGGTTTTATCACGGGCCCCGTCGCAATATTTCTTTTTTTCTTTATTTTCCCCCGGTGTTTTCTTTTCCTTGGTTGTTTTGGACCTCCTCGTTTCGGTTTTTAATCGAGGAATTGGAAGATTGTTGTTACTTCCCTCCGCCTCCCCCCTGTGATAGTGGAACGACCCGAGGGAAGAGGGGTTCTATGTGCACGAACACAGCCCTGCGTGCTGATTGGACAGGATGACCCGGGCGCTGTTGATATTTTGCAAAACAAACAACAGGCTCTACGTGCATGTAGAGCCACGCTTTTTTTTCTAAAACCAGATGAGTTATGCTGTTCTATCGGAGCATAGTGTCAGCTTCCGAGAATATGATAAAAAAAATGTTGCCGACTGGGACTTTAACACCAACCAAGAAAAAAAAATGTGTGTAACAACACACTTCTAACACAATGACAGGCTCCTAGACCTCCACAGTGGGTCAGACAATATGCTAATAGAACAAAATCTCTGTCTAATGAATTATTAATTTGTGCAATCCATGGAGATTGGAACCGGATTACATGACTTTTTAAGGAGGACAGAGAGTCCTCACAGCTACAACAAGTAAACATGAACTGCAATACAAATGGCAGAAATATGGATCAAAACATTTAAAATGTATACATTTCTATGAACTAATATTAAACACACTTAAGGTTTGAGAACGCATAACAAAACACAACATGATACAGATTAGTCTGGTAGCTCCATCCACTTTCTATGTGCTTTGCTACCTTCTATGCCATGTTCATTGTGTCCTTTTAATTAAAATGGTGGATGATTTGAAATATCCCATATACCTGTTGGCGGAGCTGTTGTATTCTATCAGTAATGACGGCGTACTTTTCGGGGTTGGAGTCGGCACTCATTCCAGCGCTTTTGAATGAACAATTTGTGATTTGCATGCCGAGAGTTGGGTGATGAAGCTGTGTAAATGCAGATTAATTTGAGTGTCTCTCAGCAGCCGGAGATAAGTTTGTTTAGAGTCGAGTCATGATTCAGTCCGCTGAGCTTTTCTCTCCTTTAATCGCATGTTGGAGCCTTTCGACACAAATTGGGCCTTGGGATTGCATTTGTAATTTCCATGGCGATACGGCTTCAGCCTCCTCCTCCTTTTACCTATTACATCCTTGTTGTCTTTCTATCTCCCCTTTCTCTCTCCTCTCTCTGTCTGTCTTCTCTCCCACCCTCACCCTCTATCTCCCTCTGTCCCTCTCTCTTTTCTACCCCAGCCCATTACTCTCTCCTTCCTGCCCTGGAGACAGTATTATCAGTGCAGCGCGAGCGGTAAATTGCACCCTGAGAGTTTCCTGGAGCTGTAGATAGGAGTGCTGCGGCATTGGAGGCATAGTCGTAGGGAGGGGAGAGCTTGTTTTACACACCAACCGCCGCCTGATTCACGTGACTGTTCTCCCCCCACCTGCCCCCCCCCCCCCCCCCCCTTGCGTCGAGACATGCTGTAGTGCCTGTCTTATCTCCACTCCAACACACTCCCAGCGCTAATAGAAAGCCGCTGGAGGGACGTCGTCAACAGAATGACCGGTCGAGCAGGACCTCCTGATGCCGAGGGCTCTTTGTAATTACTGTTTCTTGTGCTATGAATACATATACACACATACACATGAAGTGTTGGCACATTTGCTCACATTCTTCACTCAAATTAGATATTTTTTTCCCTTCCCCCCCCCCATCATTCACACATTCACAGCTCTCTGCCCTGCAAGTAAAACAGCTGCTTTGTCTGTTGAGAATTTGATGTTTTACAACTCGGTGGCACTAACACAACCAGGGCCAGCGTGTGTAATACATTTCATCAAATTCTTGGAACGGAGACCCTCTTTGTAATTGAAGGCTCAGTCAAAGCCAGCCCTCGCTAAATAACCAACACCCTCTGGGCTCAAGAAAGAACTGGAGAGGCTTTTAGGTAACTCTTTCTTTGTCCTTCTGCCTTAACGGACTTAGTGTTCTAGTGTCGCTTCACGCAGTACCTTGCAGATAAATGTCCGTGAAAACCTTCTGACTGTTAACATTTACCGTTGATTTTAAAGCCATTTTTTAACTAATTTCACCCTCAAATTAAGTAGCAACACATATTTGTATTCTCTATCACAGGCACGACTACACTCTGTTTCTATGTGATGAATGTTTATTTTAAATAAGATAACCATAAAATGAAGGAGGAACAGGTGGTTTTGCATTTTGTAGCCGTGATTCATTGTTAATAGAGAGGCAAATTCCCTCCCCTGCTGGTGTCTGAGGGACATTATTTTGGAAAAAATATGTAGCGGAGTCAACTGCAAGAGACTAATATCTTTTCAACTGACAAACCTCATATGAGAAATTCATGGGACGATTCAAGGAGAATCCAAAAATTATTTGTCACTTGATGGGATATCTTGGGGGCAAAGGCTGCGTAATGTGTGTGTGTGTGGGGGGGGGGTCAGTGCCAATTTGTGCCTTTTGGTCCAATTTGGTGTTGCAGCAGTTATGATCCCATTGCGAAATGGTATCAAGATTTCATATTTACATATAATGTAGTTTATTATTTATAAAGTAAAATAGTCTTGCTTTAAAGCAGCACTCATCTTTTAGTTTTTGCTCACTTCCAATAGTCATTCTCCTTTTTTAGCCCAGTTTTGGTGGAGAAACGCAGCTTGGTTTAGCGGCGCTGACTTCACTTTATTCACCTGCCTTCAGCCTACTTTGTCCGTTCGGTGCTGAGCAGATAGCAAAGAGGATACACGGTTGGACGAAGGACACAAACGCTCCGTGGCGCTGATGAAGCATCAGGTTAAAGGCATGGAGCGCGTCATGACATTCATTACAAACGCATCTGTTGTTGCTTTAAAATGCCTATCATAAATAAGGCTAATTAACACTTAAAAGCGACTGTGAATTGGTACCCGGGTGTGTCATTATAAACCCTTACAACATCAGGCAGCAAAGTGAACGTCCCTGCCAGCACGGGCGGTACCTCCACAAAGTTAGTGTGCTGCCAGTGATGTCACATTTCCTGGGGGGAAAGGATTACTAAGACTGAACATATGAGAAGACGAGAACATTTACTCTGTAATTGGGAGTGAGAAGGATGTCAGGATGAAAAAGAAGTGGCTGAACATTTTGTGAAGAGGTTAGGACGAAGAATGAAAAGGAGCCGCGAATGAATGGGAACTAAAAAGAGACGATGACGCGGGTTTCCGGTAGAATTGAGCTAAAGAGGAGGGAACGAACCGGAGGGTGAGGAAGAAGTCACTGGGAGGATGAGGAGGAAGGAGTGACTATTACAAATGTCTCTTCTGTGCATTGAGGAGAGAAATACGCGTTTGAAAAGAAGGTCACTAGAAGACTAAACACTTTGCACAATTAAGAGAATTAGAAAAGGATGTGGGGGAAGAAGAGGGGTTGACAGAAAGTGAGGACACAAAAGACGGACTCAGAGGAAGAGAAAAGGAAATGATGGCGGAGGACCTAGCCTTCACCTGGAGGTGGGAACAAAAGGAGTGTGAGCAATAGATGGTGTTGGATAGATGAGTTAACTTTTCCTGTAGCATTAATGTTAGAAACAAACGGCAAAGAGAATGAACGTGTATTAGCCATGGGAGGAAATTATAACTTAATATAATGGCCAAAATAATTGCGATTCACAATATAATCCCGATAATCAAGAATATATGCTTAAGGCTCCTTAAAATGGCATGTGGACATACTGGTATCGCTTTAGATTTAGTTAAGAAACAAATCATTCTATTATGTCACAGATAAGACACACTTTTGTTTATTATCATCCTTTTTTAAAAATAATTTATTTAAATAAGAAGATCGTTCTCCCTGCATACATACAGGCTAAAATGTTTTTAACTTATTTACCACGATAGCGAGCTAGTCAGCCCATCCCATCCCTACATGCTCAAATTCAGATTTAAATATTTCATTTAGAATCGCTGCAGTGGAAAAGGCGGACGAGGATGAGAGAGAAAGATGCAACAGATGAAGTGATTAGCTGGAGGAGTAGTGGGAGGTGCAGCAGAGGAGGAGAGCTTCCAGTGTTGTTGCGTGGTAGAGAACGAGCAGCGGACTGAAACAAGTCACAGAATTTAGCCTTGAGTGTGGAACAAAGGTGTGAGGACGGAAGGTGCTACAGGTGACTAAGCGCTTCCTGCCCTGCGTGTGCGTGGGAGCAGCGCTGAGTCACAAGTCGGACAGAACAATGATGTGCGGCGTCTGCTGTTTTGCCGCGTCTTTGTTTTCGCCGCCCTTTCACCCCCTCAGTCATTTCCTCCTGTCTTTTGTCCTCTTCTCAGTGAAGTGCCTGATCCCGCCATTCCGCTCTCTTCTTTCTTCATCTTTCAGTCCTCACCCACTGTGCTGCGCTCTGTGAATAGTCTTTGTTAATAGCAAATCTTCCGCAGATTAATTTCAGAATGAGAGAGGGGAACGGGAGAAAGGAAGCAAGTCGAACTAAAGGGCTAAAAGGGATTTTCAGTCTGTCTCTCTCTTCCTCTCTTTTTTTTAATGCGTTAATGGCTTTTTGGTGCCTGTTGAAAGCGAAAAAAATGTCATAAGCCACATTAGCATATGGTAAATTTCTCTTTCTCAGCCGAACAATTAGGAAGCCTATTTTATGAGCTGCCTTTAACTTCTTCAGTTAATGCAGAAATGCCATCCACTCCTTTCTGATTCTTTGAAGATGCCTGTAAAACACTGGTGAATCAGTTGCATCGTATGTGATGTAATTGGACAGGGAGACATGTACGCTGGTTAAAGGTGCATTAAGTAATTTTTCACATTATTCTTAAAGTTTTTGTTTAGAGATTAATGAAACATTGTCCTGAACCAAACACCCAACTCCTGTCCAGTCAAAGTCTTTAGTCCCCACACATCAGAACTAAAGGGACAGTCCACCAATGTTGCAAATTATGTTTGTTTTTGTAATAGAAACAATTTGTTATAACAAATTGACACAACATAACCTTTTTAGGTTGATATGGCAACCAGGCTGCGATTTTGCGGGCCAAAATAATTGCAATGCTATCGTGAAATTGTCCATCTCAAATCTCTTAATATGGCACTAAAACATACTGGAATCACTTTACCTTATATCTTGTTATGAAGTAAATATTTATATTGCATCACAAATGTAGGTATTTTTTTTAGTAAAGAAACATCAAACAAATATCAAACAATATTAAATTAGATAATCATGAATCATACATTCCCTCTGCTAAATTAAAGCATAATACATTTTAAAATAGCAACATTGTGTGAGTCTGTTCTTACTTACGTGATAATTCATGTATTTTTAAATCGTGTTCTTTCTTCTTTCATCCATTTCTTGAGCAAATTTGTATAAAACAAGTATAATTTTAACCTTAAAATCGTCGAAAAATAGTAATGAGCTTCTCAATGATTTTCAATGATTTGATTAATTTGATTTAATACATTTTCTGTATTTGGATACAAAGCACATTTAAACGAATAAACATAAAACACATTAATTTAATAAAATGATTAATAAAGAGTATTTTCCTCTGAGTACAATTAGTCTTGGTTATTATGTGAAAGGCGACACAAGACGTGCTTTTATTCTGTGTTGTAATGAAGACAAAATAAGAGTTTTCTTGGACAAAAGTTTGTGTGTCCATTTTCGGTAGATGTTGAGAAAACTGGATTATGCAGTTCCTCCAAGTGACACTAGATGGCAACAGAAGCCTATTCTTCTCACTGATGAAACAGAAAGCTGGAAGCATTTCTCTCTTTATTTCTCTGTGTTGCTTTGTCTCTGCACCCATTATGCACTATATTCGATTTCAAGTGTGAAATGCTCGTATTGGAAAGCCAATCACAAGTGTTATTGCACAGGTTCCCTGTGTTAATCTAATCTATGCTCGTACAGCAACCTTTCATCTCTCTAATTATTTTTATTACTTCAGAATTGACTGCAGAGTGGCACAGTGATGGGAAACATTGTATTGTAATGTTAGAATTACTTTTGTCTTCGAGGAAGGCATCGCAGCCGCTGACATTCTTTGTCTCACCTGCTTTTATAGGGTTTGTAAGAATATCAATAAATCTATTCACTTGTTTTGTGTATATTTCTGGTGGCTGAATAACACGCCTTCTGTATATTTCTCTCGTTTTAATATTTCTAACAGAAGTGTTTAATTTATTTGGCTGGAGAGGCCGTAACGGCTGGAGAGCTGTCTCCCCCAAAGGCCGTAAATATGAAATGATTGAAACATGATCGTTCTCTTGTGTTGCTCCGCCCCGTCAAATGTGTTGGTCAAGATTGCAATTCCAACACGATTACACACACACAGTGAAAGATTGATGCTGTGGCTAAGCAGGAGGCATAACATGAGCAGCAGCAGAGCGGCGGCAGCAGCGGCTCAGCCAGTGTCCACGCAGGATGCGTTCAGGCACAGGTTTGAGTGGAGGTCACTTATGTTTTGGCAGCGCTTGGAGCCCGATGCACAATCACTGTAGTCGTGAGTGTAAAACAGAAGAAAATAGACATGAAGTGTAAGAATATGCTTCTTGTATTTCTGTCTGTTCATCAGTGAAATACAGTTACAGTTTTGTTGTTTTTTGCCAAATGGGTGCACAGAGGACACTCAAAAAACAAAAAAAGAACGATTAAATCAGCAGAGAATATATAAAGGTTGTAACTGGATGCAGAAACGCCACGCTATGTCAATCCTAACGCAAGTATTTGTGTAGCTGTTCACACCAGAAGGCATTTCTCCGTACCATTCAACTATCAATTCTGCTGTTTTCAGTAAAGATGATCTCTGTCTGACTGTTTGTCTGACTGTCTGCTGGTGTGGTGCTCCTTTTCTCTTTTTAGACACAACTGACAAGTACGTGGGATATGTACATCATTAAAAACCTGAATCACAAAGGCAGCAGTCACACGAGGCTCTATCAAAAATATGGTGGATGGATGGATGTGTGTGTGTGTGTGTGTGTGTGTGTGTGTGTGTGTGTGTGTGTGTGTGTGTGTGTGTGTGTGTGTGTGTGTGTGTGTGTGTGTGTGTGTGTGTGTGTGTGTGTGTGTGTGTGTGTGTGTGTGTGTGTGTGTGTGTGTGTGTGTGTGTGTGTGTGTGTGTGTGTGTGTGTGTGAGAGACCAGGTTTTTAGTCACGGTTCGGTACGTTTTCAGTACAATAGGGAAAATAAAGAACATAACTTTTTGTTAATTTATTTTGAAAATGGTTAACATTCAACAGTTGCTCATCGGCCAACATTGAATGGGAGCTGAATTGTATTGAATCGTTACGTAGTTATATAATTAGAATTGTATTGAAGTACGTCAAACGTGTAAAAGCACAGAATGCCCATCTGAAGAATACAACACCACAACTACTTCATAGCAGAGCCCACCGGTCCGAACGTTACGCTGAATTGCGAGCGTTTTCATTCCCAGATGGCGCTGTGAGGCGGCAGCACCACTCCAGAGCAACGTGGCGCTGGGATCCCTCTTGTCTGTCTTATCCGTCCCTGCTGGAATGAGCCAGATGTTGCCTCTGATTGGACAAACCTGCTTCACTTGTTTATACCTAAACCCGCGTAATCAGCGGAGATTCTCTGCTGATGGAGGGACAGTGTTGTCTCTCTTACACACTCAGGAAACTCATTCAGCCTTTGGTTACGGGTGTGAGAGAAACAGCTGTGTTCATGCGCACACTTGACGCAATACAGACACACACACACACACACACACACACACACACACACACACACACACACACACACACACACACGTACGGGAGAGAAGCAGCTGGGGACATGCTTCATTATAGCAGTACACGCTGGTGAATAGCCTGGTGTTTTATCATGTACTACTGACTGCTTATTTAGTCAGACATATGGTAACACGTTGCTATTATGCCATTTAGAGTGGAAAACAGGTTAAATGAATTGCTTAGCTTTGCACAGGTTTGTCTTTTTAAATTTCAGTGGATTTTCCATCCTTCAAGCAATTTAAAGTTTCTTACTCGGTGAAGACAAAACAATTTCCGCTTTAATTTGGTGTGGATGCATGTGTTTAAATGCAGTTAATCAGAAAGCTTCTCCCAGTGTTTAGAAAAGAAAACAACAAGGACTAAAGTGTAACAACAGTAAAGGCGTAGCGGGTAAGAGTGAAGAGAACAAGACCGTAATGAAATGGAGGGGTGGAAAGGAAAGGAAGGTCGGTGACAGTGAGAAGGAGGAGAATGTTCTGCAGGAGTGGCATTGAAGGAAATGGAGGGAAAGAGGTGAGGGAAGGATTTAGTGAGGTGCAGATAAGCCCATAGTTATATATCAGTAATTGTCATCTGCAGGAGCTGACATGGTTCTGCATGAAAAGCTATTTGGCTGACCGTGTTCTCAAAAGCCAGCTTCCCTCTCTACTCAGTCAGATAGTCAGGTATAGGCCCCCGGGGCAATTCTTCGACGTCATCGGTAACAGAAATACGATTTACAAAGGTGCATCGCAAGAACGGCTGCATGCGATCAAAGCATGCGTGCCCCAAGAGAACAAGCTGCAGCTAAAGAGAACTTTTCACTCCAAAGAGTGAAAGAGAGACCCAACGACGTCGTGCTCTGTAAACTCTGCAAATTGGAAACAGCTTATTGCAACTGTTTTGCACAAACGCTTCAGACTCCAGAAGCATCACGGAACAGAAAGATTTAGTCCCCCAGAAAAACACCATTTATTAGGATCCACACATGGAACATGTTTTGGTTAGTATTAGTCACTTTAAATAGGTTTTATAAATGTTTCTTCATCGTCCCCATCTTAAACTAAGACACTGCATTATATCATCACTGGCTCCAGTGATGATATAAATCTGTGTTATAACCATTTAAGGTTTTGGGTCAAGTACTTTAGTAAAATGACTGATTCTCCCATTCAGGGAAAGGGTTGCTATCACATACAGTGATTCAATTAGTCTATATGTCACATCAATCCCTTTGAATTTGAGGACCAGTATTTTTTTGAGGGATGAGTATCTTATGTTTCCAGAGAAGATAATTGCATAAAATACTGAAACATTAACAGGACAAAATTGTATCTTTTTTTAATAAATTATTTGCTATATTAAAAACACGGCGCAGCCTGTAAAAGAGTGGTCATCAGAGTTGATGGCTTTTATCGGCATTAAGAAGCAACGGGAAAAAAAGTCATATTTTCACATATGAGTTGAATGTTGCAGCTCAGTGAAGCGGTTAAATGCTTACTATAGTTTTTAAATTGTTATTGCGTAATACAGCTTGGTAAATAGAAAGGTGGCACTGGACTGGGAAGCTCATATTATTTTTCCAAAAACAATATTCTCAACTCTTCCTGACTAACTGGAAGGACCATGTCTAAATGTCATGATGGTGGCATCTTATTTTGGGAGTCAACATCCAGTCATCATGCATGGTGAAGTAAAAATATCAAATCCGGTTGAATGGTCAATTGCAGCTGACTAGAGCTTTTTACAGGGTCCTGGTATCATTTCTTCTGGTTCAGAGTCACTGTAATGACTCACTAGGAAACCTCTATTCTGCTGCTTACTTTGACAAGTCCAAATGTCTGCTGAGAAAAAGGCCTTTCATAATGCAGGCTGGATGCATTCAGGCTAGCAGGCCGTTGCACTAACATCACACATTAGGCTCGTTGGAGGTGAATTGCATATCATCATGCCGGCAATGTAGATGAGATCCGGTGACAGCAGCAGGAGGCGGAGAAAAGCTGCGTTCCAATTATACGGTTCCCAGCATACTTCAAAGAAATTTACAGGAAGTCACAGAAATGGTTACATCCTGTTAGATGCAAACTGTAGTCTGTCGAACACACTCAGATTAATTTATATTTGTTTGCAAATATCTTTGGAAATGTGTGCGTATCTGTCATTGTATTCTATCCTTTGTTCTTTTCATGTCACGTTGTAATAGCTCATTTTAATATGCTTTATAAATAACCTTTATTATTGTTAAAATCATTACTACTATCAACCTGGTATGCTTGTAAGCAAATTCATCCTTCTTTGCGCAACATGAGACTAATAGCCTACAATCTAATGCTAAATATAAGATTCACACTGAAAATGTACATTTTCAAAACTAATAGCCAACCAGCGCTTTGATCAGGCGACAGCCAAGCGTTTCCCATCATGCAGTGGGTCGTGCAGTCGGTGGAGAGCAACTGTGTTGCCTGGCTCTAAAAATTGCATAGTGTGCATGCTTTAAGCAGTACACGGGCATGCACATTTAATACACTCACCTCTTTATTTATGATCGACCCCACTGAACTATAGTAGACCACATCTCATAATTATGTAGAAACAAATTAAAGCATAAGGGAGGGAGTGTCACATAGAGGAAGCAAAGTAAGTAATAGATGGAGGAGGAGAGGAGGAGGAGAAGGGCCAGTGGCCCTTATTGTTCTACTCCTTCCTCTGCGTAGCTGCCTTGCTTTAATTATCAGTCAGATTATTATTGAGTGCTAATTTATTGCCTCACTGGGAGCTGTGTGTTAACTAAACGCAGCAGAGTAAATAGAGAGAGGGGGAGAAAGAGGGAGAACAGACTGCTGTTGCTGCTGCTGCTGCTATCAGATGGCAACACAGCACACACATTGCCCACAGGGGAAGAGCGAGCTGTGCATTTATACGTGTCTATCTCAGGCATACAAACACTGGTGTTCGATGCCCATGTGTTGTGTTGCTGGTCCATTGGGCTGTGCTGCCCTCGGATGCTCTCTTCACATGCTCCTCCTGTAGTAGATCAGGGTGTCGGCCCTCCGTAGCTGATATCACCGTGGCTTCTACCCGGCAGACACGCTGACTAACAGCTCAGCCAGCCGCCATCTGTTGTCCCCACAGCCCAACCTCCAAACCTGCCATGTACTGTAAAAGAAACAAAAAAAAACAAGATTTGATGACTGAGTTCTACGACGGCGTATTAGGGCCACTGTAGGAAAAAAAACGCAGCCAAGAGAGGTGGGCATTATCCGAGAAGAAAAGTCCCAAATTTGCTACTTTTAAAACTAGCAAATTTGCTACTTTATAAAGTCGCAGATTTGCTACTTTATTACAATGCTAACTACCGGCATTTATGCCAGCTAAAATCCCATGAATGTTGCATATATCTTTCTAATTGATACATAAAAACTAGCAAATGTGCTACTTTTTGATACAATAAAAAATCTTACCACCCTCTCTCACCTCCGTTTCCTTTTGGCATGTATTAACATGTACATATAGCTGATATAAACAAGCTTGGATCCGCTAACACCGGATGTTTGCCGTTGCTATGACACACTGCTAACATTTACCTCAATTGCCCGACCAATAAACACCCATAAGATGACAATTTGGTCCGTATAAAATTAACCAACAATAACCATCAACAGCCATCAACCTAAAGACGTTAGCAAGGTGTTGTCAGACTTTGTGATGTATTAATTAGAAAAAATATGCAACATTAATCAGATTTTAGCTAGCATAAATGCCGGTAGAGCATTGTAATAAAGTCGCAAGTTTGCTAGTTTCTCAGAATATTGCCCATCTCTCTTTGCTCTGTTTTTTTTCTGCCCCCTACAGTGGCCCTTATATGCCGTTGTAGAGTTCAGACATTAATTGATACAATTTGAGGACTTGTCATGCGTGTCTATGATACCTGAGTTTTTGTACCAATTTGAAAACATATAAATATTTCTCTGAGGAAAAAGACAAGCTTTTCTACAAACCCCATCTTTTTAACAAAAGAAACACAAACTCTCATCCTAACGCAACAGCCATATGACAAGCTTTGCCAGAATTTGTCTTAAATTGGCTAATTTACATTTTAAATAAGAACTATCTGACCAAAGAAGACAAAAACAAAATGATTTAACAGAGCAGATCATGTTTAGACCAGACTAATTGGACTTAACGGGTAATTCAGTCAGTGTAGCACATCAATGATCACCCCGTGTCTTCAGTACTACTGGGACATTTCATTCATCTGGCTCAACAGCAGGTTATGCTGCAGTTCCAAAAGAAGACTTTTCATTGAAACCTTACACTCTTCAGACGATGTCGAGAGCGACCTGCTGCTCTGTTAAATAAATACCTGCTGGCAGAGGATGGCAATACCCAAAGCGATTTTCAGTGATTTGGGAGCATTTTGTGATGTCGAAAATAATGAAATTCACCTTTTAATATGTGTTTTTTTTTTAATGGAGTCGGCGAAAGATTTTTGACAGTTGAGTTAGCTTCAGACATTACATTGGAGCTCCTTTTTACAATATGTGTTCCAGCGCTGAAAGTATGAGGAGTTTTTTGGCCACCAATTACGTCTATCTCAACAGGAGACCTCTTTTCTAAAAGCTGTGAAAATATTTAAAGGTCCCCTATTATACAGATTTTCATCAATTTCACACAGCTGTCAGAGGTCCAACAACACTTGATTCGATATGGATTGCCCAAAACCCATCCGTGGTCCTGAATTTCAGCTGTCTAAAAGTTGCTCAAATGAGCTCTGCTGAGAACAGGCTGGTTCTGTGTCTGCACCAGCTTCTTACTGACCCTCGTTACTGAAGCAGTCCGATGTGAAGTAGCTATCACACATATACAAGCTAACACGAACCATAGGCGGCACATTGTCATTAAAAATGAAACACAACCACTGTCTCTTCTGTTCTTCTGTAGCTGGGACAGAATATAAGCACTTATGTTGATTTGTACAACCAACAACAGAGCAATTTGCATGTCCAGCTCTGAGCGACGACATCGTGAAACACCGCTATCTCACTGCTGTCTCACCGCAGGACACACCGCACTTCACCTCGGTGATGAACGCCTCCTCTTGGATATGAAAAATCACGTCGGTTACTTTGCTGAGTAACTAATTACTTTAACAATGTGCTAACTGGGTTACTAACTCAATTACTTTTTAGGAGAAGTCATTTGTAACTGTAACTGTTACTTTTGAAAGTAAGATGACCAACACTGTTGGTCAACCGCTTAATATGTTTGTGAGAAATGTCACGCCCCTACCTGATACCAGGAGTTGTACTGCTGAGGAATAGTGATACAAATTCATTTGAAGCACTTGTTCTTCATCCCTTCTTCCTAAAGCTTACTAGCTTTGTTTGAGGGCATGTCCAACAAGCTGCTGGTCAGATATTCTTCAAATATGCTAAGTGACATTAACCCTTTACAGAAAAAAAGGCAAGATTTGAATGAGACGTCTGAAGCGGTTCATTGAGCAGAGATTCTGTGGGGGAGAGTAACTCCCTTTGAACATGGACTTCAGGCTTTGACACATTGGAGTGCTTTTACATGCACAAAAAAACGATATAACACATTAAAAGAAAGACAAAATGTAGAAAAGCATAATAGGTCCACTTTAAATGTGAATATTAAAGTTATCTTCATACATAGTTTGCTTAAGAAACTATATTTCTGGTGTTGGAGCTTTGATCATTTCATAAACAAATAACCTGACATTGTATTATTCAACTTCATGCAATGTCTTCTCTCAAGTCATATCAGCAACCGCATTACCTATCTTAATGTTATTCAGATTTCTGATTACTTTGACATGCATGTCCTGAATCCTCAACATCCCAGACACGTAGCTGAACCAATATTTATGTGAATTCTATTTTTGGTAAGTGTAAAACTTTTAGATATGCTTTACAGCGGCATTACAAATCCATAACCTGCATCACAGCTTTCCTGATGGGTCTTTTGTAAACGTGTCCTTTTTATATTGTCATAATTTCATAATGCGTTGAGGCCAGGAGGTTTGGACAGGAGTGGTAGCGTATGTTACATATCAGCCATCATGGAACTGCTATTAGAGCTTTTAGATTGGTATCCTATTGTCACTCATTGAAAAAAAAAACTGCCTAAACCTTTCTGCTAGATTTCAGTTTTGCTATGAAATGCATCTTGTGTTCTTACTTGCTCACTCAGTCTTCCTGTGTTTTAGTTTTGTCTCACTTTGTCATCTTTTGTTCTCATAGTTGTCTCTCCTCGGCTCATCTCAGCCCCCCCTCTTTTACTCTTGCACACTTGCTTTTTCTGTCCTTTTTCTGCACATGTTTTTCCTCCCTGTCTGTAGCTTCTAAATAGATGCTTCACACCTCTAGCTGTGTACTGAATTGATTCATATGCAGAAGGCGCCCGGAGCAGGAAGACGGTGTGATAATATGTTTGTAAGCTAATCTCCTGTATAGCTCGTGGCTAGCAGCTGCCTTATTCAATTATGCGCCTTCTTAATAACTGAAGATTTTTTTTCTGCACTTGTTTACATTTGTTACATGTTTGCTCTTCGTCTTGTCTCTCCCATTTTATGTCTTTCCTTCTCATTTCTTCTTCCCAGCCAGATCATTTATCTCTCTTTATTGTTTTCATTTTAGTCATTTAGGACATTTTTAAGAGCAATTTAAAACAGCTGGATGGATTTTAATATCCTGCATGACAAATGGAAAATGTTTAAGCATGAAAGAAAGTAAAGAACATTAGTATGGATGTGACATCTGAACAAGATACTATTCCAATTGTTTATTTATTATGATCATAAATGTGCCTTTAAAGCTACATTTATTTATTTACTTACCTTTTTATTCTTTGTATAAAACATCCATCTTTAATCAAGTTCAGCATACAATTAAACACCTTTTTGGTGGCAATAGTGCCTATATTTTATGTATGTCTGAAAGCACAGTGCTTAAAATATCACTAATTTTACACTCCTTTGTGATGAAGCATCCCATCAAATTGAATTTGTTTTGAATGCCGGCTCATTTGGCCAATAAGCTGATGGCAATAATGGGGAATCCTGAGAGGACTGGGGTGTTTTTTTTTTTTTTAAAGGCTTGTTCTGGAAGCAATGAACATTTTCTTGTTCTAACTAATGCTACTAATGCCATCCCATTAGCAGGTGGAAATACAAAAGTCTCATCAAGAGAGCTCTGCTTTTGAATTCAGGATCAGATTAAGCATTTAGCATCAGTACTTTTTCCTCACCACCCTGACGAGAATGTGATCGTCGTGTATCAAAAACCATCAAGGACCAAAAGTTGGAAATGAATGCTTGCAGGGATTGATAGTTTTTATTTACTTCTTGCTTTCTATCATAATCATTTTATTCTGAAATATTTGAGAGGATTGGCTTCTTTTATTATATGAAACAAGGATAAGAGTCTACAGCCTTGCTAGCAGCTCTGTGAAGCTCTGTGAGGCTCTGCTTTAGCTGGTGGTGCTTTGAAAAACGCTAACATCATTATGCTAACATGCTCACATGTGTGCACAGACAATTAAAAGGTTTATATAGAACTTGCTTACAAAGAATCCTGGCTTTGCTGAACAAGAGTGACGTCACACGCCCAGACGAGAGCGGCCCATGTGATGTATTACATGTCTGAAATCCAATTAGCTCGAGTGCATACAAACAACAATGAAAGGTGAGCTTTTGCTCATCTTGCATATTTACAATGGCGTCCTTGCCAGCAGTTACCGGCTTTTTATCTCCTTCGGATCTACGCTTTGAGCTCGTTAAATCCACTGTGGCGCGTCGCCCTGGTAACACGACTTCACCACGTCACGGCTTCTCGACCTCACTGGCTCGCCTCGTCTCGCCTATGATGTGGCTCTGCGACTACCACCGTTGCCGTGTCAGAGGCGTGACATTCTGTCACCCCTTTCCGTCTAGCGTTAACACTGACAACGGGGCAGGAAAAAGGCTCATGATAACGCAGAGTTGCTGATGCTAACCACATACCATGCTTGCTATCTTAGTTTAGCGCGTTAGCATTCTAACATTTGACAATTAGCACTCAACCCAAAGTACTGCAGAGCCTGAAGGTCTGATTTTTGGTCGTTACCAAAGTAAAGCAAGTTAAAACTTTAACTCGATGATGGGTGCGAGAGGAAAAGTTTCATTCATTCATTCTCTGGGGACCATTGATGTGATGACAGCAGAACCATGATCATCTTATTAAGGATTATTGGATTGTTTTTCACTAAAAAATATGCTCACTGTCTTATGTTATTTGTCTGTTTTCATGCTATTTCAAGAGATGTCAGCACATTTTGATGATTATCTGGATAGTATCTATTGACCAGGATGATCGTGACATTAAACTTTCATATCGTCCCAGGCCTAGTTGGAACCTTGGTCTATTCAGCATCTGGCAGCTAAAGCGAGCTGCAGTCAGTGAGCCGCAGCCTGTAAAGGCCCACGTTGCGAAGACAAGTCCATGAAGCCCTGAAGCTCCGCCCTCGCTGCTCCACAGAGCCCTGTTTGCTAATTTATTCAAAATGTATTAATATTGAATGTGGTGCGTGTCCAAATTGCACCAAATTTGATAAAGCGCTGCATCTGGTCCCCAGCAGAACCCCCACCAAGTGTGACGTAGACAGACAGAGAGACAGACTGACAGAAGGACAGACCGAGTGAGCTTGAGGACTGCATTTGTCTCACATTTTTCTTCTTGCAGTGCTAATGGAAAGCAGAATTACAGTTGGACTCACTGACATTACATCACACATTAGTACAGACAGAAAAGACTGACTACATGAATAACCAAAGTTTTCTGACAGAGACGGACCAAACACACATCGGAGTTTGGGCTTGTGAGCCTCTGCTGTGCGCTGCTTGTGTGTGGTGTGTAAAGCCACGCCTGGCTGCTTGTTATCTACCATGGACTCACTGGAGGGACACCAGACGAGTCATCTGATTCACTCGCCGTTTCATCTCTGACTGCAAATTAAAACGGGACTAACGCAGATAGGAAGGAGAGTTCTGTTTTTAAAATTAAAACCATTTTCGGTTCCTGCTTAATCCCTGCCGGACGGATTCTCGTCTAACGTACAACACGGACACATGATACATTTCGGCGGCTCTTCCTCACCTGCATTAACATGCACCAGCTGCAGCTTTCACCTGGCAGTGGGAGTATCTCTCACATCAGAAGCCATCTCGCTCTTTGTATCTCCTTAGTTAAGGTCTGTTTATGAAACACAGACGATCGGCTCTGATTTGATTTGGCGTTCTTATAATTATGATGAATCCCCCCCCCCTCTCTCTCTCTCTCTATCTCTCTGTGTGTGTGTAGTTTCTCTGTAATCTTCTGCTTTTCAGTGCCGCAATGCTAGTTAGTCGGGCACAAAAGTGCTTTAAAAACATTGACTGGCATTAATTTGCAGGATGCAGCAGATGTGTGAGATTTACTACATTAGGGTCGTTCACATAGTCTGACAGACTGTCAATCTCAGATATACTTTGCAGTTATTATTAAAACTTTCTACATGTTGACTTTCCCAACATGAAAAACGCACCCATCTGGTGTCAGTTGTGTCTGTAGTTACATGGATGCATTTTGATGCGCTGGCACAATTTAACGAGGTTCTGGTTTGAGGAAAGCACTCCTGATGTGCTACGATGCTGCTGTTTGTGCTGCCATAGTAACAAGAGGAGTTCTGTTTGTGCAGCCTAAATGCCATGCCATTCAGTTTTATAATGCAGAATGGCTGCACTTTCATGTTTTGCTTATTCCAATTAGCTGTTGACAGTCAATCAACAGCCATGTTTGACCAGAGAGGAGCGAGTCAGAACAGCTATTAACCTATGATCTTATTACATATCGACAGTGCAGAAGAAAAGTGCGAGTATGTTTGAAATGAAGCAAAGCAAAGCAATCATTGCAGTTGTTTATCTCATTGTATTGTGTTGGAAAAGGCTGAAGTTGAGTGCAAATGGTATGGAGACAAATGTCTCTGTTGCTTCCTGCCTCACAGTCACGATTTGACGTTCATAAAAATGTTAGTTTAATCATGCCCACCCAGCTCTAGCCCACTATGGTAGATGACTGAAAAGTAGAGCCCTATTTCTAACCCTTTATTTATGCAGGGAGATATGGTTTATCTTCTAATTTGTTTTTCACTAAAAAAAGATCTTCACTGAATAAAGATGTCTTATCCATGATGCAATAAAAATAATTATTTCTTGACTAAAGATAAAGTGATACCAGTGTTTTAAGCCTATTTTTTATCTCAGTAAGATACAATAATTTACTGTAATGCCACCTTTTACATGAAGAAAAGACAATACTTTTGCCACATTACAATATCCCATATCTAGGACAATATCTAGTTTTCTTTATCGATATATCTATAAAGCCCTAACCCAAACTGTGCCTGGTGTTTTCTTACTGTTTGTGCTTCTGTCTCCTTTCTCCTTGGTCTTTCTTTTTTTCTCCTTCTTTGTGTCTCTTCCTTTTCTTCCCTTTCTACTATTTCCCAACCTCGCTAGTCTTCAGATGAGATACCTGTGATGGTAAGCTTTGTCATAACCTTCAAACTTCCTGCTCTTTTGTCAATTAAATCCATCTATCCATCCTGCTGCTCTTTTCTTCACCACTCTCCGTTTGCTTATAGGTCACTTAATAGAAGTTGGAACACAATACAATACAATTATTATGAATTATTTAAAAAATTAAATCCCCAAATTCTTTCTTTCCACTCCTCTTCATCTTCATTCCTCCTGGTTTAATGCCCTTTTCTGCCCCGTCGTCATTCCATATCCCTGAATCACTCTTTCTTATTCTTTCCTCAATCGGTCTTCATCCTGCATGTGTATTTCCAGTGTTTCCGTTTTGGGTCGCCGCTGCAAAATGATTGCAGCTGCTGCTTCGGGATTTTATGAAATGTCATAAAGTCGCAATTACTGTACATGACTCTGTGAGGGCTTTTAATTTGACATGATAGTGAAGACACATCAGCAGAGGACAGGCAGGGAGAGAGACGAGTAAGGAAGAAGACGAGTGTTTACCTGCCCATGCTGCTGAAATAAAAATTTGAGGAAACACTGCGTTTCCCTACATTACTGTTCAACCTTATGTATTGAGCCAGTAGTTTTTAAATCACTGCAATGTTCAGCATTTTAAGTTGCACAAGCTTCCAAAAGAAATCAGAATACTGAAAGCTGTGGGGCAAGGAGGGGCTGAACAAATCAATTCACACATGCAGCTCTACTGCAAATCCCAATCTTACCGTTTTAATTGTTCTAGGCGAGGCAACTTTATTTGTATAGCACATTTCATACACAAGGCAGACTCAAAGTGCTTCACATCATAAAACAAAGTGAAAAAAAAATAGAAGAATTGAAAGAAAATAAAGGCAAAATTAAAAATGCATTACAGAGAGAAAGGGAGAATATATACATTCTAGAGGGTAGAGTGAGGAGAGATTGTCACTGAATAATCATATATGTATCTCTCTTACTACCAGACACCCCAAATGTACCTCAAGAAATGTAACAGCTACCTCATTAAGGCTGAAAACATAAACCAGCACAAAAATGAACATGACCAACATAAACCATGATGTTGTGATCAGACACACAAAAAATATTTTGCATTATTGAACATAAAATGTCACACTTTACACAACACTCAGTCTAGCACTGCATGGTAGCAAATGGTCCGTTGCCACATATATGCTGGCTACAGCGGTGCTATGTTTCAAGACGAGCACATCCAGTGAGCTCAGCTGGTTGAGTATCGATCTTTTGAGACTGCAGCCAAACACTAAGCTAAATTACACAGTAAAGACCCTCACATTGTATACATCAACATGCTGTATATGATGCAGATAAAACCTTTAATCGCAAAGCTCTTTTCTTCATTTAAAATGAAACAATAAGAGCTAGCAGGGATATGTTTTGCCAACCTGTTCAAACAAAAGACCACAAACTAGATTTGTTTATTTCACAAAGGTTCTTGAGTGGCACTCTTTTACTCGCCTAAATCAAACTGGCAATCCTCTTTGGATGGTTTTAGTATTTAGAGCCATCTACCAGGCCAACAGGAAAAAAAACAGGGATGAAGTTCAAACAACTAAAGCTGGTCATAACATACCGTTGTAGCGTAAACCGGTGCAATTATTGCATAATCGGTGAGCATCCAGTGTTTCTGTGAGGAGTCACATTGAAGTTATTGTTTAAAGAAAACCTTTCAATCTGAATATGGAATATGAAAACCACCTTTGGGATTAGCTGCCCCTCACACTTCGCAACCACGTTTTCATCCTCGGGCGACTTATGAACAGCCATGACCACTAATGGGGGCCTCGACCCCCAGATTGGGAATCACTTTCATATTGCAGAATTTTATAACAAATCCTGACGTGAATCTAATATTTGAAAAACAAACAACAAAAAGCTTTCAGCATTACTACTGTACACTTCATCAGACTACTTTACAGTAAGAAAAAGTAGTACAGTGTTTAATCCCTCTCTTTCTCGCTCTCTGTGTGTGTGTGTGTGTGTGTGTGTGTGTGTGTGTGTGTGTGTGTGTGTGTGTGTGTGTGCGCGCTCTCTTGCAGGCTCAGGAGCTACAGAAGAAAGATTTACAGCTGAAAGCACTGGATGCCTTCTACAAGGAGCAGCTGGCACAGCTGGAGAAGAGGGTACAACATTTACACACACACACACACACACACACACACACACACACACACACACACACATGCTTGCAAAGACTTCATTAGAAGCTTTCACAGATTACCAAAGTTGCACATACTACATACACAAAAATAGAGATGCATACACACATACACAATGTCTATAGACTGGGACAGACTTAACTTTGCGACACCCAAATATCTTAACAGCCTCAAACACACACACACACACACAGTAAACATGCAACACTCATCCACATGATTTGTGCATGTTCACTCAGCTGCAGCGCTATGACACAAAGTGGTCGGGCATAAATGGTCTGTGTTTTAACTGTCATCGGGAATTTTGCAACATGAATCGCAGCGGTCTTGAGTTTGGTCCAACACACCTGCTGGAAAACGCAGCTATTCACAAGAATCACTGTGTGACGGTGAAAATCACATTTAAAGGGATAGTTTGGATTTGGGAAGTGGGGTTGTATGAGGTACGTATCCGTAGTCAAGGTATTACCGACAGTAGATGCAGGTCTGTTTCTCCAAACCGGGGAAACAGACGGGGTACCAGCACAGCAATGTAATGCTGTGACCGGGGGAAACGGTAAATCATATTTACACACAAAAACTCAATATCAGTTTAAGTGTCTGCTATTTTAGAATATATTCATGGAATCCAGTAATCTTTGATTTTGGCCGTCGCCATCTGGGATTTTTGCTACAAGTGAATGGAAGTGACCATATTTGGATTGCCGAGGGTGAATCTGATGAACACAAGTGGCAGAGTGGCTTCTGTTTAACGTTAGCTTCCATAATTGGAGTAGTAAATGAACCAGGGTAGTGTTGCCGTAGCAGCGACGCCGTGGTAGCGAGAGCCACGGTAACGAAGCTGTGGTACTAGCGACACATGCCCTAAGCATTCCCTGCTTTATGGTCTATTTGACTCTAACTGGACCAACACTTACTAAATGAATATCATGCTGTATTTGAAGAAGACTTGAAACTAGAGATTGAGACCATAAACTCATGTTTACTTTGTTTACTGAGATAACAAATCAAGTGAGAAGTAGGGTCATTTTCTTATAGACTTCCATGCAATCAGACTTCTTTTTGCAACCAGAGGAGTCGCCCCCTGATGGCCAGCAGAGAGAATGAAAGTTTAAGGCACTTCAGCTCGGCTTCATGTTTCAGACCCGGAGGTTGCCGCTGCTCAGAACACGGGAGTTGCTGGTCTACTGCTGCCTTGCTCAGTTAACATGGGGGATGATTACCAGGCTTGTGTCCTCTTTTTGGTTTTCTTCATGCACTCTTTGTGTATAACAGAGTTACAGCTGCCACAGCTGTATGGATAGAAAGTACCCTGCACACAAACATCTGCCAGAAGAACAGTGTACAAGGTGTGTCTGTAAATGTGATTCAAAAGGGAACACAGGTTTTAGCCTGCCTGAGCATCTCCACAGAGCCCTTACAAGCCCTTTCATCCCCTTTCATCTGTCCATCTGTCTGACATTTACCAGGCAGAGAAGGTGTAGAAGCTGCTGGTCTCGAGTTAAGTCTCAGCCTCACCAGGGGCCACACAAGATGGGCCTTTACATGGGCTCCTTGGGGTAACGGTCCCCTCGTTCTCAGAAGGAGAAGACCTTTACGGCACATTATGTGTAAAATATCAGTTTTATGTTGTGTTTACCGTGGCTAATTGAAGTCTGTCCTGCAAAGGGATTGGTGGGAGCGGATGGAGTCACACAGAGTCCCGGTCGCCTCCTGTGGTTCATCCATTTGCGCTGAGGGAGACTTTATACTCAGGAGCTGACATTCTCAACTAGTTCCACAGCATGGTCGCTTCTCCGGTGTCGGTAAACCGAATGCAGCCAAGTGAGGAAGGGATGTCTCAACTCTCTCATCGCTCACTCAACCTTTAATCATTGGTTTATTCCTGATTGCTTTGAAAAACTGACAGAATAATTTGTGTGCATATGTGTGTGTTTGTGCATTCCAGTATGCATAGTGTCTGCCATAAGCTAACATAAGTGGATAGAGTTCTTGGTGGCCAGTGACTCAAGCAATAGTTTTTCCTCTTTGTGGTCAATTGTGAAGTTGGAGCTTTTTAAACTCAGCATGTGTGTGCTGCTAAAGAAAAGAACAGAAATTGGTCTGGATTTTTTTTCCTCTGTACTTCCTTTCTTTCGTCCTTCCTCCCGACATAATTATGTGGCTCTCTATATTAAATGACAGACAAACGCACACGGGCTTACATCACCATAACACAGAGTCTGTATTCTAATTATCACGCAGTCGGCATAAATAAGCATGCATTTCCTTGATGCGTAGTCTCCACACACATTTCACACACACACACACACACACACACACACACACACACACACACACACACACACACACACACACACACACACACACACACACACACACACACACACACACACACACAGGTCTTGGTGTCAGATGCCTTGCTATTTGTGTTAGTCTCATTAGTAACAGGTTGGGTTTGCAGAGGGAGTAGAAGACTGGCAGGCTGACATACGGGTGGCACAAGCTGTGTTTGCTGTTGGACTTAGGATGTTTGTAGACAGACCTCCATGTGCTGGGGTGTGTGTGTGTGTGTGTGTGTGTGTGTGTGTGTGTGTGTGTGTGTGTGTGTGTGTGTGTGTGTGTGTGTGTGTGTGTGTGTGTGTGTGTGTGAGACAGACAGAGAGATGTGCGTTTTGCATGTGAGTACTGTATATTCAGGTGCACGTATACTGTATATGTAAATGGGGGGGATTTATGTGTCTATCTGCAGGCTCAGTGTGTTTGCGGATGCCACACGATGCCTTGATTTTAGTCTGACTGCTCCAAGTGTTCCCGAAGCTTGAGGTTTAGCTTTCTCAAACTGCTCAGCTGAACTGAGCCAAAGTCAAACTGAGCCAGGCTTACTGCATTAACGTATGTGCTGGTTTGGGGCATAACAATAACTCATTACAAATTTGATTGCATTGGGGGAAAAAGAAAGGTTTATAATTTTAGGTGACGTCGAGGGCTGCATAATATATTGTTTCAGCATCGACATTGAGATGTGCAGTATCACATTGCAGGATGTGTCATGTCAAATAAAGAAAATTAACATGCACGTCATGTAGTTTTCACATTGATAACCGTGGTGTAGTGTGCATTCCCTCCATGGCGGCACGCAACACCTTTAAGGCAGGGTGATCATTGAATGTGATTACTTATTCTGTTTATATTTCAGTGGAATCGTAAAGTAATTAAATCCTATGGAGCCGAGCACAGCTGACATTGGGCGAATGGTTGTTTTACTTGTTGTGTGGAACAATGGAACATCTAAGTAGATAAATGGATAAATAGTACAAAACAAAGTTGTTTAAAAGGCAGCATGTGAGACATAACAACAATAAAACAGTGAAAAATTAGTTTGAGTGTGGATGGCTGTTGATTTGCCTGGGGAGTGATTTGAGGACCACATACAGTACAGTCCTGAGATCAGTCAGTCACTATTTCCAGTACTTACAAGATGTCAAAACAGGAGAAGCAATAGTAAAATTTATTTGATGTGGGCCTACTTTTCTTAATTTCATATGCACCTTTTTACTATCTCCCTAATTCTTCCTTTGTCTTTCCCTCGCAGACAGAGAGCGAGCAAGACAGACAGTCTCTCATAGTAAGGAATAGTTTTAAGTTGGTGGAAAAAGAGCGTATAGAAGGAGATAATAATACTCCTGCAAGTCTGACAGGTCGCTTGATACGCTGTCAGCAGGGGCCCATGTAGTGCACCAAAATATCTGCACACTAAACACACACACACACACACACACACACTGATGTTGCTTTACTCAAATAGCAGTAGCGTTTTTTTTTTTTTTCAGGCAGAGCACTTATTTAAGAGCATGCACGTACACACATTTACTATATACTCAAATGAGCAGGCATATACACATAAATTAACATGTACACACACAATGACCACAAACCGTAAGTGTATGTGTGTTCCTGACATGATTGAACCAGGTTGGCTGTCCGATCAGAACTCACTTTTTTTTTTAAATACCCCATTGAAAACTACTTTTCTGCTGTGTTGCACTTTCTTATGGAAATGGATGAATACACCCTGGGCCCTATGTAGACCGAGTGGAAGTTTAACGCTTTCATCCTGTGAAAAGCTATCTGCTCAATATGCTGCAGCAAGTTCTTCGAATCTGCTTATTAGTTTAGCTTGTTAGCAATATTTCCACTGAGGCTGCACCCATCTGGAGGAGAAGATATGAGTTTCATAATAACTTAACAGGACTAAACATTGCAGAGCTTTGGCCTCCATTCCAGGTGCTTCATTATTTTTGCCTTAGGAACAAAAAAGTGCTTGTTTACCTGCCTCAAGGCGGTAAACACTCATTGCGATCATTTAAATACACTTGATTGGACTTCTAAAGTTGTGGATGTGTTGTTGATATACTTTCAATTTGCCGTTAACACACATTACGTTTTGGCTGCATAATTTATTCTGCATTGTAGCTGTCTAACTTTTACGTGTTGAGAAGTTTCAGGTGGGTAGGCTTTACCACATATGGGCACATTCTGGGTGAAGGTGCTTAATACTAGATTGAGAGTATTTCTACTGCCTCTCAACATGGTGATGGCAGAGCTGGTGGTTCACAGCTAACAGTGCAAAAAGCACCTACAGTAAAAACTACAACAAAAGAACTGACAATGGAGAGTGAGTGCTATCCTTTCGCTCTGCACAGTTACAGTTGAAGCGAAAGGATAGCACTCACTCTCCATTCTGTCAGTTCTTTTGTTGTAGTTTTTACTGTTGGTGCTTTTGGCCAGACTAGCCATTATCCCTCATCAGTTCTTTGGACTAAGGTAAGCATCTCCTGGCTGTAGCTTTATGTTGAGCATAAAGATATGAGATCGGTATCCAATAACAATAATAAAAGCTCGCCAGTGCACGCTCACATGCAATAACTAGCATGCGTGGCCAGCCCGGCTATGTAAACAAAGACTAGATCTAGAGAAGCTCTGTTTATAACACACAGAGAGAGACATACTTCATTCTCTGCTCACGTAGAAATTACGCCAATAAATCTTTAAACAGCAAACCGTTGTTTGTTGCTACATTAACGCTCTAAATCTGCTTAATTGCACCTTTTTATTGGGCTGCCATGCACCAAACCTTTCAAATACTTCAACTAAACGTAAACTAAAATCAAACTCATGATGTGTCACTTAAACTTACATCTAAGGAAACAAATTGGATTTGTTAGCTGTGGTGTTGATGAATGAATAACACATAATTTAATCCAAAGAAATTTGCAGGGCCGTTTCATATGATGCCAGTGTCTTCACTCTAGCTTTAACACTGAGCCTGCTTCAGCATCTCAAAGATGTTAATACTAGCAGGAATTGCTGGCAATCCTGCAGATCTCAGATGGTTAAAGGGTCATGTAACCTCTGGTGGATGTGGTAACCTGTTCAACAAGCCATGGTACAACACAGAGGGAAGAAGGAGCTATTGTCTAGAAACCTTAATTTGCATTTCAAACAGTGTACGTAAATATGCCAGTAAACTAAGTGTCATTTGATAATCAGGTGTTAAGATATTTGGGTGCCGCAATACATAAGTCCTGCTTTTTCCAACACAGACATCTTACGAGGATCGGATCATTCCTTTCTTCTGCAGTCACCAATGCTTTTATCTCCTCCAGACTTTGTTCTGGTATCGGCAGGAGAAACGTTGAAGCCAGGTACAAAGAGAAGCAACCACATAACACCAATCATCGCTGCCCTTTACTGGTTAGCTATGAGTTTAAAAATGTAAGATCTTACTGCTTGTTTTATTATTGTTATTGGATACCGATCTCATATCTTTATGCTCAACATAAAGCTACAGCCAGGAGATGCTTACCTTAGTCCAAAGAACTGATGAGGGATAATGGCCAGTCTGGCCAAAAGCAAAAACTTCTGCAAATGTAAAACCTGGCTGTATAGTGTCTGAATTCACGTCATCACCTTGTAAAGAGATTCCAACAAAGATGCGACTACAAGTAGTCATTTATGCGTCCATGGGTGCTCTATGTCCCAGCTAATGTTAACAGAGTTCTAAGTCAGAATGATAAGCTGACTTAATGTTCCATTAGTGACTTCTGTGACCCCTCGGGGGATACAGTACATGGAAAACTATGCAGCGAGTAAGACACCAAAGAACAATGCTTAAATAAATGGAAATATGTACATTTAAGCACATAGGACTCTGACATATAGACCAGTCTCTCAATGCTCACACACTTAATAGTGTGACACCATCGGAAATTCTCTAGCATTGTCAAGTGAATGCTGCTGCCACTTTCAGGTCAGACCAAAAGGTTAGATGAGGTGGGAGTGTGAGTGGGTTTAAAATACTGCTCTGTATACAGTTGGATCACAGAGTGCCCCTGTCTGTCTGCCTGCCTGCCTGTCTTTCTCTATATCCTGATTTGTAGCTGGCAAGTTGTGTTTCCAGTTCAGCATTAGCTTTAACGCAATTACATTGCTGTAATGAGCCAACAGCAATAGAAATAAACGGGCAAAAATAAATCTCCCTAATTACTTCCGAGCTTGCCATCAACTCCAAGCAACAGATTTAAGAAATGTAATCCCATAGTTGCAGGGTAGTTGTTAACATGTGTAGACAGCTGGGGAGAATGACTGCAATCATCATCAGCACGGGGGAGCAGGAATCTCTTCGGCTGTTGATGGCTGATGACTGTGAAGTGCAGCTGCGTCTACCTTTTCACAGCCATGCAGGCTTGTTGCAGTTCTGTTCATATGTAGTCCATGTCCATGTTTAGAAATAATGAGCAGTGGTTTCTATATCATAGAGATTTGCATCATTGCTTTTACCTTTCCCCTATACCTTGGGTATGAGTTTTTCTGCTCTTAGGCATCCAGAGAGTGAGACAAGTCTACAGGATGGAGAGTGAGTGAACATAATGGGCAGTAGGAGGCAGTAGGAAATAGGGAAGTGGCATTTAAAGAGACTGCAGGTGGCCTAATATTTGGAGTCAAAGCCTCTACAAGTAGAAGTAGTAGTAGTATTTGTTGATTTGGATGTCCACATTCGAAATCCTGACCTGCAGCATCTACTGGAAAAAAATTCCAGTTCCCTTTTTTGGGGGGTTTTTGTCAAATTTAAGAACAGAAAAAATATTATTAAAACAAATGTCTTCAGTAATTCCCCCTGTGAGGTGTGGGTCTTAAAATAAATGTGGATAAAACTAAGGAAACGAGAGTTAAGACATCAGATCAGTTCCGTTACCTTGGGAGTATAGTTTCAAGTCTGGAGGAACAGAAGAAGATGTGATGGCCCGGAAGAGAAATGCACAACAAATGGTTTCCAGCCTAAACAAAGTCTGGAGCTCTAGAACCATTTCCTTGAAGACAAAGCTAAGGATTTTTAACTCCAGCATCAAAACTGTCCTTCTCTACGGATATGAAACGTGGAAAATAAACAAGGGTGTCCTGACCAAACTTCAACCGTTCATCAAGAATTGGAAAATTACCAACGAGGAGCTGTGGAGAAGAACAGAGCAGGAAGGACTGGAAACAACCATCAAAAGAAGAAAATGGAAGTGGATTGGACATAAACTGAGAATGTCGGTGTCAAACAGCACAAGACATGCACTTGACTGGAACCCCCAAGGTGCGAGACGCAGAGGAAGGCCCACAGACTCATGGTGAAGAACCACCCATGACGAACTTCAGAAAATCAACACCACCTGGAGAGAAGCCAAGATGAAAAGCCAATATCGTGTTGTCTGGAGAAATTCCCCCTGTGCTTTCAGCTGAAAGAATTGTGTCCCTTCAGGGAAGATTAGTGTTTTTTGTTTCAGATTAATTCCAAAATATCTTTTTCTGCATTATATGGAGATAAAAAAAAAGATTCCACTAATCTCAGTTCTTGAATAATTGTGTTCCTCAAGCCTTTAAAAATCAATATTTCTGTATGTCTTCTAGATCAAATTGCTTTCCTTAGTGATGAATCTCAAATTGTTGTCCACACGTTTTCATTAAATCAGCCTTGATTACTTTCATTTTTTCTCTGAATCCTTACAGTAAATCTTTCCCTTACAGTCAATTCTAAAAATACATTCTTTCAAATCAAAGCTTTCAAATAAAACGGTTTATCGTCCAGCCGCCCCTGTAACTGCCAGCCAACCAGAATAAAGAACTCCCCATTGTGTGAGTGCAGCTATGGGATATATGGACAGGTAGGAATGTGGACAATCCTGTGCTAAGAAGCAAAACGTATATGAACCTATTCATCCATAAAATCATAGCATTTACAGGATGTTCTCGGCAAGCAACATTTCCCTTCCTCGTTCACTGTCACTCATTTTCCATTTTTTATCTCTTCATGGCTTTTTTTTTGGCAGGATGTTCACAAATACACCAGGGGATGGATGTTTTACAGCACATAAACGGTTATTTAAGAAGACAGGACGTGTGATCAGTGAAATGCTTGTCAAAAGCAGAAAAAAATACTTGTCATTTTGATAAATTACTTTCATTGCAATCCATTTTTTATTCACATCGGCGTTATCGTTTTTTTTTTTCAGAGCGCGTGTTAAATGGGTATTTGATCTGTTTCGACGCGAGCACTATAAACTAAATCATTGATTACCTTTCTCGCATGTAATGATGGTGAATAAGGTATCACCGGCGCAGGTAGACACGCTGAATTAATGATGACACAGACATTGTAACGCCACAGCGTAGCCGCAGATGCGTGTAAGGGTTACTCTTAATGACAGCTTCTCCGGCATTATAGTAGAACCTTGATGATGCAAAACATCAACAGGGAGGGGGGGGCGACAACTTTCTGCCGTACTCTTCACCGGTAGTTCTGACATGTCTAATAAGCGGTAGAGCAAGTAGATGTGTTGATATGCAAATGTGTGATTACGGGCACATCTATGTTCATTTATCAAAAGCACTAATGAGGGTCGACTTGGGCACCGTCTCAAAAGTCTTCCCGCCTTCCTTCCTTCAGGCCTAGGAATGGTGGTGATATAATAGTGCCATATTTTTTCCAACAACCAGCACAAGCAGTGCTGCGATTGTTGTTTCTTTCCCGACCTTGGCCTCGGCTTTGTGGTAGTTTAAATAGTAGTGGAGTTTCTTTCAAACGCCCTGAGAATAGAGTCTGCTTCTTGAGTACGGTTAGTCTGTTGCCACCTCGCCAACCTTCGAGTGCACATGCGGAGAAATAACACAATCATGTTTACAATGTAAATGAGCTGTTCTGATTATGTTAATTTGAATTAAAGACCTTCCAACCAGGAGATACGTTTCAGCCAGAGGAATGAAAAAATGCTGTTGGGTTTAAACTTGGAACATTGGTAAATCGGTCTGCATTTGTCTGTTATCCTCAGATCGAAGCTGCGTCTACTGTATGAAAAGCTTCTCTATCAGTTCATTTCATCTCTCCAGCCATCTGAAGGCAGCAGCACCGATACGTCCAATGAATCTGCAGATAGAATGGAACAATTTGCAAGATGAAATACAGCAGTATTATGACCGAAATAGCATCACCAATTTATTGGGAACCGACACCATCTGCCCTCCTAGCTACGGATGTATGGTGCTGTGTGTTAACATTGGGCCACCCTGCACCATCAAGGCAACCATGATTTCCCGGAGGAGCCGATTCTTCATCTGTTGAGCTGTTATCATCATGCATCACTTTGATTGGCAGTTATTTCACAATGATGAGACCAGTTATAGCGTATTTGTTAATTACTACAGCCTCGGATCTATATTCACCTGACCCTTTGGCTGCTGCACCTATGTGAACTAAAATGGCAGGTGCTATTGAAGATGCCCACGCTCAAGACCTGTCATTACGTGCACTCTTTTTAAATGCTCACTGATTTATTTGTTCTCCTTTAGTGATATTCTCATTGAAGCCTTTTCTTTTACAAACTTCCAGGATTAAGACTGAATGCGTCATCTGTCATAATTCATCTACATTGGTTGTCAACCCATTTTTATCATTAACGACATAGTTACAAACCATACTGTGGTTCAAAGTTGACACAGTGTTAATGTGTGTGTGCAACATATTCTCATGAATTTTCGTATGGAAACGTACGGAAAGTTACGTACAATTTTTTTTTCTTGTTTTATCCTATGCGCGATTCCCTGCAGTGAAAAATGGCTTCCATTCCTTTCATTCATAATGGAAAATGCAGCATAATGCAGCATTTTAAAGCTGTTTCGGCATTAAAGTATGTTTTGATGACATTCCTAGCGAAAAATATGCATTTTGTTCTCATATTAATCCTTCAGTGAATGTATACGATCTTTCGTTTGTTGGTTAGGGTTAGGGTAAAAGCTAAGGTTAGGGCTAGAATTGGAGGAGCCTGGTATCGAACCGGCAATCTTGCGGTCGCCGGCTAAGCCCCTCTACCTCCTGGGCTAAACCCCCCGAAGGTTATGGTCAGGTTTAGGTCTGATGGTCTCTAACTCCCAGCATAAAGCGCATCGTTTACGTGACTACGGCTCTGTGTAATACGTAGGAAATCATACGAAATTATCGTGCTTTACTTTTCATACTTTTTACTACGAAAGCTGAGTGAGAGCAGCCTGGTGTGTGTGTGTGTGTGTGTGTGTGTGTGTGTGTGTGTATATATATATATATATTTTTTTTTTTACATAATTCTCTAACACAGAGCCAATCCTACATAGTACTCAAACCTCTCTGTTCTGCCTCTTACCTTCATGTCTTCTGCTGCTTCTCTTTCTATTCTTCTCTTACCTCCCTTCTAGCCTTTTCTTTCTTCCCTCCCCAGCTGGTACAGTCTGCTGGTTAAATATTTGGGATGCGGGGGGACTTGGGTACTGGGTGCTGGAAGGCCTAATCTAGGAGGATCAGCAGAGGAAAGGCTGCAGTTGTTGTGGATTAGCTGCTTGTTTTGTCATAATACCACTGCCTGCTTGCTTGGTGTTTGGGGCTCACCAGGCAAGCTGCAAAGTCGGAAATCACAATTTCTTGAAAAAATTATGAGTAATGCTACTCATTACTGTTGAGCCTCCGTCTCTCTAGAAGAAGCTGGTATCGTAAAGCTTCACTATGAATGAAAATAGCTCCAGAACTTTTCCTTCATGCTGCAAGTTTTTGGTGTTAAAAGATTGTTAATGACTTTTGCCCAAGGTCTTCTGTGTGGTAAGCAAGTAAGTAATGTTGTTTTAAAAGGAATTACAGGTGGGATTCGGAGTGCAGCTTATAACTCACAAATAGGTTTATCCTTTTAGGTCTAGAAGGCACAAAATGGAAAGTGGAAAGACGAGGGAGAAAAGGAAGCTGCTACAGAGGAAGGAATGCGAAAGATGAAGAAATTAGTACAGGAAAAAAATATTTGTGGACATTTTGAAGAGTAAACTGAAGGAATATAATATTAGGAAAGAAGGGGTTGAGACAGAGCATTACTTTAAAACTGTGATTTATATATATATTTATTTATTTATTTATTTATTTGTTTATTTCGGGCATGTCCGTTAAAACATCATCACACATCTTTGTTCTCACAGTAAAAAAGAAAATACACATGGCCGAAAGGGAAAGCGGGAGAAGCCGAGGCTTATCTAGTCCCGCCCCCATTACCCACAGGGGGGAAAAAGAAAAAGAAAATAATAAAAATAAAAAATCAAGATCATAGTCATTTCTTGTCTTTTGCATTTTTCGCTTGACATAACATTTTCTTTTACTTGTGACATTTGACATAACATGTTACAGCAGTAGGTGGTACAGAGAGCTGAAGTCCAGTGCATACAGATTACGTGTCTGTCCGATTGGTCACTATTTCCTCCCGGTTAGTGGCCACTACAACTGACATCATATCATACAAGCTTCTCAGGTCCAGCTTATTGTTTGGGTACAGAATGTTCATTTGTTATGCTCCCATCCCGTCACAACACCATGTCTGCTGATTCGTGCCTCAGACCCTTATCAACTCTCATGCAATAATCTGTACTGGTCAAGTGTTGAATATACATACTTCTTCTTAAAGCCACTTAGTGTTGCTGTTTTTTTTACTTCTTCTTCTAACACATTCCATTGTCTAACGCCTGTGACCGATAAGGAAAAGGATTTTAACGTAGTTCGTACCTTCCTTTGCCTGAAAATCAAGTCCCCTCTAAGATTGTGTCTCTCTCTGTGTATGAATAATTTTTGCAGGTTCTGGGGGAGAGTTCTGTTTGATGCTTGGTACATCATTTGTGCTGTGCGATAGTTTATTAAATCATATAGTTTGAGTATTCTCGATTTGATAAATAAGTGATTGGTGTGTGCCCTGTAGTTGGCGTAGTGTAAGATTCTCAAGGCTCTTTTTTGGAGAATTAACAAGGGCTGTGTGGAGCCTTTATATGTGTGTCCCCACACCTCTGCACAGTTTTGCAGGTGCGGAGAGACTAGTGCGCAATATAACAGATGAAGTGCTTTTTGGTTTAGTATTTTTTGTACTTTCCAAAGTATGGACACACTCCTGGCCAACTTCCTTTTTAATTGTCTTATGTGTGGCTTCCAACTTAACATGTCATCGATAATAACTCCCAGTACTTTATTCTCACGGACTCTGTCAATATTAACTCTGTTTACTTGAATGTTGGGACTGTTGTTGCAGCCTCTTTTACCATATAGCATGTATTTCGTTTTTCCAAGATTTAATGAAAATTAATTTATGTTAAACCACACTTGAAGTTTGGCCATTTCCTGATTTACTGTTTCCACAAGTTGGTTCAAGTCACTCCCCAAGCAGAAAGTATTTGTGTCATCCGCGAATACTATTAATTTCAGAGTATCTGACACTTTACATATATAATTTATGTATAATATAAACAGCTTTGGACCCAGAACTGACCCTTGTGGGACCCCACAGACTATGTCCAAGCTAGTCGATTTTAACATATTGGGATCTCTTGTGTAGATAGCTCTTGATCCACTGCAGTGCTACACCTCTAAGGCCATATCTCTCCAGTTTAGCTATTAAAATATCATAATTAACAGTGTCAAATGTTTTTTTCATGTCTATGAAAATTCCTATGGAATATTGTTTTTGGTCAATAGCGTCGGTAATGATTTCCACAGCCTCTGCTAAAGCTCGAGCAGTTGAATGGTGCCTTCTGAAGCCGTATCGGCTGTCATATAACAATTTATGTTTGTTGATGAAGTTGTCGAGCCTATTGTTGAATAGCTTCTATATGTTCATAGTGCAAGATAAAGTCCTAAAATTCCAATCGTACATCTGAATCTACTGCCAGCAGCCACTTAGCTTCGCTTATCTTAGCGTAAAGACTAGAAACGGGTGGAAACCGTTAACCTGGCTCTCTCTTTTTCTTTTCTTTTTTTCAACCCATACAGTTTGACAGAAATTCCTCACAAGTGACTCTGAATTCCAGCACTTGGCCTCATATTTGTTACCAATGTTATTTAAAATGTATCTTTGCCTGATAACTCCTAAATATTACCTTCTTCAATATTAATAATTTCAGCAGTGATTATAACTTTTTTTTTTATCTATCTCTTTAAGAGACGCACTTATTACAATTTTCTTGGCTTCGAAGAACTCTAATTGACAGCAAATACAAAAATCTTGACAATTAAATAACTTAAATTTTCTCGTTCTCACTTGAGCAAATCTCAACATCCAAATATTTGATGAGGGTTTTTCCTCCACTTTTTATTTTGGACTTGCAAGTGTTAGAAATTGTGAGCTTTATGTCTTCTTCTGCCACATTGAAGAACTTCCATATTGACAACGTATGTGCGGCTGTTACATTACTGCTGTGTCACTGTCGGTGCAACATAATCATGCAGCTTTTTCATAAATTTCACCCCCAAAAGAACGGATATATGAGAATGATAGGCCGGTCATCTGTCACAGACGATCGACTGATTGTATTTGTTCTGTTTTCTCAACCAAAATATATCATTTGTGGTTGGTGTAAGAAGCTGCTACCCAATATCTGGTTGTGTCTGTGCTGTGAATATACAAAACTGTGAGGAAAATAAATGTATCAGTTTAGTTTCATATAATAAAAAAAAGAAAAGAGAAAGTCCAAAATAATTTTCAGCCCATTCTTTCTGTTTATGCCCTCGTCCTGTGTGTTTTCCTTCAGAATTTGGAACGATACGAACAAAGCAAGGACGAATTCCACCAAGCTGCCTCCAAGACAGAAGCAAGTGTGAGGTGAGAGAGAGACACACACACACACACACACACACACACACACAAACTAATTTGCAGTTTCAAAAGTAAGGAGATATTGTTCCCTGGAGCCTCTGACACACACCCACCAACTCACACGCACATGCATGAACATGCCCACAGCAGCCTAATAAGCAACGATAGATAGTAATCAGCTTTTTTCACCTCCATTTTTAACCAGTTGTGCATAAATTCTCTGAAGCACACCTGACTAATGTGATAAGTGTTTTAATTGGCTGCTTTAATTAAGCCGAATTTAACAATACCCTATTTCCCCATCCTCGCTTCTCACTGTGGACTTGTAATGAGCCGAAGCCGGGGAAAAGGCAGGTAATTATTGCCAGTGCAGTCTGTAAAACAGCCAGGTCTCACAATGCTGTTAAAGTTTGTCACACCGGTAACAGGGCTTTCCAATAACAGGAGACACGTGAGTATTAATGAACAAGGGCAGAATAACATAAACATTTGTTTAAATATGTCTCTCGTTGTGTCCTCATCCCTGGCATCAGGTTTTCCTTTGTGACCATGCGTCCTCTATCAGTTCTCTATGTTGGCACAAACACATTTTTAAATATCACATGATTCATTCATTTAAAACTCTTGTTTTACTGCAACTTGAATAAAAAAAAAATAAAAAAAAACATCAGACAAAAACGTAGAAGATGTAGAAAATCATCCGTGTTTAAATCAAACCCCCAAGTGATCCAATGTAATTTGGAAGCGACAATGAATTTGAATGGTAAAATGATGAAACTGTAAAGTTGACAAGCCGACTTCTTGGTGACGCTTTGCATCAGGATCTCTTCTCACTGTCCAAAGCTTTCAGGTTAGGCTTGGAGCTTAGATCCACCAGTAAACCCAGAGCCAGTATGTTAGATGTCCAGGTTACTGCTTACCCCCCTTATTTACCCTCATTCATGAAGAAAACCACAAAATACTTGAACTCCTTCATTCTTCTCACCAAATGGATCAGATTATCTGCTTAAACTATTGGCTTGTGAACAACCCGTTTAATCATCTGACAGTTTGTGTTTCTTGGCTTGTCCGACTTGTTTGTAGCGTTTTGTCATGCTCCCAGATCTCAGCAAATACTGTGGTGAGTACAGTTTGTGTTTTAAATGAATGCCAAAACTTCAAAACCCAACATGTCAAAAACCAGAACTATTCTTAAATAATTTAGTCTCATGTGTTTGGGTTAAGACAATGAATAATCCTTGTACCTTCTCCAGCCTGTAATACTCTCATGAGTGAATCCTACCCGCTCCTTTTAAGAAGTCCTGGAGCTACATGTAGAGAACTTGTCTGGGAGTGTACTGGGCTGCTCCCAGTAGCTGACAGCAACCTGCAGGTGAATTGGAAGCAATAGGAAGAAGACTTGGGAGTTTGAAACACAGTGGTTAGTCAATTTGACCTATATGACTCTAAAATCGACTGAAAAACCTATCCTCAGCAGAATAGAGGATCACACCAAAGCCCTGCACTTCAGTTTTAAGCCTGACAATACCAATACGTTTTTGGGCCTGCCTTCCACTCTCACACATACATACACAACTCATTGTATGCCAGTCCTGTCGTTAAAACACACTTCCCATTGTAACTCGACCTGACTGACTGAATGCAGTCATCATCAGTTTAGGAAAATGAGACTCCCATTACTCTCTGATTTAAAGCAACACCAACGCAGTTTGGATCTGTGCTGATGCTGAAGACCAGGTGATCCTACCTATGGGGAATACTCTACAGTAATACCGCTAATCCTCATCTCCTTGGGAGGTAGAGCATGTGTTCGAGTGTGTGTGGAGGGAGATGGGGGGTATTCTAAACCCGCAAGTGTTTTATCAAAGAAGATAAAACGATCCGAGCCTCCTGCATGTTATTACCTTTATGGACAATTATATCCTGCTTTAACAGGGTTTTTAGCATGGATTAGGCTTTCATTCCTTCTGTAATCTAGTCTAACCCGAACCTCCGGGGAATTCAGTAGGGTTACTTTAATGAGTGGTGTGAGGATAAGAGCATGTCTGTGTGTATGCTGTTAGATTATACAAAATAATCTACACAGTGGACCTGTATACGTGGCTACAACACGGTTCGCTTCTTAGAGCCGTATTTATTGTTACACCAAAATGTCTGCTGAGAAAAAGGCTGGTACCATTGAACATGAGCTATATATGATCTACCTCTCTAAGAGGACCTATTCTGCTCCTTTTATGGTGCATACTTGTATTTCAGATTACTACTAGAAATTGTTTTGTGCTTTAATGTTCACAAAAATGCTTAACTTTCCCATCCTGGCTGTGCTGCTGCAGCCCGTCTCACTCGCTTTATGAAACGTTTGGTTTGAGCTCCTGCCCCTCCCTCCCAAAAAGCCCAGTGTCTATGAATATATGAACAGATTGTCTGGAAAATAACTATTAAGAAGCCTTTTAATGGGAGTTTATGTAGCACTACCCAAAGTGTAATTATCTTCATTTGCTGTAGTGTCCAGTTTATACTTCCTGTCAGTCGCATAGGTTATGATTAAAATGAACACAGTGCCTGTCAGTGACATCATGTCCTCAGATTGTTGGACTGACTGCTTTACTGTCTCTTTTCACCTCAGCTGTGTAAACCCTTATTGCTAGCTCTGACTCTATTCATTTTATTGGCAGTTAATAGCCTTAAGCCATCCGTCTTCATCTGCCCAAAGCCATAGGAGAAAAGTCCATAAAAAGTTTTTATGCAGTACAGGGTTTCTCCTAGGAAACATTAGCCACCTCGAGGCATCTCGTCTCGTGATTGATCAATTTATTTAGTAGAGAATGGCTTAAACATTGCTTTCTATTATAATATATGATGTTGAGAGATGGTCCCTGTTTTAGGTGAAGTTGTCAGCCACTGCTACAGGACCCTGGGTGTGAGCCTCGAACCTTATTAACTTTGGTCCCGGCACTCCGACCAATCCTTCAAAATACTTCTAGTCAGTGAATCAGACTAGATGAGTTGAAGCAGGTATCTTTATTTAAATCTGACATCTAAAGTGCCTTAAAACGAGAGGAAACTCATACAAATTGGGTTAGCTTCTGTGGCATGGCTCTTTGATCAGTGTGATTCATCTTGAATTAATTACATTTTAGTATGCAGACAGCCTGCAGTAGTGTTAGTAATAGAGAGAAACAGACTGGACATTGAAAATCACTTTGAATCATTCCTCGATATTATTATTATCATGTTGAGGAATCCCAAAATCACAGGACGAAAAGGAATATAGTGATATTAATAAATGTATAGAAATATTATTTTTAACTCTTTATATATATATAAAATTGAAACATGGGTCAATATCATATTTCCGGTCCACTCCAGTACACTGACACTGATACAATATGTTGCCTTGCAATGTTTACAGCTTGTGCAGGAGGGAAGTAAGAAAACAAAAGTGTTGTACATACAAAACATACCTGCAAGTAAAAGAAGTACAAATAGAATAGTGATAGACTGGTAACCTGTCTGTCTCTACATGTCAGCCCTGTGTTAGACTGGTTACCTGTCTGTCTCTACATGTCAGCCCTGTGATATACTGGTTACCTGTCTGTCTCTACATGTCAGCCCTGTGATATACTGGTTACCTGTCTGTCTCTACATGTTGGCCCTGTGATAGACTGGTTACCTGTCTGTCTCTACATGTCGGCCCTGTGATAGACTGGTTACCTGTCTGTCTCTACATGTCAGCCCTGTGATAGACTGGTTACCTGTCTGTCTCTACATGTCAGCCCTGTGATAGACTGGTTACCTGTCTGTCTCTTCATGTCAGCCCTGTGATAGACTGTTTACCTGTCTGTCTCTACATGTCAGCCCTGTGATATACTGGTTACCTGTCTGTCTCTACATGTTGGCCCTGTGATAGACTGGTTACCTGTCTGTCTCTACATGTCAGCCCTGTGATAGACTGGTTACCTGTCTGTCTCTACATGTCGGCCCTGTGATAGACTGGTTACCTGTCTGTCTCTACATGTCAGCCCTGTGATAGACTGGTTACCTGTCTGTCTCTACATGTCAGCCCTGTGATAGACTGGTTACCTGTCTGTCTCTACATGTCAGCCCTGTGATAGACTGGTTACCTGTCTGTCTCTACATGTCAGCCCTGTGATAGACTGGTTACCTGTCTGTCTCTACATGTCGGCCCTGCGATAGACTGGTTACCTGTCTGTCTCTACATGTCAGCCCTGTGATAGACTGGTTACCTGTCTGTCTCTACATGTCGGCCCTGTGATAGACTGGTTACCTGTCTGTCTCTACATGTCAGCCCTGTGATAGACTGGTTACCTGTCTGTCTCTACATGTCAGCCCTGTGATAGACTGGTTACCTGTCTGTCTCTACATGTCAGCCCTGTGATAGACTGGTTACCTGTCTGTCTCTACATGTCAGCCCTGTGATAGACTGGTTACCTGTCTGTCTCTACATGTCGGCCCTGCGATAGACTGGTTACCTGTCTGTCTCTACATGTCGGCCCTGCGATAGACTGGTTACCTGTCTGTCTCTACATGTCAGCCCTGTGATAGACTGGTTACCTGTCTGTCTCTACATGTCAGCCCTGTGATAGACTGGTTACCTGTCTGTCTCTACATGTCGGCCCATGCGATAGACTGGTTACCTGTCTGTCTCTACATGTCGGCCCTGTGATAGACTGGTTACCTGTCTGTCTCTACATGTCAGCCCTGTGATAGACTGGTTACCTGTCTGTCTCTACATGTCAGCCCTGTGATAGACTGGTTACCTGTCTGTCTCTACATGTCAGCCCTGTGATAAACTGGCGACCTGTCCAGGGTGAACTCTGCCTTCGCCCAAACTAATTCGCTTTTGATTCCTTTTAGCTATTTGGTCACTGGGTCCTCATTTAATTCCCCCAAATTCTAAACAAGGTCAGAGAAGGGAGGCCACAGCAGATTGATGCGCATCACGGCACTCTTGGTGCACGTTCGCCCATTTTAAACAATAGGTGTACTTTAAACATCAGATGCGTCAGACACGTCAGATGCTTTCAGTGTGTTTGAGACTTTTATCACCCTCTCATCTGACAGGTATCCTTTAGGGACCAGAGGGATTGCCAGGTTAGTGATTGATTGGAAATGTGACTTCAGTCAGACTCGGGAGGATTGCATCCGTGAAACTCGATTGAGCATACTGCTGCAATCTTCATCACGGAACCTGAGATGACTCCAAGTCTACATCAGTAGATTGTTACTGTTACACCCTAAAGCTCCAGTAGTGGCTGATGATTATTTGCTGTACCTGGGTGGACAGGGACTACAAGTCAAGCTGAGATGAAATCTTGTCGTGAGAATCAGTCAGTAATTCTGGATCAAACTAAAACGAGATTTCTGCAATAGTCATTGAGATGTCATTTTGCTGCAAATAACTAACCGACATTTTGCATTTGCTAAATTGACAGGCTTTACCTAACTGTGGCATTACATACAGAATGAAAGAGACATGAGGATGGAAACATTTGACTTCCTTGTCTAGATGCTTTTTATGTGTGAGAGGGCGAGGGAGACAGCTTCCTCTTCAGAGTGGAAAGGAACAGAAACCCACGCCAGACCACTCAGGCCGGTTTCAGCAAGAGCAGCTGTCTGTTACAGTAGTAGTCGAGCTAGCCTTAATAGCCGGCCTTTGTCAGATCCCAAACGCCTTTGTCAGATGATACCAGCCTTCGGTGGTCACTCAGTGATAAGCCTGGAAACAAAAGTTAAAAGGCAGACTGTATGGCCATTGTTGTTGTGCTGCACGAGAAGAGCCAACCAGCCAACCAAACGTGCGTGTTTGTGTGTGTGTGTGTGTGTGTGTGTATGGCTCACTGAAGTGAGAACCAGGTACATTTCAAATAGGGATGGGTAAAAATATCGATTCAGCAATGCATTGCGATTCTTTTCCCCGCAATTCAATATCGATTCAGCCATCTTCTGAATCGATTCAAGCCCCTGGCCAGTGGGGGCGCTGTGACCGACACCTTCGTGTGATTCGCGCTGTACGGACGGGGGCCGCACTAGACCAAACCATTACAATATGGCGACCGGAGTGAGTACAGCGTTCACACCGGCCGCGGAAGCGCCGCGAATAGGCACGTAGCGGAGCCCGCTTCCTTTCGGCGCCCTTGTTAAGCGATAGTGTCGTTCACACCAGACACGGAGCGCCGCGAATAAGCGCGGCCGTCCCGCGCCATGAAGCGATGGTTTCGGTGTCTACTCTATTTTTTGCGCGTGCCGCGAGCGAACGCATCAATTCTGGCAGGAAATCACACAAAGAGACACGAGACAATCCGGTCAATTTTCAAAATAAAAACAATTTTCAAAATAAAATACCGCGATTGACAAATGCGATCATATTTGTGTATCTCAACTCGCACTGGGAAACGGGAAGAGACAATACATTTAATAAATGTGAAGAGTAGATAAACAAATATGTGCATTTCAACGGTGTATCTGCACTACTACTGTCTACTACCATAGCTTCCGTGGCCGGTGTGAACCCGTTACATGCACTGTAGTTCAGTGTTTAAGCAGTGTCCTGTTTTATCATGCTATGAGTTATACCACGGCTGTTCATAAGGCATGAATCTAAATACATTATTTGAAAAAATGATCTGGTACTCTTACTTGTGTATTTCTACTTGATACTGAATCGATATCGAAGCATTTCAATCAATATCGAATCGAATCGATATTGAATCGAATCGTGACCCAACGAATCGAAATCGAATCGAATCGTGAGATTCTAAACAATACCCAGCCCTAATTTCAAATGTGTTTATTTCATGTTGTTGAATTTTTAACTGTGTGTTTGAGAAGAGCAGTTATAAAGCAGCCTGATTTGGATGGAAGGGGAAAGGGAGAGTGTTGAAGCTTCACTAGGTATACCATGAAGTTATCCAATGCGCTCAAATGGTGAATGGAATTATGACAAGGCATTCATCATGTAAACACAGATCATTTAGGACATGCTATCACTATTTAAATCATTTCTTAAATCAAACATGCTCAACTTCTACAAGCTTCTGTCACTGAATAAATACACTCAGCATCAATGAAAACTTAACACTGGTATTTTTTTATGTGTGGTCGGATCCTTTTGATGTAGGTACTTGAACTTTTATATTCGGTTAGTATGGATATTTTACTGATGAGTTTTGAAAGAAAGCAACAAAAAGTACACTATTTCATAATTTTATTGACATTTAACAATGACATGCCCAATTTCCAAATTCCTGAAATTTCAATATCTCGTGTTACCGCCATTAGCATCAAGACAGGCCACACAACGTCTACGCATTGACCGTATAAGACATCCAACATTGTCCTGGAGTATGTTTGCCCATTCCTGGTGCAACGCAGCCACCAGTTCCTGGCGATTCCTGGGTGGAGGCACACGTCGAGAGACACGTCGTCCCAGCTGGTCCCAGAGGTGCTCAATGGGTGAGAGATCCGGCGAGTATGGTGGCCAGTCCAGCACATCGATGTTCTGTTGCTCAAGATACGCTGTGGTGACACGTGCAGCATGCGGGCGGGCGTTATCCTGCTGCAGAATGCTGATCTCAGGATGATTCCTGATGAACGGCACACACGTTGTCTCCAGCACCTCGTCAATGTAAAGTCTGGCAGTGAGGTTGCCATTAATGATGACCAGTGGGGTTTTATGGTTGGCAGAGATGCCAGCCCACACCATAACACCCACACCACCCCATCGATCGCGCTGACGCACGCAGCACTGTGCATACCTCTCCCCAGGGCGGCGCCACACCCGCTGACGTCCGTCGCTCCTGTACTGACAGAATCTGGACTCATCAGAGAAGAGGACTCCACGCCAGTGTGCCTGAGTCCAGGGTAGGTGGCGCCGAGCCCATTCCACACGATTCTGGCGACGTTCATTGGTCAAGACAGGTCCAATATTGGGTCTTCTGGCCGCTAAGTTGGCAGAATGCAGGCGCCGACGTACAGTACTGGTACTGATGCGTGGTTGGTGCCTGCCTGGAGTCTCTGCAGCCGTCTGGGCAGCTGTCTGGAACCTGTCCTGCAGGTGCTGCATCACAATGTAACGGTCGTCGGCCTCAGTCGTCACTCTTTCGCGTCCAGGACGTGCTCTATCCCTCAGACTGGGTTTCGTTGAACCGGCGTCTCAAGTTCATTATTGTGGGTGGAGAACAACCCATTCTATGGGCCACCTGTTGAATCGACAGTCCACCCTCCAACAGACCCAAAGCTCGATGTCGGTCGTTCTCTGATAGGCGAGGCATAATGGCATCCAGGACAATGAAAAGTCATTTTTTCAACATGGCTTTTTATAGAGAACAAGAACCAATCCCAAAAACTCACAGGATTGGCAGCAAACACAACGAGCACAACGACATTGCTCTAATTACAAAGCAAGTGCAGTCAGGTGTGACCGTAGGTCAATGGCAAAACAACCACCCAGATTTCACTTGTTTGGCTCATTACTACTCAAGTATGAGTAGTAAATACAAATACTAAACTCTGAGCTAAAACTAGAGTGGTATTGTAAGTGTTAAGTTTTCATTGATGCTGAGTGTACATTTTACATGAGCCCGATAGGATGGAAACCCAGGGTTACTTTATAGTATTTGTTCCACAGTGTGTCAGACTGTATTTGAAAGCAGGCTGTTTAGCCTTTTACAACATTTCCGAGCAGCAAAACAACAAAGACAAACTCTTAACAAAACCCTTTTTCATGTAATGGATATGTTTCTTCTTGTAGGAGCTGTGCATATTCATTACAGTTACATAAACCATAAGAAGCATTCAGTTGCAAAAGTGAGAGACATTGGGAGAAATGAAGTACTCTACCTCCACCTCAGTGTTTTCCAGGGACACGGTGAAGTCGGAGTACCAGCATATAGAGTACCCTCTGGTTGTGATAGGAATGGAGAGATAGGGAGAGGATGAGTGAAGGAGTGTGGAGATACAAGATAGAGGAGAACAGGATGTGTGCCTTCAGTCAATTGAAAAGCTGTCTGGGTGCAGGTACATACAAGCTACAAGCAAGTGATAAGAGGCAACGCTGTCTCTCTAGCTGTTTTCCTCTTCACCTCTCTAGCCCTCTTTCTCCCTGCTTATCATCTCTCTTTTTCTCTTCACTTCACCAACGCACCAATATTAATCAAGACTGTAATGGTAAAGCGGTTTGTTCAGGGATTCTGACCCTCTGACATGTCAAATGTCATTTCTTGCCTCAGTGGACAAGGATGGACCTGTTTACCTCAGAGTCTCTCGTTCTCCCTTCAGAGCATCAAGGTTCTTTAGGGGCGATGGGAATCCTTCACCGCGTCTTTCTCTCGACACCAGGGATTAAACATTTTTTTCATCATATGGGACCTATCCAAGCTAATTTGTCGTCCGCAGTGGACCGTCAGGCCACGGCTCATTGAATGCAGCTCACTTTTGATGCTGCATATACCATGTTGATACCAAACTCTTCTTCACTTCCCTGGAGTGAATCAACGGTTTCGGGAGCAGAGCTATCAGCCTTACTTCAGCATACTTACTTCCAGACAGCCACACCCTGTATGGACACAGCAGTAAAGTGTAATGTTTGTTATTATATTTGTCATGATAATTTTGCGAAAATGTTAAATTGGCCCAATAAGGATATTTGTTTTTTGCATAGCGCACCAATGAGGATATGTTTTCATTGGATTGGATCATCAGATTTCATGTGTCATAAGACAAAACAAACCATGAGAGTTAAAATCAATAACCTTTTGGACTGCCCTCTCTCCCAGGCTGCAAACTCTGACTCTGAAAAGTGAAGCCAAAGCTGAAATGCTTTTAACTTGCATTCACTCTATTGGCCACCAGGGGGCAACTCATCTGGTTGCAAAAACAATGCACAGAAGTCGATGAGAAAATGACCGTCTCACTTGATTTATTGTCTCTGTAAACATGAGTATATGTTTTCGGTCTCTAGCCTTCTCCAATACAGCATGATGTTCATTGTTTGTGATTGACAGGTCCCTACCACGGCGGTGGCGTCTCTACTGTGGCATCGGAATGCAATTACATTCGGAGATGACTTTAATACTTAGCTACCATAATTCAAGGAAAATGTTACAGCTATCCTTAACAAGGGGCCAGATGCAGCAAGGTTGCAGCTCTGCCATTCGTCTTCGTCAGATCTACCTGTCGTTCCTCCAGCTCTCCTCCACTGGTTGCAAAACCCCGAGGTGGTGACGACCAAATGCCCAACTCTTAAAAACCGTAGTCCACAAACAAATGGGTGACATCGCGATGACTACGTCCACTTCTTTTATACAGTCTATGCTCCATCCCCACAGAATGTGACTTAACTACTGTATAGAAAGATGTCACAATGATGTCGGTAATCGGCTATTTGTCTGCCACTTTGGGAAGCGCGTGTATTGCAATACGTTTTGTGTGACAATTTGTTTTTTTCAATCCTTAATCTTTAAATAAATATTGAAAGACGCAGTTGTTTTAGTTGTTGACATTGGAATACACAGTCGGAGCCAAGCACGATAAAAAAAATAGTATCAAGGACACACTACATTCATAACATGTCAAAACTAATACAGAATATGCACGGTGTGTTGGCACATGAGCAAGATGTGCACTGAACTTGTTTTGTAGCCCTCAAGTCAGTCAAAATATTGTTTTATTTTTCTTCCTTGGGCGCTTCTCCCTGTGAGATGTTAACACAATATACTAATTGGTTGCCTGAAACACAGTGCAGATACCAATACTTTGTAGTTGACAGGATAGAAATAAAATGGCATGTTGGACAAACAATGCTTCACATGTGTAGCCAAAGCTATTAAGAAAAACACAAAAAAACATCACTCCAACTCTGAGAGATGCATGGTTTAGAAGCGATAAATGCATCTTCCTTATCAGACTCGTAGCTTTGCCAGAGGCTTTTGTAGTCGGTAGTGTGTTTTTGTGTATTTTCCATTTTCCAATTTCTCCCCTTTCATGTCCCTCCCTCTCTTTGTCTCGGTAAGCCGGTCTGCGTGGTCCAGAAGTCTGAGGCCTCTGTTCTGTCCGCCTCCGCTGCCGGAGATTAAAAATAATGGGCAGCGCCATTAATTAAGCAACTAATCTTACTGTTTGTGTTTTGTCATATTTACCGCTCACAGATGCGTGGAGAACTCTCCCAAAAAATGACTGCCCCCACACACATTAAATGCTTTCACAGCGCATGCACACATTAACGACGGCGACAAACCGTACATGGCTGGACAAGCTGTCGCTGCTTTACTGCTTGTTCCAGCCCCCCCCCCAAAAAAGAAAAAGCTGCCCCGCTCTTTCTCTATTTATTTTTCTAAGCGGCTCAGTTAATATTGTTGATTTAAGACCTCACCTTCAATTTGGTGTAGCATGTGGACAGAGCTTTAGCTTTTGCTGCGGCTGAGCCAATTTTCTGCTTCAAGCATCTTTAATAAACCACGCAGCGCTATCAGGAGGCTTTGGCTTCCCTGATGAAGGCCATTTATTTCAAATTAAAGGAGAGTTCCTTATCTTTGGCAGCCTGAAATGGCGAGAGAGATAAAGATGGCACGCTTTGGTGTCGTCCTCTCTATGTTCTTAATGCGATGAGAGAAATAGAGGGGGGAGGGGGAGGGACGACGACACAAAAAAGTGGAAAAAGACAGATTAAACAGACGAGATATAAATCATTGGAGGTGGTGTTGGGACGGGGGGTAATCTGATAGGTCAGAGAACACAGAATGCTTCATTCCTTCACTCTCTATCATTGTATCTGACTTCCTTCATTCTCTATGTTTTTCTATCAGTCTCATTTTCCTCTTTAACCTCTGTCACCCACGCTGAGATAAACTCACTCATTTCATCCATGATACTATAGCTGATGATAAAGTGCGTGTGTGCCTGTGTGGATACCGATATGCTGTAATTGAAACATGGTGTGGGGGGGGGGGGGTCAGCTCTCCTTCATGAATCAAAGCCAAAAAATACCCCTTTAATTTGGCTTTCAATTAAATCTGTTATTAAATGCTCCTCACAGTGAAAGTGTGTATAGGGGCCAAGCGTAGAGGAGATCGAGGTGTAGGGAGGTGTGTGTGTGTGTGTTTGTCTGTGTGTGTGTGTGTGTGTGTGTGTGTGTGTGTGTGTGTTGTGCATGTCCCTTTCTTTACCTGCGTGGGAGTACATAATGCGCTTGTCTCTGCTTCAATCAGTCAGAATCCATTACAGCGCGGCACCCAGCCAGCAAGCCTGTCATAGTTAACAATCGCACAGATAGACAGGCAAAGACCAATTATAATACAGCCCACATATCAAATTAAGCACGACTGATTCCGTCTCTCAAAGCACACTTTTTCTGCTGTACTTGATCAGAATGATCCTACCCACTCAATTAAATGTGATTGAGCACTAATTGCATGATTTGCAATGAGGCACGTACTATACACACCATAGGTTGTTAAACAGGTTGCAGTGAAAGAGGTTGTTAATTGTTTTTCATTTTTCTCTTGCCTCATTTAATCAGACCTGTTTTGTTGTTTTTTTTTCTTCTTTCTTCTTCTTAGTTTTGTCTTCTAGTTTTTTTTATTTAGTTCTGCTGTGGCAAAGACGTGCATGCAGTTGGAGTTAGCTGTGACCTGTAGCAGTACAGATCTATCAAAGTCATATAATAATGCACATCACAGTGACCATTTAAGTTCTGTAAGGACTGAGCGAAACAAGACTGTTTTAGTGGATTTGGATTGGTGGATTGGGTAGAGCGGCAACCGTACTGCATCTGCTCCATCTTGCTTCTGGTGCTACCCCGTTAGCAAAGTTAGCTTCCACCTGGCAGAAACCAGATACATACATGCTAACTTTTCCTGACAGTGTATAAACAGTCAATAAACAACAGTCAATGAACAATCAAATCACTGAAACTCCTTGTAATCAAACATACTACAGTTTTTATGATTGACACTTTAAATTAGCTAAGCTTGTGTTTTAATTTTTATAATTTATTCCGTTAAATTTTTTTTTTAGCCACTTGAGTGCAGTTGAAACGAGCTGTCAACACAACACTGACATCATCACCTTTAAGTTTATATGCAGACTTGTTTGCAAACAGTTGCTCATCTACACAGCCAACAGTTACGGACGACATTATCATCCGTTTCATTTCAGTTTTTTCTGCTGCAACCTGATGAATTTACATTTTCGCCTCCACCAACTGCTGAGGGCAAAACGTGTCTCTCTAGCTTCTAAATGCTCCAGTGTGTTCACCGGCTGAAAATGCTGTCTGAGTTTTATATGTACATGATGTGATGATTGATTTTGTTGGTTGTATTTTTAGAACGACCAATAAAAATCCATAATTCCATCTTTTTGTATCTCTGTGTTTGTCTTTTGCAGATCTCGCAATACAGACGCGGTGTGTCTCGGCCTGCAGGCTCAGATTTTATCTTGCTACAGGGACAACAAAGACCAGACCCTAAGTTGTTCAGACCTGGCCAAACAATACATGCGGTGCATTAATGCTGCAAAGAAGGTGAGAGATATTTTCTGATGGATTGGAATATTAATATTAGGGATGATCCAAAAGGTTAATATAACGAATGTTTGTATTGTGTCAATCCTAGATCAGACGATTGTTTTTCTTAACCCATGTCAATAGCAATGTTTAAAAGGAAAAAGTATATTATTATTATTATTATTATTGGGACATAACAATCCTGTCTGGGTTGTGCCTTTTTTTAAAGTTTGCCATGGAGAGAGAGATGATATTTTTAGGGCTCAGTCTGATGTAAAAGAAAGAAATTCATTTTTTTCCCTCGTGTTCTCGAGATTATTCTGGGGGAGTTAAGGATCCAAAAGGAATCAGATTGAAGTGATTTTGAATGCCGTCACTTTAGGCTTGTACGCAGAGAAAAGTCTTGTCATTAGAAGCAGAACGAATGTCTGATGTAAAAGTATGAAATCCAAGTTGTTCAGTGCTACCGAACTTGTTTTCCGACCAGCGCTCAAAAATGACACAATTTCAGAGGCAAACACAGATTGACTTGCTATGACATAAGTCACAGCCGCAGTTCAGCTTGTCAACCTTGTGGTTCTAATTTGAGGTGCTTTCCAGACTCACAATTATGACAAGTAAGTGAGAAAGAACAGCAGCTTGCCACGCGAAAACAAGCAGTAAAAACCATACATTTTCCCAGACAGCATGAATTAGATTTTTTTTTCATTTTTAGAGTATGACTGAACATTGTCAGGATTGAACAAAATAAGAATTCTTGCGAGCGGTTCACTTGATGTCAAGCTAACCCGACAGGGTCATCCAGTCAGATGCAGCAATACATTAAGTCACATCATTAGTATTCCAGCAGAGTATCGGAGCCCCAATCTTCCACTGAAGCCTGTAAATATGATGATACAATCTCAAGGCTTCTTTTCCGGGGGGTTTTTGCGTTTGATTTTTGAAATCTCTCCCTTTGACCCATGTCCCTCATCAAAGCAAAGACGTGCTCTATATGAAGCTGATCATATCAGCCATATTTTTCTTTATTGCATCTCTGGTGTCGTTTTAAATGTGAGGTTTCAATTCAAGGCTCCATAGAAATAATAAACAGAAAAAAAACAGCAATCATTAATCAGTGATGTGAAACTGAACATTTCAAGGCGGACCTAATTATAAATTACTCTGTTTCCTTACATTAAGCTTTGAGTTGGTAGAGCCTGATGAATATAAACAGATGCTGTCAAACACGGAGCCTCACAAAAGGTAGTAAGAGAGTATGTTGAAGATATAACTGCATGAATCAAGAAATAATATAGTTAAATCATTTAAAAGTATTGTGGAAAGAAACGCTTTTCATTTAACCTCCAGTAAGTTTGGAAGAATTCTTTTTTTGTACTCTGTGTTCATCTTCCAGCTCATTTTGCTTTCCATCTTTTTAGTTTTCCTGTCTTGCATTTGTCGCAGCACACATTAAATGTGAAAAAAAAGGTTAAATGAAATCGTAAAAAATAAATAAATGAACCATCTTTTTAACAAACCTCTAGATTTTGTTTTTCCAATCCATTTTCCAATTATTCTGTTCTGTTATTCTATATTATTTACTTTTTCGGATTGTCTGATCATATTTTACTGCATGGTGTCACCATAAATGAGGCCGAAAACTGCGTGATATTTTATTGAGGTGATCGAGGTTTCATGCCGTTTTCTGACGTAATGTTAATTTAGTTTATGTTTGTGTCTTATCTTTCCATTAGAGCTTTCTTTGAGAGGTCAAGTTGTAAACGATGTATTTATTGAGTCAAGAAGTCATGCTTCTCTCTATTTCACCTTTTGTTTTTCTTTTCTGCGTTAAAACACGGTGAAGAACTGCTGCTCATGTATGCGCTCAGTAAAATCTCGCCTTTGTACTTTGGCTTTCAGCGTTCCACATTCCTCAGTTGGATTCGCTGCTGTATTATTCAAAAGCAAAGACAAGTTCCTCTCCTTAAGTATATGCATCACTGCAGCAGTTTTAAGTTACACATGCACAGAAAGTTAGGGGGAAATGTTCGTCGGAGGAGGGGGAGGGGGAGGGGAAGTTGCAGTACAGAATACTGGAAGCTTGCCCTTCCAAAGTTTGTACAGTAGAGGCATTTGAAGGTGTAGCTGCTCATCATGCACCCGGACAACGTATTGCTGTGCCTCATGGTGCTCTCCGCTCACATCTCCGCGTTGCTCAGGGACACCGAGGCTTCCCTGGCATACAGTAATACAGCATGTGATAATCAGCTCGCTGAAGCTTGATTCCTCTGCTCCCGTGCCGATGCAGTGCACCTGTGCATGCGTGTGTGTGAGAGAGAGTGTGTGTGTGTGTGTGTGTGTGTGCGTGGCTGCCTGCCTGTACGTGCATCTCCTTTCAATCACATCTGTAGCTTTGTCTTGAATGAAACCCATGCAGACACCAACATGCCTTTATTTACACACAGCTTTAAAGCTATGTTTGTGTTTGTGTATTTCAACATGTATGAGAGGCAATTGTCCAGATCTTAATGCTGTGTGTGTGTGCATGCTTGTGTATATGTGTGCGTGTGTGTGTGTGTGTGTGTGTGTGTGTGTGTGTGTGAGAACTTCTTCATCATATTAGCTGGTGTGAGATAATGAGGAGTGAAGTGAAGACTCTTTGAAGGCTGTCTTTAAAAGAGCACAGCGGATCATACGCTGTGTGTGTCTGTGTGTGTGTGTGTGTGTGTGTGTGTGTGTGTGTGTGTGTGTGTGTGTGTGTGTGGTGTGAATAGCTTGCTACATTGCAGTCTGCTTTAACCTACACATCAAGGTCTTTCCTCCTGATTAGCCCCGAGGCATCTCGCTGACTTTCAGCCAATTTGAAAGTTTATAAAGTTCTTCCTTCGTTGTGTGTCTTTAGAAGCTGTCACAATCCGGTTATCAGTGATCACTTGTTTTTTCTTGTGCGGTAGTAGACTGTGAGCTAACCAACTATACAATAGTCTGACACACTGGGAGGGAAAATACATTCTACTCATTAGGTTTGAATAGAAAATAACCTTTTTACTCAGAGCTAGTGTGAAGTGATCAATGCTATTTACTACTATAGTACTGTTGTGTGTGTTCTATGGGCCCACTCAAACAGCAGCCTTAATTTAAATGTAATTGCTACAATCAGAGGATTGTTGGCCTCGAAATCAATTTAAGTGTATTTTTTTTAAATGATTCAGGACATAATTGTTAATAGTTACATTTTTCAATCTTTTTTTATTTAGCTTACTACCTTTTTGAGTGTAATTGAGTGTAAATGCAGCATCATTTTTCAAGCTTTACTTTCCATTTGCTTTCTGCTTTATAACAGAGAAATGCAGGAAAATGCATTTGATTCCTTTGATCAAATAAAAATTATAAATGTTTTGTTCGCACAAGGGAAATGGGAAATTGTTTTACTTCTCTTCTTCATGATGCATATTAAATAAGTGCATCTCAAAGAAAGTCTGTGAACCGTGAGCCTGAGGAAAAATGTGTTTTTGATTTCTGTTTTCATCTCATTTCTAAGCACAGTTGTGGTGTCTTCTGTATTGGGAATATAAAATGAATCCTTTCCAATAATCTGGCCTGGACTAAACCAGAGAATCTACTGCTTATTAATGAAAATTAAGAATGAAATGATACGAGAACGCCTGTGGTAGAAGAAAAGGGATGGATGATTTTCATTCCCGAGCTTTTAAATGAGTGAGAAACGTTGGCGTGGTCCTGTGTTCTTGTTTTGTCTTTCCAGACTCACAGAAGCCACTGTGATGTGTTTTGATCAGTGTCACAGTGGGTCAGTGCGTAGGCCTGCATATCACAGGAGTCCTCCTGCTGGGTGACACTACCATCTTTATGTGTGCTTGTGTACATGCGTGCGTGTTTGATGGCAAATGAGGGGAGGATCCAGCCGACACTGAGCAGACGACGTCTCGTCATTATCCTCTGGGAGGCTGAGCCCTACATGGGCCCTGCTCCATGTGGCCTCGCACATACGCACCATCCAGACACTCGGTGGGATTCTCCAGTCATTTAGCTCCCTCTCTCTCACACACACACACACACACACACACACGCTGTCTATATGCCTGGTGGGATTCTGCAGTTATTTCGTGCCAATCTTGGAGTGAGCCTGGCTCTGCTGCTGATCAATGGAGAGATGGAGGAAGACAGAGAGACTGTGACAGAGAGGTACAGACGCTTTAGTAAAGTGGAGAAAATACCTGAACGGGGAGGGAAAAGAGAGTCGAATCAGCAAAAGAGATTTGGAAAACGAGAGAGAGATGAGTGTTGCAGCAGCACGACCGATCACAGATGTATGTGGGGCCACAGCGAGGTCGGATCTGGCCGGCTTCAAGTTGAAACCTCAGATACTTAAAATGCGAGTATTTTCCCCTTCAGCAAGGCCAACTACTGACACACACACACACTAACTCACACATATATAGTCGGAGCCCTGCTGTGGAGTACAGACATACCAGGCTTTGGGTCCAATACCCAGGGAGCTACTGCTAAAGTTAAAAGCTGCCTGTCAGACCGAGAGTGAGAGAGAGGTAGAATCAGAGAGTAAGAAGAAGTTTATACATGTGTTTTCAAAGTACTGCTCCTCATATTGACCTTGTCGCTACTGGCCATGAAGCAGCTACACTGTAAGAAATGAGGGACGTCCACAGTCTTTGTTCCATGGACTGCGATTCCGTGCTGCTGATAGAGGAATACCTCTTTGCTGTCACGTTTGAGTTCAATGCATACTTTACAAGTGATGATTTGAGTAAATGGGTTGACTCCCTCCGTCGGTCAAATCAAAGCAATTTATTTTCTTCTGCAACTATATGCTATAAACCCTTGCAAAGTATTTTCTCTAAATCACCTCGCTGCAAAGGTAACCATTATGGCACCGCAGGGCAGAATTACTTTTGTCTGTTAGCTGCTGAATGCTTGCAAAGTGGGCTAAACCAGACATTCATCCGCTGTCATCCGGTGTGAAAAATACTTACTAGCCCACGGAGCTTTCAGGCAGGAGAGTCCCTCCGCGGTGTGTCAGGGTTTCATTACTTGACAATGACGAGGGTGAACACTTTATTTTTTTGAAAATTTGTGGAAATCTGATGTCGAAGATCGGAAAATGTGAGTCTTAAGTGTAAAATGTGAGATTATGCATGCAGCCTGCCGGTTTAGTGCAGGGTGGCTGCTCTGCATGTGCTCTGGACTGTAGTCTAGCTGGGAAGTGGCTGTGAAAAATATATTTTTATAGTCATAGGTGAAGTATATAAAAGGGAATACTATGATAATGTTGACTATTAATAAATAGGGTTGTACTAGGTGATACTTATACTGGCTAAATGCCACGATTTTTGATACCAAATTCGATACCATGATGGAAATCAAAACAATATATCCAATGTTCTTCAACATACACTCCTTTTACTACTGTTTGCAAAATGTTTTTGTGATTTTATAAATGAGCTCTGATGATCCACATCATGTTTCTTGCCGAACATACATTGAATATTGTAATAAGGTCTGAACCTATTCATTTTGCATATTTGGTATGTCTGGTCATGATTCCTGGAAAGAGATGTTGCTGTTTTTTAAATGTAAGCTTTTGCGCCCTTTAAGACGAGCGCCATGTAGTTTCATAATATTGGAGACAAGATAGACATCTTTACGGCCGATATCTCCAAGTCTGCATTGATAAAAAAGCACTACAGCTGAAAGGAAACGAGTAGGAGGACTGGCTGATGAGATTTGTCAGCTAACATACTGTATGACCCAGTGCATAGAGACTGACTGTCCTTCACCTGTGTGAAAGGCATTCATTTACACCTTAAACTCCCCTTTCTTCAGCTTAGCTTATCATTTAGGTTGTTGGGGTGCTCAGTGATAACTCTTGACAATCACAGCCATCCAGGGCTGTAGTTGAAATAGCGGAGGAGGTTTGACTGATGACGTGTTTCCTGCCCACCGGAGGCCCCTTAACCAATGTCCACGTTCAGATGTTTCTTTGGTAGAAAGTGGTAGAATCTGCACATGAATGACATTTCAGTTTAAATCAAACTGCTTGTTATTTTGTATAGTAGTTATGTCATGGGTGTATTTTACATTATTTTTTATACACCACCACGTGTATATATATATATGTCATTGTAAAGGTGACACTTCTTGGGAACACTGAGGCAACTGTCATCATTTGTAGTTGCTGTTTGGGAAGCGAGTGCACTTCTGTTTTGGGATGTGACAGAAGAAGTAGCACAAGTATTGATTATCTTTGACAAATCTCTGGGACGTTATCTGCCGTAGTGACTTACTGACTCAACTCTTTACACCAGAGATGGTGGTAACGATCAACTGCATTGCGATGTACTGAGAAGTGTTCACAATATTCTGCCCCCCTCGTTTCTCTGGATGGAGAGGTGGGCAGGGAATTTAAGCAAGGCAGTTTTGTGTATTGATGCAGGGGAGCTTTCCTACACACTCACAGAGGGATGGTATAGATTTTTTAGGAAGACTGATTTGAAATGGCCCGGCCTGTTGTGCAGCATCCTATGTGCTGTTTTTGAGGCATGCTCAATGTGCAAGTATGAATTCCTGTGGACAGCAGACCAGAAGATAAGGGGTAAGAGAAAATAGTTTCATCAAGTTTTGATAAGTCCATCCTCAGAGGAGAATCCTATCGACACTACTGATAATAAATCTGTATCTGTTGGCAATCTGTATGCAAACTGACTTTCACAAAACCAGTGAATCACAGCGGTATAAAACCTAATATTGATTTTTTTTTTCTTCTTTTACCTTCAGTTTTATTGTTGATTGAATGGGAGTCATGCCGGTACAAAGATCACAGCAGCTCAGCTAGTCTGCTGATAACAATGTAGACAAAAACTCTGAAGGAATATACCGAGAGAAGGCTTTGAAGAACAAAAAGCACATGCTCTAGATATACAGAGATCTAGAAACTGTTAGATAAGGGTGGTAGATGTGAAAGAAGGGGAAAGGCCACGAGAAAGACTCGATGCAGAAAGTGAAAAATAGAAAGGAGGAAGAGGAGGGAAGCGGTAAAGCATGACGAGAGCACGGCGAGAGAAGAAACGATTAGGTCTAAAGTGAAAGCTGAGATTAAATGTTGACAGGCAGGAGCTGGCGATCAGTTTAAGTGAAACAAACAATGGGGCAGACTTCTTCTACAGGCGGCATGAAAGAGGAAAAAAATGAGAAAGAGTTAAGAAAAAGGAGAGATGAACCTTGTGATGAACATTGATAGGGTAAAGCTGGAGAGACATTCCAAAAAAATGAATGAGAGGAAGAAACAGGAGAAAAATAGGACTAGCCAGGGGAAGAAAAAGAGTTTTGCTTTGAAAACGTGGTGGAGAGCAACGAGTAATTGGAGAAAATGGTGCAGATGCACAGATGTGAGGAGAAAATGATGAAGAGGAGGAGGTGGCCGGTTGAAGTGCAGAGGTGGAGGCGGATGAGGGATGATGGGAGATGGGGTCGGTGAGAGAGAAAAGTGGGGGAGAAAGAGTCAGACAGGTGCTAGAGAGGAGAGACAGGGGGGCTGGTGGAGGCATGAGGCTCATGTCAGAGGGGAGAGGATTGTGGGAGAAAAGAGTGAGTATCTAGAGGTGAAAAGCGAGAAAGGAAAGACGGGTAGATACCATGAAGAGAGGGTAAATGGTTGGCGATGGACGGATGGAGGTTGGAAAGATGCAGAGAGAGGAAGAGATGGCAGGCCCCTCAGCAGTCAACACTAATGAAGAAGAATGAGCGGTTTCAGCTGCTTGCTGGACCTGCTACTGACCACAAACACACACACATACAGTTTCACACACACTTTGACGTATGCGCTAACTTTTATGAAGCAGTAGTCAAACTCCACATTCACCTCATTGCTTTGTGTCAATACATATCACAGTGTGTCTAGCCTTCTTTAAAGTAGGCCTAATTAAGGAAGAGTTTCTCTCAATTTTTATATTTGCTCTGAGAGAACCCGTCTCAGATTAAAGAGTCAGGCAGCGAGGTTTCACGCCAAGCTTCTAAATGAGTTTGGGTTGCTTTAATTGGGGCTAAAGTCTTGCACTGTTTTCATATCTTCTTTCAAAGTGCTGAACTTTTGCCACGGAGCAGATAGGACTTTTCATCCTTTGACGTTCTATTTGTTACTCTATTTGCAGCTTGCTCCCCAACGGAGGAAACTGAAATGAAAGGTACAACAAAAACAAAAAAACAATCTTGAGTCTTAACAAATTGTTCAGTAGTAGCTTTCCACCGTTTTTTGCAAAGGTGATGAATCATTTAAAAAAAGGGAGCGTTCATTTGGAGCACATTTTTGTCAGATTCTTGTTTCTCTGCTGCTCTCGGCTGAAGGTCTGTTTATGCCTCATTAGCTGTGACTGCCTACAGACAAGAAAAGAAAAAAGCTTGAAGGATTTTCTGTTTTTCTTTTCTTTTTCTTTTTTCCGCCCTTGCTCACAATGTTGAACAAAAGTTGACTAAGACTTGCTGGAACGCAGCGGTGCAATACATGATGCGGTAATGAAGGTGTATTGACCAAAAGTTTTTGGATAACTGCCGTGGAAGTGTATGAAGGTGTTTATCATTCATTCTCCTGCTTGTGTTTACAACAGCTTGTGTTGGTTGATAAAATTAATAGCTGTAATGAACTACAGAAAGTCCTTAACATTGTGTTGATAGCAGTCTGAACACAAATTGAACCAAGTCCAAGTGCACCATACAAGCATTTCATCCTGAATCTAACTGCAGCTAACTACAGGTCTGAATACGGCCTAAGATCGATAGGCCGTATTCATCGTGGATTCATCGTGAGTGCGTTTCAACGTGGAACCATGTTGGCTTTAGCTTGGAGCCGTTAGCCATGGAGGCTCCTCAGGTTGCAGTAGTGTGTGGGTGTTCAGGGTCGGTCATATTTTGCTTTCCAAGCACGGCGGATTCTTCCAAGCTGAATTTAAGGTGTTGACGCAAAACATGATGCACGTTGTATGCCGTTTGTACAAAACGATCTGCAGATGTGAAGGATATTCAGCTTTTTATGGAATACCATGAATTTCTCTGTCATAGTTTGTCACTTTTTTCTTTCATGCTGTACATTTCATTCACGACTCCAGCTGCCACAAATTCATAGAAGCATATTGAATGCTTGTCACTTCGAGCCGTTGTGTTTGTGCCTCAGACATTGCATGGGAATGACTTTCATTTTATAGAATAATGTATTCTGTATAAAAAGCGTCTGATTAAGTTAGTTCCAAAGGTTTTTAAGGTTGTTCCTGCAGTCACAGCGGTTACAAACGTGTGCAAATGTGACTAAAAATTTGATATAAAATGGGGCCGGTTTTAATCGGCTGCCGATCGATTGGTGCGTCTCTTTTCAGTTCTCTTATATCAGCTCTAGGGTTTTGTAGAAAAGTTTTTGGCCATCAGTTTATCTGATTTTTCGTCAGTTTGTTTTCGCTGTAGTCTCTTTTTTATCTATCTTTAATGAATCTTCCTTCATCTGTCAATTTTGTTTTTCTCCCTGTGCTTTCTTTAAACCAACACCTTTCATCTAGCTTCTACGTCTCTGTGTTGACTCCGCTCTCTTTGTCTCTCTTGTTTTCTTCTGTCTTCTCTTATCTGTTTCTCTTCTCTAAACTCCCCTCATCTTTTTCTCTTGCCGCTTCCTTCATTTCTCTCTTCCTGCTCTGCGGTTGACTTATCGATTTCATTTTCATACTGTTGACAGTTGCTCATTCTGTCATAAAGCATCAACGTTGCCTCCTTTCAAGCGGGCATTGATTATTATACAGCCGATCGCAACCAATCACCAGCAAGCATCATTATCTGTTGTCGCTCCTTCTCTTTTGTTGTTCGTCTGTCTTGTATTGTGTACTCTGTGGGTTATATTTGTTTCATCCAGCAACTCAGCACACCGGTGAAACAACAACCCGGTACATTTCGGTTTTAAGGTAGTGAGTAAGGTGTCTGTTTTTCCTTTTTTTCCCCCGCGGACTCGTAATTTTTGTGGGGAAAAAAACGTCTCGCTCACATTGAAAGCTGTGAGGGCTGCAAAAGAGAAATGATCACGACCTCACTCTTGTTGTTGCAAAGACATGAAACTTTTACTGTCAATGCACGGGTGTCTTTGACAATCAACGTGCGTACCTCCACCACTTTCCACAATCAGCCGCTGTTGTGTTGGACATGGAACTTTCTGTGTTTCTCTGAAAGACATCACGCCTGCCGAGGCTTTCTGTCGCCATCCTTCCTTTCTTTCCCTCCCACTCCTGTTTTCCTCTCCCGGTCTTTTGTTGCACTGCAGTGTTTCGATCGAACGCCGTATCAAGCCAAATCTAGAGCCTCTGTTTCTTCTTTTATCTGCCTGGTGGCCCTTAGACGTCTCAAAGCTTTCAAAGAGGGGAGGGTCGAGGGTGTGGAGACATGGGGAGAGGGGGGGGGGGGGGTTGAGGGTACTCACAATTGCCTCCTGAGGGAAGCATTCTCACCAGCTTTTGTCCATCTCGCTGACCTTTCCGAGCGCCACCACGCCTGTCGGCTCGCGCCCACAAGACCCCCTGCTCCATCCCTCTTTCTGCGTTCTCTGATGGGGCTCCAATAGTTAGTCAACTGTACTGTGTCATTGAAAGCCACCTCGGCTGCATAAGCAATTGACACACGTTTTGTTCTTTGGGGGGGATTTCACACAAATATTTTGCTAAGCAATTTAAGGCCCCGTCTCTATCACACTTAGCAAGAGTTTTTTTGGAACGAAGACCACCAGCTGGGATAAGAGAGGAAAGCAGCAGGGCTTTCAGTTGCCTTTTTCACCGACTATTTTCTTTCCCTCAAAGCAGCCTCAACTTTATCGGTCCACTTTATACCAGCATCTCTTTTGTGTCCTGTTGTCACTAAATGTGCCTGTCTCTCCACCTCCTCTTTTTCTTTATGAGTTGAGGCCTGCCTCTCCTTTGTGATTGCTCTCAAATTCACAGCCTGTACTCTCAAAGAGATCAATTTTTTTTTGTCCTCTGGCCTTTTTGTAAATGAATAAATTCCATTGTGTCTTTGTTTCCTCCTGGAGCCGTGTTGACAAGTTCACTGTCATGGGAAACTTTGAAATAGCATTTACACTGGTACTGCAGGTTTTTCCAATTCTTTGTCTAGCAAATGTACTAAAGGCAGATGTGTATCTGCATTTTATGAAAACAATGACACATCCATGTCATTTTGTCCAATAATCTCACTAGATCTTCATCTGTGCTTCCAATTGACATAATTCAAACTTGTGCCCCACGGTAGTCACAGGGGAGTATATTTAAAATATATCTACCTGAAAGTAAATGGCAGCAATGTGATGGCAGTGAATCCGCTTAGCAGCATCTATATTCAATGCTCCTCCTGGTGGATGGATTCGGCCTTGCAACCGGCGTTTCCTATATCATCCAGGGGGGGTTACACACATGTTGCCCCTTTTACAGCCCAGCTGGTAATTTTAGATGGTGACACTTTGCCATTGTGTTTCCCTTTTGTATGCAGTCACATATGGAGCCTATTTGTAGGCCAACCTGAAAGTTAGGTAGAGGTAGAGCAAGTCGTTCGATCCCCGGCTCCTCCAGTCCACATGTTGAAGTGTCCTCGGGCAAGATTGAACCCCACATTGCCCTCGAAGGCTGTGGCATCAGTGTGTGAATGTTGTCTTGAATGGGTCATGGATTAGATCCTGATGCAGGAGGCTCCTTGCATGGCACTCTCTGCCATCAGTGTATGTATACATGTGTGTGTGTGAATGTAGTGTTAAGACTTTGAGTGATCTGATCCATTTACTATTTACCCAATGCTGCTTTCTTGTGTTTTATATCATTGTAAATTGAATATCTTTGGGTGTTGGACTCATTGATTCTTTGAAAAAAGAATCAACATATTAATTTAAAATGAAAGTATCTGTATTTTTGATAGAGAGACGTAGAGGGAGCTGAATTTTCTTGGTAGCCTGTAGTGAACTTCATTAGTGGAGACAAACCTTGTTGTACGTGTTCTCCTCCACATTCGCCTGAATCCCTCCATCCCTCAGCAGTGGAGTGGTCAGGCCTATCAACCACACAGCCTCAGCCAATCACCTGGGAGTCCCAATTGCCTGCCAGTCATCAGATCAAATGGATTTCCAATTGAGTCAAGGCTCCCAGGCTGGGTGAGGTAGAATGGAGAACGGGGGGACTTCTACTGCTCTTCTACCTCTCCCGACTTTCTGTTTGTTGTTGGGTTGTTTTTTTCTATCTCCTACTGTGTTCGGCCCCTGTCCCTCTTCTTCTCTCTCCTCTCCTCTCACTATGTCTCTGATCTGCTGGCTGGGGCCACGTGAAATGAAAATAGGCTTGTTGTCAAAGCCCAGAAACCAATGCGCTATCTTGGAGGCAGGGTGGTGTAACCCCAGCAAGTGGTCTTAGTCTGTGACTACTTTAACTCAGGATGGATCTTCAATTAGAGCAACAGGTGAGAAATCCATTAGTTTGTTAGCTGAGTTGTGGTGTTACATTTTTTTTTTTTAATACAGCAGCAGTGCACAGAGACCATTTTCAGAACCTGTCGGAGTTCTAATTACTTCTGCTGCTCATGCTGTGGTCCCTAGTACACCATTAAACAGTTAAAGTCATACAGTAAACTTCCTAAACATTACACTGAAAGAGAACACACAGAACAAGCATAAAAAGTGTACTGTGATAAGCAGAGGTTATTCTATACATTATACTTGCTAATTGTTCAAAGTTGAGCTGAAATGATAAATACACAAAAGAAGAAACAAAAATCTATTTCTTTGTATTTTTACGTCATATCTTTTCTTCGTGGAAAACAACATATGACGCGTGCTTCCACCAGTTAGTACCGATACATTTCAACCAATTTTATCATGACATCCAACCATCAATCAATCTGCTCCGTCCACGGTGTGCCTTCGACCCATATCCAACCTCACGACGCTGAATAGGATAAGCAGTTAAAGATTAATGGAAGTGTAGGCTACAGTATATGTATTATTCATTTGTTTATAGGCCTACATCTGATTTAATGTAATGTAGTTTTGTTTTTATGAGCATCACTATAATTTATTTGGTATGATTATTGCATTTTTAAATAACAGGAAAATCCCAAGTCCAACTTTTGAAAAAAAAAAACATAATTTTGAGGACGGTCTGACAGCTTGTGTTGTGATAGTCTCCCCTCTCCCACCACCAATTTAATGTACAGGCTCAAACCCAATGGCCACAATGGAACAACGCAACCAGCCACAAGAGCTAGCAGCTGTGTATGTATTATATGAGAGGCGAAGCTCATTTAAATGTATTTTAACAATGATAAAAACAGAGAAAGATAAGTAGGAAACACACTACTACTTGTAAGTGGGGAAGTGTGGAATAGAGCAGAAAGGAAAGAGGATGAGGGAGGGAGGGATAGAGGAGCAGCTGAGAGGACAAGAGAACAGATACGAGAGTGAAGCAGGACGGGAAGGAGAGGAGAGGAAATCAGAGGGATGAGATGAGCTGACTGCAGGGGGGATATCGATCACCCTGCTCTGTGAGTCTCTCTGTGGTTTTAATGGTTTGAGTTTCACAGCTGGAGCGAACTCCGCGGTACTTAGAACATATATCATGACCTCTCTACACATGCATGCACATACATACATGCAATCTGCCTTTCTACCAGCTGTCTTCAGGTACATGCACCTCCAGCCTCCAGTCAGTTTGGCTCATTGCTTCGTACCACATGGGAAACTGTAAGTAGTAGTCGTCTGAAACAACCCTCCTGCTGCTGCTTTCCAGCCTCCAAAGCCAAGCAGGGCTGAGCCGTATCAATTTCTGACTGGGACATCAAAGAACATTTCTATGAGATGTTGTAAGATAACAAACCATGGATTAATAATAGATGCTACTTTTGATTATAGTATGAATTACTTGAATGGTTGATTTGTTTTATTCCTTATCAAAGAAAGCATACCACTAAAATAGATTCCTCACATACAGGCATGTGTTGTGTTTTTTCACCATGTAAATCTTAATTGTTTCATAATAATACATACAAAAAATATCCTATTTTCTCAGGAGATAAAATTGTGGGAAATCAAGACTAATAACAAACTTTACACAGCACCTTTCAAATCAAAGTTACAAATGATTTACATGGTTGAACCAGTATTAAATAAGAAAAACATTTTAGGCCTGCAATGATATCAAGTCAGAGTCTCTTTGATATATGGGGCATATTATATATATATACTAATCAGTAAAATCTTAAAAGATCTTATTTAAAACTCATTCAGGAGAGGGAGGTTAAGACAGGGCTGATACGAGTTTGTATTTTAATAACTAGCTGAAGGGCTGCAATGTTTTTTGTTTTTGGCTTAACCAGAATACAATGAATTACAATAATCTAACAGAGAATTAAGTTAAAGTGATGGTTCGGAGTAAAATCCACCTTCAACACATTTTTATAAATGCTTGTAATAGCAGGTCAACACTTGTCAACCTGATAATACAAGCATTCATAAAAATTCAGCAAAACTTTTTCATACTCTCGCGTGAAACTCGCGTGACGGCAACAGCTGGGTAAACATGGAAGTGGCGTCGATGCAGCGCTAGCGTTAGCAGCAGAGGATAGAAGCCATCAGGCAAGTGTTCTTTTAAATAAACTCCTGGTGTACTTACAAACTTTCAAATGCCTCGTTTTGTGAGTACAGACCCTATGTGTACTACTGCAGAAGTTTGGTAACATTCCATGCATTATTAGTGGGGTAATTTACGAGATATACACACTGTACCATTCGCGCCAGTACTAAGCCATTCGGCTGATAGCCCTATCTTGACCAATGCTGACCATCGCTAAAAATGCTTCTGAGCGGGTATTTGGCTGGATGTCATGGTGGAAATTACGTAGGGTGAATTTTACTCCGAACCATCACTTTAAAGCATGGCTGACCTTCTGGAGTTCAGGACTAAAACTGATTTGTGAGATGCTCCCCAGTTGATAAAAACATGACTGAACAATCTATGAACCTGCTCAAATGAAACAGTCAAATATAACACCCAGGTTTCTGGCTCCAGGTTTAATATTTATAGACATAGAGCCACTATGTTTATATAAATTAGACATCTACTATGGATGATTATTTACAATTTGTCCAGCACTAAGAGTCTACAGCCATGCTCGGGGCTCTGTGGGGCTGTACATAGGCTAAGAGCTAAATGCTAACATTAGCATGCTAACATGTTTAGCAGGTTAGGTTTACCCTCTTGACAAGCATATTAGCAAGCCTACATTTGCAATATGGCGATAAACAGAAAGTAGAGCCGAGGCCGATGGGAATGTCATTAGTTATGCAGGTATTTGATCATTCACCAAAAAAGTATAAAAGTGTAAACAAATATAAACAAAAAGGATAGACAATATGTAAACTTTATGATGAAGAAGTCACCAACGTTATTACAACGTTATGTTCTGAGGAGGGCATGAATCCCAAATGTCATGGCCAACCTTCCAATAGTTGTTGGGACAATTCATTCAAAACTGAAAATGTCAAACTCATAATGGCGCTAGAGGAAAAGTCAGGGGATCATCAAAGGCAGGACAATGTGTCGTCTGGGGACCATTCATGTCTGCACAGTCTTCCATGGCAATTCATTCAATAGTATGCATGAATATACATATAATATGTTGAGATATTTCGGTCCATACCAAAGTGTTGGACCACCGGGCCAAGGTTTCTAAAATCACAGAGTTCAAAATTGACCCAGTTAATATATCACCACCTCCATGCTTTAACCAGGACCCATTTTGTAATGTTAAGTGTCTGTTGGGTGAGTAGATAAAAAAACCTGCAGTTGTTTGGTGGTTTTCTACTCGAGGAGATAAAATGGACCCATTATTGCATCAGGGCTTTAATGACCCATGAGGGCCAATTTCTAGCCAAGTGATTTTTAGTGGGTCGTGGTTTAGGGACAGTCGTGGCACTTTGTGACAGTCGTGACATCATGCTCATCAAGCTCTGTGAGGAAATAATACAGTGATGGTGATTCCTAAACATAACTTCTGCTCCATTTGAGAAAAACGTACTGATAAAGTGATCAAATTATGGTCTTATGGTTTAGTACAATATAAGACAAACACACTGTATGTGAAATGAAAAAGAGATGGAGTGACATTGCAAGACACAAAATACACCCAGGTCACTGCAACTTGTAAAGAGAGAGCCTTTGGAATGGTGAATGCAGTCGCTGTTAATATCTTATCAAAAGAAAGTCATGCAGCCTGAAGTGATTACACAGTTAAATTGTTAAATTCAAATTTGAGTTTATGAACCGCAAAACTCCCCCGGTCTTATTTTGACAAAATTCACATAATCTCATTCTAGTAATGTATGAACCAATATTTTCACTACTATCATCTCAATCCTGAACAACATGAAGTTGGAATGTTTGCTTTTTAGTGGAAAGTATTGACATCTGTTCGACTGATTGCCATAAATTCTGCTCCGGATATCTCCGACACCCAGAGGAGGAATCTTTCATGATGTGCCACTAGCAAGTCACATTTTAAACTTCACATAATCCTGTGAATTATCTCAACAACTACTTTATTGGCACTAACTTTTGTATAGAACTTTTGTATAGAAATACTATACTACTATAACTCCAGACTTTGAGACTCTTGTCAGGAGCAACAACCCCACTTCTCCCATGAATTCCTCCAAACTCGGATCTATGATGTCAGTGTTACACCTATGGTTGAGTGCTGCTTAATTTCCTTCAAAGCACAATGTTTTGCAGTATTACCTACTGATAAGGTAATCATAAGGAAACTTAATGTTGTAAACTTTAACCTTTTTGAATTGCACTTTTTGTTTAATTTATTTTGAGTTTGTGGATAAAAACTGCTATTAAAGAAATACCATTTGAGTCTTTTTTGTAAATACTTCTCAGTAGTTGCACTTTTTTATTTCATGTATTTTGCATGACAACACCAACTGAGATTGTTACAAATGGCTGTTTCTGAGATGTTCTGATTGTTATGTCAGCCTTATGATTAATCCTTGAATAAGTGACTGAATAGTACAGTGTTTATTATATATTAGTAGTTGGACTTCTTTTTTTCATGTATTTTGCATGAAATCACTGTTGAGTCTGTTTTTGTGTTTGCATTCTGTGATATTTTGTATTATCTCAGGTTCAAACTGCACCATCTTCACATTACATCACATTTGAGAAGTTGAAAACGTTCCCAGATTTTGGTCACAACTTGCCATTAAGAGGTGATGGTGGGTCCCGAAGCCAGACCAGTTGAGAACCACTGGTGTAATTCCTGTATGATAGAAAATGCAGGTGTTGATTGATATTGTCCTGAAGGTTGTGATAATGGTCTGTAGCCTGTAGTGTAAATCCTGTATGAATATGTAGACCTACAGGTGTTGATATTGTCTTGAAAGTTATGATTAGTCTGTAGCCTGACATTGTAAATCCTGTGTCTACGGGTGCTGCTAACAAATAGAAGTTAGTGTATTGTGCGTGGGGGGTGTTGTCTTTTTACGTGACCCCACCACTTTTCAAAACACAGTGACGGCTTGTAACAAAACAGCCAGTGGAAAAGTCCTTCATGTACTTCTACTTGAGTATAGAATGTCTGTACTTTAACACGTCCGCTGCAGACTAAAGGTGAACGCAGGTTTCTGTTTCCATCACAACCATTCTTGAAGCTCGTCCTGTTCGTGCCATGTTTAAAGCTGCTTCTCACACAAATTGTCACAAATTGTGGGTCCTTCATAAATCCAGTGTAATAATATTCACACTCGCAGGTTTCCACATATTTGCATGATCCCTTCTTAGAGGGATATGCTGTAATGAGTACACTCTCAACACTAAATGACACAAACAGTGACTCCGGTCTCGTGCAGCTGTCTGCTAAATCCACTGCATGCGTCTGGAGATGACTGCGTCCACATCTGCAACAAACAAAGTCGTTTTAATCAGATTATGTAATTATAGCTCGGAGCCATCTTTTTTCACAGTGTCTCTCATGGAAAACATAAGCAATACGGCTTCAAGTTTAAGTTTCTCATCGCCTGCTATTAAACACCCACGAGCATCCCCTTCAAACTCCATATGTTGTGTTGAGACCGTCTCACTAACAAGGCGCTGTATATCACCTCATGTTCATCGATCATCTTGATAGGTTGCATCCCAAGGTTATAGGAACATTTCTGCGTGGTGTCAAAGCTCCGCTCAAATCACCTTGGCTTGATTGGCCGTGCGTCTCTCAGGAACATCTTGCCAGGATTTCAAGGTGTTAATTGAATATAGAGTGAAGCCTTCCTCCAGTGTTTAAGATGAGGATGTCCACTGTGATGAGACGTTCGGGTTTCAAGGACCCCATTGATCTTTGGTTGAAAGGTCGAGGTTGCGCTGCTTGGATCAATTGCATGTAGCTGATTTTAAGTAGCTAAGCTAAAGCTCTCTTGGAGGTCAATGCATATCTCACGCAAACAGAATGCTCAGGTGTAGAGCGAGCAGAAACCAGAAGCTACCTAAATCTGTTTCAAATTGGTTTCCGGGAGATCTCTGCATAATACCTAGGGATGCACCGATGCCACTTTTCTTTCCAGACGTCGTACAAGTGCTTTGGGTACTTGCTGAGTACCAATATTAGTGTTTAACAATACTATTAGTCCTCACAATGACTTTCAAACATGTTTTCACCAGATGTTCCTCACTTTCTGACTTCTGATCAAATATAGAACATTCACCTTTGTGTTTTCTTGCATAGAGAGCTAGTTTGCAGTGGCAGTGTTAATAATTTGCACTGCTATTAGTGAAGCAGTTAAGAAGAAGAAAAAACACAGCAACACTGAGTGACTTGCCACTTAAAGGAGAGTAGCTGGTCCACCTTAAAGGTCAGCCCACCTTTCAGACACGCCTCAGCCAGTTGAGTTGCTATGAACTTTGAGGCTAACCTCCTTCACTTCAATCATCAGCTATTGTAGCTGTCATATGTGTCGTCAAAGGCTTCATTAAACAAAATTGGCATTTTTTGAGGTTATGTAGTGTGACTCAGACCTGGAGGTGAAGTTACACTCTAATAATAATGCCGTTACTCTCATTTTACTTTTCATTTATGGAGCCGTGCAAGTCACTGCATTGTCCTTCAAATATTTCAGAATAAAAGGCTTGTGTTAACAAATGTAGATATTCTGCCCATAGAAACACACTAGAACACTTTTATTTTCAGAGTTAAAGATGTTTACTTTTTTCATTTCTTTGACTTATAGACATTGAAACTGTTGTAATGTTGCTAGCACGGTGTCGATATATTGTTAAAAGATCACTTTTGCTGTGAATCACAAGCAGAAAAAGTAGGTGAGAGGTTCCTAAAATAAGGCTTGCTGTGGGGGTAAGCAAATAGCATTCATTTTGCCATTACATGTATTTTTCTAAATAATCCTGTATCAGGCTAGCTTTTTCTCCAAATCGATCTACAGCAGCGTGGAGAAATACTGTTATTTCAGGGCTTTCACAATCTTTAGAAATATACATTTCAATAACAAGGGTCATCATTTATTGAGACATATTCTGCCAAAGGATTTAGTATATCAAGGGGAACAGTCTTCTAAGAGAGACAACAGTTATGTTGGGGGAAAGAGGCAAATTCTCAGTTTCAATTTGTTGCAACAGGAAAACACCTCTGGAGAGCAAGAGAACGTCGGTCAACAGGTTCACTTATCTCCATTACTGAGATAACCACTACTATTAGCAGCTCTGACCTTAAGGTTGTGTTCAATTAAAGCTGGAAAAGTACAGACAAAACAAGAAAGTCCTCACACCTAAGAGCATCTCAAAGGCCGGAGGGTGTGGGGGGAGTGCAGATGGACTAATTCCCAATTCGTTTTCCTTCTTCTTTCTCTTAGAACCTGCTGGTCAATCACGGATGAAGAGAGGGAGGAAAAGGGTAAAGCAGTTATTTGACATAGGCTTTTACTTTGGCACTAAGGGCGGCACATGGCGCTTTCCTGTTTTGAATTATAAGAGAGTTGATTTGCTGTTAGCATGCCTTTATTTTAACATGTTCTTATTATGCTATTTATCCTGGTATCATCCAGCTCATGTTGCTCTATTATTCTGCACTGCTACATTCAACAGGGAAGATTTTGAGAAAGAGTGTGTGTATTAGATTTGTGGTCTGAGTCAGAACATTTTCAATTCAGTCATTTACAAGTTCAGCAGAAGGTATTTCTACAATTTGTACACTTGTAAACCTCCATTCAGGCTCATTCTGCCATCATCTGTATGTGAAACTCAGTTTACGTCCTCTCGCTTTGTTGGAATGAAAAGAAGAGCAAAATCATTTCAGGTTAAGGTGAATCGAGCGTATAGGGACTGTCCACGTTTTGGTCTCTGGCTGAAAAACAGAACAGATTTGAGTTTTATATTTTTGAAGTTTCATGGTTTTGTATTTATTTTAACAATGCAAGAATTAGCTCAGGTAACCCTGGCCATGACCTAGACCCAGACGACCTGTGATTATGATTGATATTGTATGATTTTATTAAACTGTTCATATCCTGTGTCAGTCTCGTTTGTTTCTCATGTGTTTATTTAATTCTCTCTTTTTTCAATTTTGCAGCTAAATACATTTTACTGTTATTGATTCCTCAAGACAAATCCGTTATTTCTTGTCAAATCAACTTTCAGACTGAAACGATAATGCTTTGGACATTTGTGACAATTTGTCATTATTAGCACTTGAATTCTTGAGTAATGGCCAAAAAGGTTTCTAACAAAGTGCTGCTCCAGGAGAGTTTGCTGCCATAGCAACACCACACCAACCTTAAAAGTAACAATCGTGGAGAAAAACAAATATTTTTAAATGTTTGAATGAAATCTTCTGTGAGGGATAACAGACAGACAGATCCTGGTTTATGAATAGGCACATGTGGAAGATGAGCTCAATTTTCGGCTAAGGCTGGAGTTGACACTCATGCATGATGTATGAAGTACTATTTTAAAGTCAAAACTGTGGGAGGCATAATTTGTATGAATATTTAAAAAAATATCTACAGTATATTAAAAGCAGCAGTTTCACTCGCTAATAATCAAAAAGGGCATCAAATTAGGCCATTTGGAACAGAGCATAAGCATAAGGTTTAGTAGGGCAGTGTGCAACGATACGATGCAAGGGATGGATCGAGAGGGAGGAATTTTGAAGTGGTGAATTTGTATTGAAATACACATTTAAATCAAAGATTTTTACAGCTGGACGTCCTCAACCTTTTAGATGTGGGAACTACAATAGCAATAATAATAACAGAGACGAAGGCTGTGGCAGGAATTAAAGAGGAACTATTCTGCTCCTCTTCTGGTGTCATACTTTAATGCTGAAAAAACACTATATATTATTGGCTTTGAGTTCATGCCCCTCCCTCCCAAAAAGCCCAGTCTGCTCTGATTGGTCGACTGCTTCGTGTATTTGTACGGAATGTTACACCACTTATTCTTCCTTTAGAAGTTCACACAAAAGAAGTTTCTGTTTGCACAGCAGAAAACGGCATCTTCTCAACTTGGAAACTCTGTGCTCAGCTCAACTCTTACTAGCTTTCTTTGAGGTAGCGACAAACTAGCTGCAGGTATTATGCAAATGTGTTACATGGTGACATCACTACTTTACAGAAGAATTGAATCGAGGCGTATGAAGCAGTTCAGGAGCAGAGTAACTCCCTTTGGACATGGACACTCTGGAGACCTTTTCCATGCACAAAAAAACCATATAACACACTAAAGGAAAGATGCACACCATAATAAGTCTTCTTAAATCATAAATGGAGGTAATGGTTAGATTGAAAGCAGCAAATTATTGTTTGAACATATTGTAATCCTTTGACAAGAAGAAATGAGAGTACAGATTTTTTTTTTTTTTTTTTTAAAGCTGTACTGACTTGTTCATTGCAGTGGTGCGACTCCGACAGCAGAGATATCCCCTTTAGAGCATCGCTGAGGTGTACCCAGGTGTGCAATAATGTACTTGATTGACTTAATGTAACAAGTTTGACTCAAGTGGCTCCGTCTTCTCTGCTCGGAGTAATTCTTCCTGAGTTGTAGCTTTCAATTCGGCAGCGAGGCTTCGGTAATTGGCTCGGAGTGAGGCTGGCAACGCTCTGCTGCTATGCGCCTCACTGTCGAGCTGTTGCACACGCGCGCACACAAAACACACACACACACACACACATTTGGGCTCTAGCGGCCAATCTTAATAAAAGAAATGACACAGGGTGGAGGATGCGGTCACGCAGATGTTGCTACGGTAACAGTGGTGAGCGAGGGCTGGGAGCTGGGAGGCAGCAGGTTAGGGAAGAGAAGTGAGGAAGACGACATTCGGCGCATTCAAATGCGTCCTCGCTCTCTCTCCCTGTTGATCCTGTGTCATACCCAATTACCACTGCAGCGAGGGGAAGGGGGGGGCGTAGAGCGAGGGGGGTGGGGGATGGGGTGGTGGTTGTACGGAGAATACAGAAGGAGAAAGAGGAGCATTCTGGTGTCTGCTCGAACCTTTCGTGAGCAGAGGAAAACACCCACGCCTGTCATTACGCTCACAAGGGGAAGGTTGTGGCAAAAAATCTCTCTCATCTGCAGCTTGAAAGAACGCGTCGAACGCGACAGGTGAAGATTTCAGTGCGACAACTTCTCTGTGAAATGAAAAAAGTATGTGGGTAGAGATTGAGCTCTGCACACACAGCTGCCCCTGCTGCACGGTATAGTGTTGAGACACGATTCTTTTCTGTGCTTAGAACATTTAATGGATCGGAAGGGGTGACGCATGTCTTTGTCTTCACGAAATCCCACCAACACTTGGATACAGTGACTATTATTTCTGGTTTATTATAGTCCAACATATTTCCATCATTTTAAACATTATACTCGCCCAAATAAGGACTAAGATCCGGAGACATGGAGACATCATTACAACAGGTTCAATAAGCCAAACTCTGCTGTAATTGGAGGGAAATCAGACAGTGACCAACACAACAATTTTAATGTCTTTCTTGCTTTTTGCGTGTCATATGTAATACATATCTGTGACTATGATATGCACGTTTTCACAGTAAGGATGTGACAGTGAGTGACAATCAAAAAGACGCTTCTCAGCATAAACCCTGTGACGTAGAAATGACACGTGGAAAATCTTAAATACCTAATAATGACGTGGAAATTTCATAGACATCATGATATTCATATTACGCCTCGCGTACCCTATATGGTAATAATCCTCATTGCACAGGAAAACACAACTTGATGTTCAGAATTAATAAAAAGAATAATGGGAATAAATAATAATGCTTTTATAATGGCTTTATTGTTCGCCTTCATTTTTTTCTTCCACATAAATGTGGCTAACCATTGGATTGCTTTTTAGTGACGTCACCATGTTCCCAGATCTGGTCAAAACCAGATCATGCATAAATATAATATATAGGAAAATAATAGGTTAGACTGCATTTTCAACCCAGCGCCACTCTAAAAGGACTCACAAAAGGCAGTGACCTAGGTTACCGTAAGATGATCAACAATATGAGATTGTTTGTTGTGGGATTGTACTCACATGTTCTGGGAGATACTATTTTCAGTAGTTGACGCCCTGAGATAGAGAACAGGCGTCATCCCTCCATCACACACACATGTTGTCGTTCCAATTATAATACATGAAATGTAAAAAACTAAAATTGAAGCACTATAAGTTCAAATGCTATAACATCATTTTTTAAATTTAAATGTTCAAATGTCTTGTTTTTTATTTTGATATGATTTTATTTTGTAATAATTGCTTATTTTTTCTACAAGGCAATACGACCTGCTGCGCATTTGAAATGAGACACAAAAATAACAATAGCAACACATTCTTCACACACACCAGCCACAAGGGAAATCAGTAATTCTCTGTTATCTCTTCCCTCCATCAGATTATCAGAAACACTGACATCTATTAGCCCGACTCTCCGTGTGTGTGTGTGTGTGTGTGTGTGTGGGTCGAGGCCTTTCTCACTGCATTGCTCCTCCGATTAAAGACTTCCACCTCTGTAATGCCATTAGGGGAGGGAAGGAGGTTGAGGGGATGAGAGAAAAGAAGGGAAACAGGACAGGGAGAGAACAGTCTGCTTAACCTCCGCCGCCTGACGGAGCCGGCGAACGCGCAGCGAGAGAACGATTTAATCCCTCTGTAGTAGCCCGGATTAGTTCTGCGATTTATCACTGCCTCGCTCTTTTCTCTGGGCCTCGCTGTCATTTTCTCTCCCCTCTCATCCCTTTCTTCATTCCCTCTTTCTCTCTTGGTAATGCGTCGGGTACTGAGTGGCTTAATGCTGTTTAATGTGGTGACTTCCCTTTATCTGCCTATTGTCATTACTCTCTCTTAGGGACAAAGGGCTCCTGTAGTGAAGCTTCCATTGAGCTAAAATGGTCCTGTCTAAATATATCACGGTCCAAGAGCAGTGAGCACTGAAATAATCAGAATAAAACTATACAGAAATTGCCACTTTAAAGGAATACTTCAGCATTTTAGGAAATACACTTATTGGCTGTTTTTCCAATGAGAAAGTACACATCAATCTCACGTGGTTAGCTTAGCTTAGCATAAAGACTGGAAGCAAAAGGCAAACTGTAAGCCTGCGTCTGTCAGGTTCAAAAACACACCTAAAACTAACCCTTATGGTTAGAGGTGTAACGATTCATTCGATGCATCGATTAAACAATTGTCAGTCCTATGGATTCAACTAAATCTGCTAAAATAAATAAATAGAATGAATCGTTTTGGCTTCACCGATAATCGCTATAAATGCGTTTAATTGTATGAATCGTGATTCTTAATTATGATTAATGTTTTAATACGTTTAAGACACTCTCTCCCCTGCCAGCATGTAGCCTATTGAAAAATGTAAAAAAAATAACTGAGGATTACATTTTTGTACTCAGCATAAAATATTATGCAGGACTACTTTTTATAGAATAAATATGTTAAATAAGTAATTCTGTGATCTGTTTTTCACCTTTCAGAAGAATACCGTCTCACTCACATTATTGCATGTTTATTACATGATTATAGAATTTCGGTTACAAGTTATTGAATCGAATCATGGTTTACAGAATCGAAATCTAATCGTTACAACAAAAAAATGAATTGAATGGCCAACTACTGTATCGTTAATGGAATCGCTGTGAAGCCAAAGATTCACACCCCTACATGGTGCTTTTCAGTATGCTAACATGTCTCCTGGAATCATTTCCTCGCCTCCTCTTCTCGTGTCTTAGTCCCGCCCACGAGAGATACGAGCTGAGGAGGCGAGGAGGAGACGCGAGGGGAGAGAGAGTCCAGGCTTAGACCTCCTAGCCTCGGAGCCGTCATTTAAATATGAGGTGAGGTCAGCTGTTCTGTTATAGCGCTGCATTATATGTCTGTCAAATGAGCATAACAGTGTTCCCTTCAACTTACATATTTACTGTTAAATACATTCACAGCGTGGCATAATGTCACACAAGCTGTAATCATTAGAGAGGCTTCTTTCCCTGGTGCGGTAATGTCACTTTAGCAAACACTGTGGGACATTTAAGCAGCTGAACTGAACTTTTAGCCTCTGAAATAATCCATGAAGTTTTGTTGCTGTTCCTGGTGTATAAATATGCACAGTGTCTCTCAGCAGACGCAGACTGCAGCTCTGACATGTTCACATTTTAGAGAACAAAATCATATTTTCCTCAACAACGATGTACGACCGATCCGCTGTTAATCACCATGTTATTTTCTTTACCAGACCCACGACTGTGGAGGAACTCTAATATACTGTATATGTCAACATGAGATGCAACAAATTAGCATTTGAGTAGTTGTTTGCTCCTATAAATGTCACTTCAGGATTATAGCGGATGAACTGGATGGAGCCTACATTCGATATAGAAACATAAGTAACATCATGGGGAAATGTTATGAAAGGTGAAAGGTCATCATGGATGACAATGCAGCTGTGTTCACAGGAAAGGAACAATTACCACTCGTTACATGAAGACAGTCTCTTTTCAAAATAAACTGCCAAGTAGGTTTAAATGTTTTTAGGTTTAGTCAACCTCCCAACAAGGATGTTCTCAGTCTTCATGTCAGTTGCTCTGATGCCTTATAACGATGCGGATGGGCTTATATGGGAGTTAGTTGAAAGGGAGGATGTGACCTGTTAACACATACAAATAAATACAGAATAGAAAAGAAATATAAAGAATATATATTTTGTTGAATATTGAACTACTCCTTTCAGAAAGAATATAGAGAAGAAAAATACCGGTACATAACTCACTTGCTGATCAGTGTACTTTCTGGAAACCAGTGACATGCATCGTTCCCTGAAGGGGATCGGAATTTCCGAGAAGATGTGTAAGAGACAGACGGATGAACGGAGTCCCGCACTCAGCCCACCGTCCTTGTTAAATTTGAACAAACTGACTCCCACTCACTTGCTGTCAGAAGGTTTTGCTCTCACAGTCACTGTCAGGTGGCTCACATTAAATGACACCCACGTTGTTCGACCAAAGGAATCCTGACTTTGTGGCCTCCTTTAAAAATGTAATTTAGAAAAGCAAAGGGGGAAATGACAAATACTGTCCAGCAGCCATGTTAAAGCTGGACAAATCTGGTCTCCCACCGGGACCACATGTAGCACAACAGGACTGCTTGTATAATAGTCATTATTTACTCATTGTTAGGTGGAGTTTGAAGCGGATGCGTTGTGGGACAGGGAGCCAGTGGAGGTTCTGGAGGTCAGGGGTTTTGTGGTCATGGGAGCGAGAGCGGGGGAGCAGGCAAGTAGCAGAGTTCTGAAAGGACTGTCACTGGAGTTGATTGAGGAGTTTGGATGATGAGCCGTACAAAATGCTGTTGCAGTCGTCCAGCATGGAGGTGAGGCAAGCGTGGATCAGTGTTGTAGGGACAGAGAGTGACGGACGGATGCAGGACATAATCTCCAGGTGGAAAAAGGCCGTTTTGGTGATTTGATCTATTTCTTGTTGGAGGAAAGGTTGCTGTCAAAAGTGACTCTGAGGTTGTGGATGAGAGACGGAGTAGAACTGTGGATGGCAAGGATGAAGTTGTGGGTGTTTTTTTTCAGGGTTTTGATGATCATGTCAGTTTTGTCGCAGTTAAGTATTGGATGGCTTGCCATGACATTGAATTCAGACATCCAGAGTCTCCAGAGGACATTTACATTTAGGGCATTTAGCAGATGCTAGAAACATGGTTAGGTCCTCGTCTGAGTAAAGTAGTAGCTGTTCAGCAAGTATACCTTAAGAACAACAGTGCTATAGGTAAGAACATAGAAGTGCTTTTTAGTTTGTTTTTAGTTTTTTTTTTTTGGGGGGGGGGGGGGGGGGGGGTGTTGTTAGTGGGTCATGCTATGCAGAGTCGAGGTGAAGTCTGAATAGATGAAGAGGAGGAATCCTAAAGACTTTCGTGAAATTCTGACTTATCCCTCAGCAGGTCAATGATTCTACTTCTCCAATAGAACAGCTCAACATCTACCAGAGAGATCACCAACACTTATTGCAGACATTCATGGTTCCCAGATGATGAAACAAATGATGAATTCGCTGCATATAATCCCATTCCATTCATGCTCAGTACATTGTTGTTTTTCATGTGTTTACACCGAAAGGATTTTTATGAACGTCTTACTGAAACTATGAGGATTCTTTGATGTGCGAGTGTGTGCAGGTGTGTAAATGTGAACATGCCTCTTTACGTCCACAAGCAGGATCAGATAGTATGGGGATAATCCTGAAAGAGCAGTGATAATGACTGTGGGAACCGAACTGAGTTCATGTCTGCTATTATGACCCGTGCACCGTCTTTGTAGAGCAAGTTCTTACTTTGACTTGCATCATGTCGAACTGTCGATCGGTGTGAACGAGAGATTCAACACACCTTGTTGAAGAAAAGAAAGAAGAATATGTCATTTTGTATTTAAATCCATTCTACATGATCATTAACAGTGTAAGTCTCATAGTTCATTGAAGACTGAACCAGGTGATTGACTGTAAGTGGGGTGGATTTAGAGAATCTACAATTATATACATTATAACACCCACACCGAGTACACATCCTCAATACTAAGGAATATGTGTGATTACAGGCATGAACATGGCGATACTGTACCCAGCTAAGCCAAACCCTTTGGTCAGAATCGTCTTTTGAACATTTTTTTTCAAACCTTGACTCCTCCGTCACAGCTATAAGAAAGCTCAATCTTTAATCCACCATGGTTTACACACACACAGATATTGCCTGATTATATCTTATGCTGTAATGTCGGTGTTGTCATGGTTACAAGAGGCAGATCGCATTGTCAATGATATGTCAATGGCAATGATTTAGTTTTCTCTTGTTTTGAGATCAATCAATCAATACTTTATTCAGGACACAGAAATGGTTCACAGCAAATTGCAAACATAGTAAAAGACATAGGCTACAACTACCATAAATAAATACAACAATTAGCTTGTAAACAGGCTTCTTGTGAAACGATCCAATCGTATGCGTTGTCTATAAACTCTAGTGGAGGATCTCAAGTTGCAAGTCAGACTCTAAAAAACCAGCTACAAGGAAAAGGAAGCCCGGATTAACTGGCTACACTGGAAGCACAGAAACGATTTGCCGTCAGACCCACAGAAGATATGTACCAAGACTGAGCTAAAATGTAACATTTGTTCCTGCTAAACGGCCTCAGTGAAAGCTAAAACAAGGACATGGACCACAATATTGAGAGTAAAAAAGAAAAAAAAGAAGCTGTTCTTTGTAAGCGTGTTTGTTGACTATGGAGTTGATATATTGTCAGACAACAGCTGCAGACGGTTCTGTTTAATTGCAATCAGCGGAGCCTGGCTGAGCGGGGACGGCAGGTAAAACACTGTTGTGCCCATTGCAAATTGAGTGTACTCCCATTCTCTGAATTTAGGAGTCATGTCGCAGTCAAAGACACAGTTCAAACTTTGGACCGTGTGCACACACTGAGCGTGATTGAGATCTCCCTCACTTTTCTGCTGCACCTGTTAAAGCGGGACAACTTGGCGTCGGATGTGGTGACCTCATATGATTCCCAGCGTGACTCCACTCTGCCTCCCTCTGAGCGACGCTCTCATCAGACTAAATCACAGCACCTGTGTGGGCGTGCAGCAGAACAGGTATGGAAATGTGTCATTAAAACCAAAAATGTGTGGAAGAATGAATTATTAAAACTTGATCAAACACGTCAAATTCATTATTAAAAGTTGGTGTTTAAGTATGTGGCGTAATATGTCATGTTGTTAACTGCTTGGCGGCTGAAAGCTCCCTTCTCAACAGGACAACTAAGAAGCAGCACAGGGAGGCTGAGATGAGAGAAAATGAAAGAAATCTCACTATATGAGTAAGAGGTGTGCAAATGCATCCGAGCACTCGTGGAGACGCTGTCTGTCTGGCCGAGGGAGGAACTTGGGCTAATAATCGAAAGGTTCAGCACACCTTTACTCATGCACTGTGGATTGCTGTCAGATCAATAGAAGACGGGTCTCGTCTCCACGTAAATGCAGATATACACACACTTGCATTCTCCTGATAGAGGCCTTATCAGGTTTGACCAAAGGTGTTGCTGCTGTTTTTCTGCCATGTATGCCTCAGGAACTCCTCTTATTAGTTCTGATGCTGGATGATGCTCGTGGCAGATATCCATACAAAACAATCTATATGTCTGGTCCCCCTTATGGAGGCTAGCATCTATACTCAATGTCAAAAACATTTTTTTTTTTTATCATTGCATGTCTCGCCCCACCAGGCAGCAAAGTCCTTGACTTGTGCAATGTTTCTGTCAGACTGTGAATCTGTGACCCTGCGTCCACTGGGGACAGATGTTGGCGACTGCATGCACTTTATCCCTGTGAGTTGCTCTCTCCTAAAGATGCTCTGACATCGTCTGATGATTCTGCTCTGGCTCTCGGGGCTGTTTGCACCGTCCGAACCGAAACGTGTTGGAAAGGAAATAAAAAAACAAAAACACCCTGCAGCGATATTGATGACCTCGGAGATGGTTTTGTCAGCTCACTTCATACGGATGCGTCTCCCGCTAACAACCCTGAACGACTTTTCCAAATGGCTCTAGATCGCTGGATCTTCTCTTGAGTGAGAAAAGGGGGGCCTTCGAGAACGGTAACCTCGCTGACAAAGAACAGGAGGTGAAGAAGTGTACAGGGAGTGTAGCATGAAAATACGGAGAATGAACATGAGTTTGAAAGATTAGAGCTGTAGAAATATCTAATATAACTAATATGATGACAGATACAACTCTCACGATGAAAAAAAGGATGTGAGGATTAACTCCCACAGATTTAATGATGTTACTTTTGACCATAAAACACGTCTTTACATCCTCCTGGGCTTCCTTTGAATGAGAGCGCTGTTAAATGTGTAAATTTGACCCAAAGCCAAGTCAGATTAAATGTAGCATGTTGCCTATTGCCCTTAGAGCCATCAGGGACTAACACATTCCCTGATACTTCTAAGCCGGCAGACAGTACTATGGCAGGCTGATGTCATACCTGTTGCCTAGTTACCTAATAGCAACCGCATAGAAGTATCTGTGTGGACCAGAAGCCTTGACATCTCCAGTTATGAATTATTATGAAAGAGTGATGTTGAATGCTGCAGGTGGGAGAAGATGAACAGGTTTTAATAGTTGGAAGAGACATGAAGTATATCTCACCCACGCAACATATTTGACTTTTCTCTTTCATATCATATGTAGACATATTGGATCCTTTTAATGGAACGTGCTTGAATGTCATTACATTGATTTATTTTGGAGATTCGTGATTTGTGTCTTTGGTGTGAACTGTTGTTACATGGCACGATGTATTATATATGCTTATAGAGATTCAAACCAAAGGAATGAGTGATATGACCTCAATGCAAAACGCCATGAGGTCAAGGAAAGATGAGAGCTAGCTACGTCATTATAATGCGACAGATGATGATTGACAGCTCATGATTGACAGCTTGTGATTGACGTGGGTCTGCGGTGGAGAAACTACAATGATGGACTACAAAAAGCAACTCCTCCTTCCTGCTGCTGTTACAATCAACTCTGCTCTGTAAACCAACAGACCAACACTGTTCATTCACACATGGAATATCAATTACACTCTTCAATTAATATTCCCTATGTGCAATAATAAGAACTTAACCCAATTATATTTTATTAAGTTTACCTGTTAATTATGTATTATCGGCCTATAATCCTTTTGTAACTTATGCTTCCTGTTATTGAACTAACTCACTGGGCGCGTTTCGGATCGCATGCATTTGCGCCGATGCATGAACGAGACTTGAGAGGATCCGCCGGAACTCGTCATAAACACGCCAAGTTCCCACTACGTCAAGTCGGACACAGGTGCACTTCACGGACCTTTTTTTTTTTTAAATTTAAACTTTATTAATAATTGTATACATAACAAAAACTATCGCTCCAGGGGAAACTTCACGGACTTTGCACAAAGAATATGGCCTGCCCAGTGGCGCTGGCTTTCTTCGTCGCTGACGAACTCGAGCCGAGGCATTTGAACTCCCCTTGTTGACGGAGGCTGAGGAATTTTCTCACGTGGGAAATACCACGTGATAATTCTAACCAACTAGGGCAACGTTGAGGGGAGTGTCTTATGTCCGCACTTATTTCAGACCATCTGCAGAGAAAAGCATGCGAAGGGAGGTACCCTGGAGATACCGCGAGTTTTTAAAGTCATGTGACATGTCGCAAAGGGAAGTTATCACCAGCATTTGTGACGTTTTTTTCCCAGAATGCCTTGTTTTGCGAGGCAAATGCATGCGCATGCTTGATTCGAAACAAGCCTACTGTCACGCCGGTGAGGTCACTTGCCCTTCCTCGTGTGTTTCCTGGTCTGATGTCATCCCTGATTCCTGATTGTCTCCACCTGTCACCCATTACCCTCATGTGTATTTAAGTCTGCGTCTCCCCTTGTCTTGTGCCAGTTCGTTACGTCTCTCGTCTTGTCATGAGTTTACGTCGATTCACAGCCATCAGGAAATCCAAGTTAAGTTGTTTTTTTGCAGTTTATGTTTGTAGTCATGTTTTCCTCCCTGTGGAGTGATCTTTTGTTTGTAGTTTAAGGGTGCAGTCGAATAGTCAAAAAATAAGGTCCTAACTCCTATTCCTTGACCTCTGGGGAAAACGTCACAGGGTTAAGGAAAGGCGATAGGAGAACTCAAAAGGACTTAGGAAAAGTCGACCGCGGTGCTCAGAGAATCCGACTGGACTTTCACTAAGCTACGTCATTATAACGCGGCCGCTGATGATTGACAGCTGATGATCGGCACCGGCGATTGACGTGCGTCTGCGCTGGATAAACTACAATAATGGACTACAAAAAGCGCATCGTCCACTTCTCCACATGTTGGTTTTATCAACAGCTGGTTCACTGACCGGCTTCAGGTCCAGCAGCTCCTGTTTGACCGTTTGCTTTATTTACGTTTCTTTTGTGGTTTTAGTTTCGTTTTTGTCAAACATTTGTAACATGATTGAAATAATAAAAAAAATACCATTCAATTATCACTGTCCACTCACATTTATCATCACTATTCCAATTACTACATGTCTGCTTGAAAGTAATTGTTAAATATGCAAATACACATATCGTTTGTTTTCATTAACGGCCGAGGTGTGCGGCACTTTAAATGTTGCTCTCGCAAAGAATTGTGGGTCGGCGTAATCTCCTTTCCTATGGCATAGGAAGGTCCGTTGCATCCTATGCTAAAGGAGCTCTGAAAGGAAGTATTGGAGCTCCTTTGCTTTGCATTTAGAGAATTCGAACGGCTCTTATCATGGCGGCCGCTTGTTTACTTCCGGGTCACTTCTTCAGTTAGGATCCTTCCTAAGCAAAAAAGACTATTCGACTGCACCCTAAGTTTTTGGAGTTAGTCTATTTTTTCCTGGATCTTTTGTTTTGTACATTTGCCACCTTTTTGAGTTTTTTGGAATAAAGACCATTTACACTGCCTCTGCATCTGAGTCCTCCCTCCTTGCCCACAACCCTGATACTCCCATTATGCTGGAACACTGTACAAATAAAGGATTAGCTTATCTTAAATGTCGACATCCAGGTCACTAATATTATTTCATTTCTAAGGTTGGAATTGACATTAAAAAGTAATCAAGGCTTCCATTCACAAGAGTTTACATTATAAATAAAGCTATTAATTGTTTGAGATATGAAGAAGGGTTGGATCTATTTCACTCCTTTTTGGAGATTTAATACTTATATATGTTGGTTATGAATGTTGTTTATTAGAATTCGATTTTGAAAGTTTGTTTACATTTCATTGTATTTGTCATTTTAGTTGTTTTTTAATATTTGTAAGATGTTTGAAATAAATAAATACAAATTTAATTAAATGGTTTTCACTGTCATTCACATTTATCAACACAATCCCAATAAGTATATGTCTGCTTGAAAGTTGTTTATACTATACATAAATTATATATACAAAGTGTCAAATACTCTGAAATTAATATTATTCGCGGATGACACAAATATTTTCTGCTCGGGGAGTGACTTGAACCAACTTGTGGAAACAGTAAATCAGGAAATGGCTAAACTTCAAGTGTGGTTTAATATAAATAAATTATCACTAAATCTTGGGAAAACGAAATACATGGTATATGGTAAAAGAGGCTGCAACAACAGTCCCAACATTCAAGAATACTCAAACTATATGACTTAATAAACTATCGCACAGCACAAATGATGTACAAGGCTGCTAGCAAAAGCCTCCCTCACAACCTGCAAATACTCTTCATAGAAAGAGAGGAGAGACACAATCTTAGAGGGAACATGATTTTCAGGCAAAGGAAGGTACGAACTACGTTAAAATCCTTTTCCTTATCGGTCACAGGCGTTAGACAATGGAATGTGTTAGAAGAAGAAGTCAAAAAATCAGCAACACTAAGTGGCTTTAAGAAGAAGTATGTAAATTCAACTGTTGACCGGTACAGATTAATACATGAGGGTTGAAAAAGGTCTGAGGCACGAATCAGCAGACATGGTGTTGTGTCGGGATGGGAGCATAACAAATGAACATTCTGTACCCAAACAATAAGTTGAACCTGAGAAGCTCGTATGGTACGATGTCAGTTGTACGTAGCAGGGAGTACAGCTCTCTGTACCACCTACTGCTGTAACATGTTATGTCAAATGTCACAAGTAAAAGAAAATGTTATGTCAAATGGAAAACGCTAAATATAAGATAATATTATGATGACGATTTTATCCTGTGGGTAATGGGGGCGGGACTAGACAAGCCTTGGCTTCTCCCGCTTTCCCTTTCGGCCATGTGTATTGTATTATTTGAACAAAGTGTGATGATGATGATTTAACTGACATGCCCGAAATAAATCAATAAAAAAAAAATAAAAATAAAAAAGTAATTCATGTCAAATATGCAAGATTGGCATATTGTCGGTTTTCATAAACAGCCGAGTTGTGCGTCACCATAAATGTAAATGTTGCTGTCGCGAGGAACTGTGGGGCGACGTAATCTCCTTTCCTTGCGTAAAGGAAGGCCCAGTGTTTCCTTTTGCTAAAGGAGATATAAAAGGAAGCATTGGAGCTCCGTTCCTGAGCATTGACAGAATTTGACCAGCTCTTATCATCGCTGCCACTTAGATACTTCCAGATCATTTATTCCGTTTGGAACCTTCCATAATGAAAAATACTTTTCGACCGCAGCCCTGGTACAGTAGTGTGCTGTGTGCTTTCTCTCATTGTTCCTTCAGTGTTTTGGAATTGACTCACGCCTTGGCCATGTTCTGCGTTCCACACCTGTTTCCTACTAACCTGTGTTTTCCCGTGCTCTTCCCTGTGTGTCTCGTTGCTTTATCTGAGTTTTTCCATGTGCTTAACCCTCGGGTCATCGGGAATCCATGGTTATGCCAGCCAGCTTCCTGCCTTCACTGCTTGCTCTTTTTGTTTAATAAAATATATGTATATATACATAAATAACATTTCTGTCGTTAAGAAGCTGTACCTTCCTCCCCTGCCTCCATGTTGGCGCTCATCTTTTGACACTGCACCCGAAGTTTAAAAGCTGCAGCTGGCTGAAATAATTAACTTTTTGGCCATTTGGGGGAAACAAATACTGGAACTTGGACATGCTGCAGCGCCATGTTGCTGCGGTAGCCCAGAAGTGACAAAGCAAACACTGGATCTATAGGGAGCCTTTCCTAACTTAAAGGGCCCATATTATGAAAAACAGGTTTTCTCTGGTCTCTACACCTATAAACTGGTCCTCCCTGAGCCTGTCAACTCCCAGGATGAGGAAAACAAGCGACTTCTGCATGGTCTCTGCAGCCCCCCCACTGGTACAACGGTGCTCCTACAGGCTGTTCAGATTCAGCTCCTGTTGTTACGTTACAAAAGGAGTCATTTGCATAGGCCGACCTCCCCTGCTAGATGAAAGGAGATTTCTGAGAGGAGGCGTTTCGCAACACAGCACGGAGAGCGCAGACCGACAGCGCAGACGGAGAGCGCGGACAAAGAGCGCAGACCGACAGCACACACAGAGAGTGCAGACCGACAGCGCAGACGGAGAGCGCGGACAAAGAGCGCAGACCGACAGCACACACGGAGAGCGCAGACCAACAGCACGCACGGAGAGCGCAGACCGACAGCGCTCCAGAGAGCGCGGAGAGCATGGCTCGACTTACCGGTTGTGGCACTGGGTGATCCGGCTGGTGCTCCATGGTGCGGGTGAAGCTGGAGACAATCCTCCCTCTGTCTCATGCGCTCCGGTGCGTCTTCATTGCTGCCTCCGGTCGGGAACCCGGGGCACGTGTCCGACAGAGCGGCGTGCGCGTTTCATTTTTACGGCTACGGTCCGTGTTAGCTTCTATGTGTGTGCTAACCACTTCACATCAGGCTGCTTCAGTAACGAGGGCAGGGTTACCAACTCTCACGCTCCTGGTGTGACTCACGCTTTCACTATGAATCTCACGCTGTCACGTACACAAACGACATGGGAGTGTCATGCCAGGAGCTTGAGAGTTACCCTGAACGAGGGCCAGTACAAAGCTGGCTTTGCCTCGACACTGACCCTCATAAAAGGATCTGTCCCAACCATACGGGACCCAGCAACTTCACCTGAGCCACATAGGCGAGCCATAGCGATACATCCACCGTAAACATTGGCACATGCTACCGCTAGCGTAAGCGGCATCCTCTCTCTCCAAGGAGGTGATGACAGACGGAGCTCATTAGCATTTAAAGGTGCAGACACAGAATACAGCCTGTTCTCTTTTAGACAGTTGAAATTCAGGACCATGTATGGGTTTGGGGATATGCATGTTGAAAACAGTGTTGTTGGATCTCTGACAGCTGTGTGGAATTGAGGAAAAACAGTATAATATAGGACCTTTAACACATTTGGGAACAGGGGTGAGCGGAGGTCAGTTGGTTACAATGTCACCACTTGATGCCACAAAATTTTGTAAACTGGTCCTTTAACACAAATAGTGAAGAATCCAGCCTGGGAAGAGAAACTTTCTTAAAGGCACTTTGGGTAATTCCCTCCATATGTAAAACACTATAATTGATCAATATAACTGCTTACACGGGCCTTTAACCTTGTTTAACTTGAACTGTTTTTCTATCTGCGGTTGCATTTCTAGTAGCAGTAGCTACTGCTGCAGTCGATGCCAGTTTTAATGATTTGAGAATATGGACCATAAACCCCGGGAACACAAGGGACTACGGCTCTCTATTAAGTTGTCATGGTGAATGTTTTAGCAAACGGTTGCATATTCAGACACACAGCAGACACGGAGCAACATGATCATTTATTTGGACTTTGTGTTTCTCACTGCCTGATACATGTTAGTCAATAGTCTCCTTTTAGCTGAACACAATATCATCCGTTCAGCTCGGAGGAGGGCTCATTTTTGTTTTGGTCCTTGTAGCTCGTAGTCTGATATTACGGTGGGACGGAGGCATCATTTGTGTTTGAAAAACTTTTCACTTCTGATTTATTGATCCCGGAAAATCGAATCTGTGAATATCTTTCCAACTTTACCGAAGTTTCTTTGAAATAGTCCGCCAGCAACAATCCACCTCAACATCGTCACCGTCAATATCCGTTACCGTTCACTTCCGTGTTTTAGGTCACTTCCGTGTTGTAGGTCACTTCCGTTGTGGCTTTTGTATTTGGCCTGACACCTCTTGGCCACCGTAAACTTCCCGTCGTTCTACACCGAAGAACCGAGAAGTTACCAAAAATGCTAAATTTAAAATTGTCATTGTAACGGACTTCCTACTGCACTCATGCAGTCAGAGGAAAAATATGTTTGCTCATCAATCTGCTCGCATCACCGAGGACAAAATGCTTACGAAGTTACCAAACTCGTTTGGGCTAGCTTGATAGGTTTGCATTTGTGTGTGTTGGATCAAAGTTCCTTTCAACTCTTATCAAAATATTTAGTTCAAAATTATTTGTAGAGATAAATGTTTACAGTTAATGTTTCATTTGGTTTGACCTATGATTCTGTGTGAGAACGATAAGCAGTGTGTTAGAAGGAGCCAAGTTTGACCATCAGGGCGAGATTGTGTGTGATCAGCATGTTTTATACAATTAGGGAATCACAATACAAGTAGTTCTATTGGAGGCCCTCCTGGGCCGGCCCCTCCTCAGGATCGGGTTCAACTAGAATCACGGCCCCTGCGTGTAGCATAAAGACAGAGCGTTTCCAATGGCTTGTTGAGTAGAGTAGGAGATGGGGGTTGAGGTCAAAGCTGACGCTTGGCTGGCTTCCCCTCCCCTTTGCTTCATTTTGTTTTCTTTCCTTTTTCTTTTCGCTGTTAATTCTTCTTTTTGTATTTTTCGGGTATTGTTACTATCAGTAACATTTTTACTCTTAACAACTTAGAGTTCCTACGAAGATCACTAAGTATTCCGAGTAAGCTATATAATTAGTTAGCCAAGAATCAACGTCACGCCACCGGTCGCTTCCCAGCAGCAGCAACCCGAGGCAGAGACGGCCTCCAGACCAGACGACCTAGGAAACCACCGCAGAGCGGCGCCCACGGTCCTGAACCATCCCTCGGCAGACGGCCTGCAAACGGCAGTGCCCTAATTCACCGACGGGAAGAGTGACTGCTTGGGGTTCCGAGGAAAAGCTGAGACCACGCTGCATAACGTAAGACCGACACAGTCTACACTCAGTGGGTGACCAGAGTTGAAGCAAATGGTGAAACTAATTAATAGCGTTCTCTAATATTTTATATCTGTTGAGGCATTATGTTTTATTATGAGGAAAGTCCAAATTCTTAGGAGAAACACACACTCGTCCTTATTGCCAAACTCCCTATCTTCATGGTTAATCAGTTATACTTCTTGTATGTTTATGTGTGTTTAGTTTAATTCCACTTATACTATTTTATCCCCTTTGTTTAATCCTTAATTAATCAATAAATTCCCCTAAATCATAAAGTCGTTGTCCGTTGATATTTCTCCTGAGCAGAATACAAAGATCCCTATTTCAAGAGCTTATGATCTGAGGAAATGATACTGATTTGTTTAATTATATTGATTAATTGTTCATTTATAAATTAGTGGTCATTAGAGTAATTTAAGTGAACCCTATAAAGTTCTGTCTGACCAACAGATAGTGCCCCTTTTTACGAGAGCAGGTATTAAAATAGTATATTAATACACATTGATATACATATTTTAATATCATCCTTAGTTACATTACATACATTCCTACAGTATTTATATGAATTTAGTTGTATTAGACTGCTGCTTGCTGCCTAACTAACTTGGGAAATGATGATTGTGTGTCATGAGAACAATCCTTCGTATAATTCTATATGATAAAATTGAGCAGTCGGGTCAAATTTAACAAGAGGTTAGTGGAATATAGTCCATGTTTACCTGCACTCTCACAAATCCATTATTAACAAGCCACCAGCAGCTGAAAACATCAACTTATTTGCTACCAGCCAGTCTCATGCTCCCTCCAACTGCCCCCTGGACATGTCATTATTTACCCAATTATAACAAGACAGCATTTGTATAATGCTATATCCACAGCTTTCCAACCAAGCCCTATTTAATGATGTATGACAGAGTGTCTGCTTTGCCTCCCCTTACGGTCTCCTGATTGGCAGACAAGCACTTGACACAACACCAAGAGCAAAAAACACTCCTGCTTTTGCAAGGTTTTTATTTTTTTTACCATACATATCCTCATAACCAAAACACCTTCATGGGTGTGATACATCACGTGTGATTGAGGAAGGTTTACATGTGATCACATGACAGCAGATGTGGGAGCATGAGCATGTTGAAGCTTTATGTGAAAGGTTTATATAACACACACACACACACACACACACACACACAGACGCACACGATGCTCAGGGCCTGGATAAATATTTCCGATTTTTGCCTTGATCTAGTCAAACAGTTAATCGTGTAAGGCTTTACTTTGTTAAAGTCCTATTTCAGACAAATATGCTAAATTAGATTTCTGGAATAAAAAGCCCTGTGGGAGGAATGGCTCTGTGAGTTCCACTCTGGCCTTCTAAATTTGTGTGGGTTGCTTTAATTGGGGCTAAGTCTTATCAAAACCTTGTAGTATTTTTCTAGCCTAACTGGAGGTTGCCATGGCAACATGCCAGTAGGTAACAGAGGTCTTAAACACAATCGGAGAAACAAGAAAACATCTTACAAGCTGGAGACACCAGACCGACTTCTAAAAAACAGCTAATGAGCATCCGAGTTTGTCACATTATATAAAACAATGACTCACAGGGTCTGTATGATGAATGTCACCGCTTTGTAAACGCATTTGTGTTTATCGTTGGATCTCATCTCTAATGAGACAAAACTATGTCAACCAATCAAAAGTAAAGCAACAGTCCCACTTAATCCCTGATATGCATCATATACAGAAACACCTCGGTCGCAAAAGAGCGTGTGGACTTCCTGTTTAAACACAGACCACCATCAGTAATGGTTGGTGATAATAGGAAAATGTATGTCAAAGGAATAATTGCCTCTACACTGGTAGTTTCATTATAAAACACACATTCTTGCATTACGAGGCTGCAACTTCTCACAACTAAGCCCATCACATAATCCAGCAAAGTTGAAGCAAAACTAACCACATCATGTTTGTAGCTTCAACACACGTTGGAGGAACTTTCTCTTGGAGAACTGTATTGAGTCGGAAGTAAAGAAATATATTGGATTTTGACTCAGACTTGCCAAACATCATATTGCACTTTGTGGTTAGGTCTTGCAGCACATATCGGATCTTTAGGTAAACAACGTCACTGCAGAGCTCGAAAGAAACCTGAGCAATAACAGAGCAGCCTTTCGCTCTGTGTATTCGTGTACAGTGCATTGGCCCATAGCCAAAATGCTGCTTTTATTGATTACGTGTGAAAGTCCTTTTGTCCAGTCCACTGGCAAATTATTGAACATGTCATTAGGTATGCAGCATATTCTAGTGTCGTCAGTTTAGGAGGTGCATCCGTTGAAATCCCTGATCATTATTGCTTTAGCTCCACTGCTGTCATGGAGGGAAGAAGACAGCTCAGAGAGGGATTTGTAAATTGTGGAAATCAATATTAAAGCTATAATTTATACTCGATCATTTAAAAGTCACAAAACATAATTAAAACACTTACAGCAGGAGATTCTTAAAAAAAAACAACAAAAAAAACAGCAGCTGTCAAGTTTTATTGTCAATCTTTCAGAATCGAAGAGTAAAGGCACTATTGGAGTCACACTTTTGTCATTTCTCATTCAGCAATCCTTAAGGGAGTGTAAGTAATAGCTGCAATAGACCAGAATGCAATACAGCCAAAAGAGATTTTGTTTGAGGAAGTGGCGCGACTACAAGCTCCAGTTTTCTGTCTGTAGTACTTCAGTCATCACCGGGTTCACATGCCTGTAGTGTACTGTGCTGCAAAACTGAACGGCCACACGTCGCTAACAGTCAAGCTGTTTCTGACTGAAGAGAGGTGACATCTTCATCACAAAGCAGGTGACTGCACTGAAGGATCTGATGAGAAATGCTGTTTCTGTGGATGCATGCACACATGGTGAGATCATGTGGCAACAATAGATGGCAGTCTTGCCTTCAGTTTACACAATGCACAGACATCCTGCCGTGTCTTCTAATCCTCACTTATGTGTCTTCCACGGAGCTGAGAGCGATTTGTTTTTTCACCTCACACCTGAAACACTCAGGCTTAAAATGTCAAAATAAACAGTTGAAACCTGGACAAAGCCAGATAAGAGACTATTTGCAAAGGAATTAAAATGAATTAACCTCAAGGAAGAAACGAGGATTCGTCCAAAGCTGATTAACGGAAGTTATTATCCGTCCCAAACGACTAAGACATGCACACAGCAGCAACTGAGAGGCAAACCTGGAGGCAACAGGCAGATGATTAATCACACAAGGCTAACTTCCATGAAGGCTAGGAATGAAACCTTGACTTGACTAAATCCATCACGTTTGAATTTTATTTTTCACACAAGCATGGAATGTTTTTTTTCTCTCACATCTCTGATCACATCCTTTATTACTAACTGCACATTATTCATATTAACCTAACAGGTGTTGAAATGGTGCATTGGGCAGCAAGGATGGAGCTGAGGCTTTGTCGTGATGGAGGAGATAGAGAAAGCTGCAGGAAAAGAGAGGAGAGGAGGGAAAGGTGGAGACGTGAGAGGAGGAGAGGTGGAAGGGGGGAGGGGGCAGAGAGGAAGGAAAGCAAAAGTGGTAACAGGTAAATGAAGGTGATGATGAGCAGAATAGAGGAAACACAAAAGGTGATAAGTAGAAAATCGAGTTAGGGGACAGGTGCAGAAGAAAAGGGAAGTGCAGAAGGAAGGAGGTGCAAGAGAACAGAGAGAAGGTGAGGAAGAGAAAGAAGAAAGTATAACAGGAAAATGGGGCGAAAAAAGGAGAGAAAAAACAAAAGGAAAGGAATGGAGTTGCCAAATTTGTGTTGGGGAAAGGAAAGGTAAGGGTCCAAGACCAACAAAAGGAGGTTCAGGGGGGGCAACAATCAGAAAGGAGATGCAGGTCTGCCATAAAGACAGAAGGGGGAGGTGTAAAAGGAGGTGCAAGAGAAAAGGTAGGAGATAGAGAAGAGGAGGAAGGGTGTGCAAATGGAGAAAAGAGGAGGTGCGGAGGAGAGTGGACCAGATGCCAGCTATACAGCAGCGCTCCACTAATCTGTGTCTGTCATGCTCCGCATATGAAACACCAAGTGATGACCGCTGTGATTCACTACTGCTGGCTACGGACCAGCCACTGGCCACTGGCCACGCGTGTGTGTGTGTGTGTGTGTGTGTGTGTGTGTGTGTGTGTGTGTGTGTGTGTGTGTGTGTGTGTATGTGTATGTGTGTGCGTGTGACTCCGTTCAGTGAGTAGGTTCCTTTTAATCGCAGATTTGCTTTGACATGATTCGTGACGACCTGCCTCGAGGGGGGTTACAAAGGACTCACACACACACACCCACACACACACACACACACACACCCACCCACACACACACACACACTTTAAATGCTTGTGAGCCCTCAAAATAAGATTCCAATTTTACATAAAATTGAAATCCTGCAGAATCCAGCGTTGCTCGGGGTAACATTACACGCACTCACGCACATGTAATTAGAAATTAGAGAACAGTCTCGTTTTCCTCATGTGAATCAAACATAATCGCACTTTCACAGGTGTGTGTTGCTTTGTTTCTGTGGTTTAATTCACCACACAACTACACACAAACACACACACACGGAAGTTAAATGTGTATATCGTGGAGGAAACAGTGCTGTCATCTCACATCTACATCTACAGCAGCGGACCCTGAACCACCCAGCCAAGTAGCCACTAATGGAGGCTTGATTGACAGGTATGGACTCACCCTGTGACTCACTCTGCCACAGCTGTGTGTGTTTGTGTTTGTGTGTGTACAACCCTTTGTCTAATGGAGGCAGTGGTCGCAGGTAGAGAAAAAAAAGATGCATCAGTGCATTAGTGGAGGGACGAAAAGGGTTTTGTACGTTTATGTACATTCACACTTTGATGTAAATGTACACACCGTTTTTATATAATTAATTCAACAATTATTTAAAGAGACAGTGTGTAGGTATAACTCCCATCTAGTGGTGATTGTATTGTATTTTGCATTCAAACGAATACTGAACTCTAGCTCATCGCTTTGTTGCAACTACGGTAGCCGTTATGTACCAAGAAGCTATGACAGCATGTCATCCAATACCTCTTCACCAGTTTTCCAGGTGATGGGGTTGATATTTCAAACAAACATGTGTGATAAGTAATTACTCCTCGAGCAAGATTGTGATTTATGCTGCCATGCTTTTATTGGTTTATTTTTGGTAGCCTACCATCACTATGTCGTAGCCTATAGCATCAGCTAACAACCAGACACACAACAAACACAAACGACTAAACCACGAAAGTGCTTATTTTGCTCTGCAACACTGACTGTAAAAGGCAAGAGGTCAGACGTCCACCACGGGCGGATGACGAAGCTCCATAAAAGTCGCTCTCCGGGAGGGACAGCGAGACATGGCCGCACCGTTGTCCGGGAATGGATGCATCACGGGCGGATGAAAAAGTCACTGTCCACCTAAATGATGATTTCACTCTTCTATTTGTTTAAAGCAAATTCATTTCTGTGCTTCATCAGAGCTATGTAAATGGCCTTGGTGATGAGTCTACCTCATTCTCAGTGGCAGGGAAGAATAAGAATAGAAATTTTAAAACCCATTTTCCTTCTAAATAAGAAAGCCAGATCAGCGTGTAAATAGCTTTTGTACACACAAAAGCTCAAGGCTTCACCGTACTGGCCTGACATTTTTCTATAACCAACGACTGAGGCACAAAGTAGACAAATGAAAGCGAACAACAATTACAATGACATAGGAGCAGCAAGGAGGATTTTTAATGCCAAAGAGTCAGTGAAAACTTTTAAGTCTCTTTTTCTATTTGTAACAGAAAATCGACCAAAGAGAAACTCAAAATTGCACTCAGTGGAGTGCAAATCAGGTGTGTCTAACAACCACTGCTGTAAGATCTGATTGGATGAACACAAAACACAATTGTCTGACCTTGGCTTGCAAAATCTGGACAGGAACCGTTTCTAATCCCGGAAGCAGTTGTCGACCATTAGAAGCCAGTAGAGACAATGGCCATATGAAAGATGTATGTAGTTAAAATTGATTTTTCAAAAATGATTAATGACCAAGATCAGGCTGATGGGTCCAGTAGTCTGCAACATTAGCTGTGGACAACACATGGCGGAGACAAAGCCTAAAGAATTACAAAACATTTATTTCCTTATTTATTTATTTTTTTTATCAAAATCAAATACATTTTTCTCCCAGGAAAACAAAAAATGATGTGTCCCTACATCAGCTAGTACCAATGCATGAGGGAGAAACTGTTGCATGAATCCAAGCAGAATACTGGAGAGTCAGCTGTCACATTAATGAAAGCTCCAAAGTGACGTGGGTGGGATTCGATGGAGAGGCTGAGTGCATGAATAAACAGCAGCAGATGATGTCACCAAGCAATGAGTGTAAACAAGTTATGTGTTGTAATAATCTCAGCAGACATTTTGACTTGAAGGAAAAGCACAGGTGTTACTAATAACATTAGTTCTCCTCAAGTGTCCCAGGAAGTCATGACGGTGTGACAGTGAGCCAACATGTTGTGAGAATATCTAAATAAAATCAAATGTCTAATAGAATCAGTTGAGCTAAATGATTTAAAACACTGTTGTTTGTATCAGTTCACTTGTTGAGAAACTGCAACAAATACATAACACAGGAAAATGAATTTATTCTATTTATATGGTGTGATTATAATGCAAGCAGTGGTTAAACATCTTGGAGTAATGCTAAGATACAGCCAGTATTTCACTCTGTCGTGAGCAGTAAATGGAGACGTGGGACACTTTGCATTGTCGGGCGTAGTGTTGCATGACTTTTACATTACTGTAAAAACATATAAAATGTGTGGCATTGCATTGTCAGATTCTTGGCAGAATGTTGCCATGGACACTTCTTTTTTTTTTTTTGTTCCACTGTGTGATTTTTATAGGTCACTATCCAGACCATAAACTTCCCACTCAGAATTCCGACGCTCAAATAAAACGGCAGACAGTAAAGATGGTGCACTATACGGTAAATAGGAAGCGATTTTGCACCGTCGCTGTTTGTTGGCATCTTGCACTTCTGGTCCACGCCCTAATTAGTGATGCCACAGGTGTTTCCAATCAGCCACAAAGCCAAAAACACTAGCCGTGATAGTGAAAGCTGCTCACTCTACCAGGATGAAGCTCCAGTGCTCATAATGCCGTGAATTGGGACATTGCTGAGGGCATTAAGGAGCAAAAGTTCGATTAGGAGTAAAAAAATCAAGTAATTTCTTCCGTGCTGCCTTCCATCGGCAGTGGGATCACAGCCGCCATCGTTTATTTACCACACAAGAGCTCTGATGGTGGGTTTGAACCAAAGAGGAGTGAAGATCTTCAGACGGTAAGAGTCCACAAAAACAACATGAAGGTGATAGGGTCGCTGTTTGTTTGTATCATTTGTCAGTCCGCTTGTATACAATCAGCTGTCATATATAAATGTAAGGCATTTCTTATTGGTCCATATTAGGTGTTTAGAATTTAGCAAAATCAATAGTCTGAAATGCCCTTAAAGGGAAGGCGATGGCAGAAATAAAGGAATTCTCAGTGTCTGTCTGTTCTGGCACATTTCTGTCCTCGCTAATAAGAACCTCACTGGCAGGTTTGACATTGCTGTGTGTGCGCGGTTGCCTGTGTGTGTGCGGTTGCCTGGTGTGATCTGACCAAGTGCAGCTCGTGGTTACAGCTTTGAAGAGCAGTCTAATAATGCGTCCTCTTGTTTGGGCCTCGCAGCTGCTGTTGTGTTTGTCTTGGCAGTCATCAGAGGTTGAGGACGGACGCAGAGCCGCTAGGTTCCCAGTGTCCCAATGTCACACAGTGTGTGCTTTCTGCATGTGTGTGAGTTTTAAACCTCTGACTCCAATTTCTGGAAGGTTGGTGATGGGGTTGGCAGAAGGGTATGGCAGTGATGGTAAGGCTTTGAATTTGAGCTTTTGGGAAAAAGTTTAAAGGAAAAGTTGAAACATTGAAAAGTTGTTGGAGTTTTTTTTTTCTTTTCTTTTTTTGGCATTTTCTCAGACTTCCCAAATCCCCTGGCCTCTGTTAAAAAATCATTCTCTGAGCTGAACTTGCTACAGTCTGCCTCCATGTCTTTCCCTCCCCTCAACCTTTTCCCTGCACTAATTTTAGGGTCACTCTGGTGTAAATGAGTGCATTGTTCCAGAAGGGGAAGGCTGGCTTTGCAGAGAGGATTATCTGTTGGTGTTGAGCTGTGGGATTCAGTTCCTTCTGGATTATGAGCCGGTCAGCGAGCTGCATCACTAAGCTTGTTATTATTGTTTTGGGAGAAGGAGACTGTAGAGGAAATCGGAGGAAAGAAGGAAATGAGGATATAAAGTGGAAAGGGCAGAGAGGGAGGGAAAATAGAAAATGGAGGGCGATTGTGTTTAAAGACGGTGTACAAGCCCAGGCCAAATCTTTAATGATTTACTGCATTTGGAAGGAAGGACAAAGATGAGAAACAGCAGAAGGATAGAAAATCGCTGCATCTGCAGAAAGCATCGTCAGACACAGGTTTTAATGGGAAGGAACAAAATATGCTTAGATTTGCTTTTTTTTCTCCCTTTTTTCAACTCGGCAAGGAAACCTGAGGTAAAAAACCCTCCTTGAGTAGCAGACAGCCTTCAGTCTGACAGACAAGAACATGACTCATGAAGGATGAAGACATACTGGACTGCAATCTGTCTGTTGAGAAACAACAATCTTATGTGGCTTTTCAAAAAATATTTTGAAGGACCAGACAATTTCTCCAACCTACACTATATTGAAAAAATATGGCAGGTACTTATGGGTTATTTAAAGTGCACAGGGCATAGAGAGAAGAGACGGACTGGGTGACTTTCCAGGAAATAATCTACATACCATTAAAATGATCAACGAAGATCGATCCATTTGAACAGCCCCACAGAATGTTGCACTGATTTGCTGCATTTTAATCTCAGAACATTAATAAAGCACCAAACAACCATTTGCAATGTCAAGATATAGTGGAGTAACGTCGGCCTGAGCATGTTTATGTAGCCGGGACGACCTAGCATGCATTAGAGTGTAAGTGAGTTTCTCTCTTCTGCTTATGTGTTTTCCAAAGTGGAGAGAAAGTCAGTCTGTAGCCGTGGAGGTGTCCCAGGTGTCATGAATGGGCTTTAAATAATAAAGGTTTATTTTAAAGGATATCAGCCACTGTAGGCCTACCATAATTATACTGTAAATAGTTATATGGTATACATACCTGCTTGCTCAGCACTCACCTTGCCCCCGCCCCCTCTTCTATGTCCAAATTTTATGATGGAATCTTATGAGATAGGGAGCCTACTATAGCCTGTTAGTCCAAGATCTTATTTAACATTAAGAGTGCAGAAATTATTTAGAAACACACAACGCATGACATGTCACATCATGTCTTGTCTTAAATGTCTTGTCTGTCAACCACATCCATGCATGACGGCTGTAAATAATTACAATTGTGTTTTACACTATATGGCAATAAATTGAACCTTGAAACTTGAACACAACAGCAGCTTTATATATAAAATCCCAAAATACAAAAACCATCGCTTTGGCGCCCCCCCTGGTGTGGCGCCCCTAATACTAACCTTGGCAACAATTAAAGGTTGAGTATTTCCTTCTATTCAGAAACACTTTCTGTTATATTACTTGAAATCCTCTAACATAACGATAGCCATCAATACATCAAATGCTCTGACATAATAAAAAATCTGTGGCCGTGGCAGGGCTATAAAAACTCCGTCCAATCAAAAAAGTCGGGCTGGAGAAAATAAGTGGATGGCCTACCTGTCTGTCAATTCTTACCTCTTGAGAGTGCACACCGATCCCCAAATTTTCAGTTCGGCGATGTGTTCAAAGTCAAAGTCTCTTTGGTTTTTCCAAATGACCTACTCAACCTTTAAGTGGTATAAAATAAGTGGCTCTGTCGTTGGAAGCCATGTGTAGTCAATCAATCAATCATAGATGTGTTTTTTTAATGCTATGGGACATTAAAAAATATATAGTCAAATATATAATATTAAACAAAAACGATGGCATAACGATTAAAGTTCCTTAGCATCAATCTGAGGCCAGATGAATGAACACATGAACCATTGACTACAGTTGTATTCAACAACCACGAGCATGTGTTGCAAGCCCCATATTATTAAAAGGGTATCACACACTGCCAGAAAATCTGGTTCCAAAAAGTTGCTTTAGCTCTTTGACCTGTTGCAATAAAAAGCAGCATCCGTTAAGGGATGTCTCTGCCAATAATGTGAGCTGATGTTAAAGCTTCTTTGACAGAAAACAACAGATTTATACACAAAAAATGCAAACCACAAAAACATGCAACACGCTGGATGATCTCATGGTAACAAATATCATCAAGAGCTGTGGATTTAACTCCTAGTAGGCTGCTTAAAAGCTGTCAGTGGGAATTAGTTCAGGATTCAAGTTCACAGTCGAGCATAAATCTTCCCCTAGATGTTCACAAAGGAATATTAGCCTACTGTGCTAATATTGTCGCTGCATTTCAGTGAACTCGGCTTGTGAGTGATTAGGCGGCTCTGCAGTGGAGAGGACAGGTAGCTGCAATAATGCATAAAAGCAGTAATTACCAGAGTTTGGCAATCAGAAGAAGAAATAAACATTGAAAAACTGCCATAGCAAAGATTTTTACGATGTAATTTAATGTTTGCTGGCTGACTGGACTGCTGGTAAATTCCTCTTCCCATCTTCCATCTCTTCAGCCTGTCAGTGTTTTGACTGGGGCTGCTTCAGGTACTGTACTCTGCTGACACTGATGGTTGCACCGTGCACATCCTATGCACTCAGGCTGAAAACTCATCCTGGCATTTTCCTGGAGCTGGACTGGAGACAGGGGAGAAGGAGCACTCTCGCACTGACAGGCAGGTCCAGGGCCTTACTTATGACACAGTCATATCAAGGAAACCAGTGGCCGTAAAAATCCTGAGGATCTAATGCTGCTTCAAACCATTACAGCGAACTGTATTCTGTGTCTTCCCTCTAAACCACCGCAGTCTATGATTTCTCCATGGGAGGATATGCTGATTTTCATTCACACTAAAGAGAATACCTCCCTTTCTGGTTGAAGGTGTGTGAAATTATCTAGATTGATGACTGGAATGAAAGCTTGAAAGCAGTCTGATGGCACGGGATTGGTCATGAGGAAACATTCTCACAGATAACCAAAAGTATTTGGCTTGATTTACGACTCCCTCGGTAACTAAAGAGTGACTAAACTAGGGAAGATGGCACTTGGACAGCAGGAAAGTCCAAACTACTTTTGACAACTGAGTTGTCTCTGCTTTAGAAATCCTCCCCTACCTTCTGCAGAAACCATTGCTCAGGTTTGTAAAATAATGTTACTGTGTATTGTTTTGTTTTGAGTGGGCATATCTGCTGGATTGACAATCTGCGGTGTTCACAGGAATGGAACAGCTACCACTCGTTACATCAGTCTCTTTTCAAAATAAACGCCTCAGTAAATTTACTTAGTTTTAAGGTTTACTTATGCAATAGAATTACTTGAATAGATTAAGACCACACAATTGGAAAAGATTGTGGTTCAGTTAAAATCATCAACAAAAAGAAGTGGACGTCGTCATGGTGACGTCACCCATTTGTTTTGAAGCCTCGGCAGAGTTCAGCAGTTTGGCTGTAGCCATCTTGGATTTTGGTGGTAGCCATCTTGGAATTTTGGCAGCCAGTGAACGGAAGTGACCATTTTTGCGGGGGGATATGACAGCAGCAATCAATTCGAAGCGCGTTCAGAGTGTACGTTGACGGACCGGTGCCAGACGAGGGAAGGCATGTCTGGCGCATGGGGTAGATGCCTTTGTGGATGCAGCCAGCAGCCATTGAAATCGCTTAGCTAGCCGGCTAATTCAGGCAACTTCCGGCTTCCTTATTATTATAGTTCAAAATGGATCCCATTATAGCCAGAAGAGCGCTGCTACATGTTTAAGTAATTCAGTCCCTGTATACATACACAGGAACTGATCGTAAAGAACCGTCCTGTTCCCAACCGCAATGATTAACCTTTCCTTGATGTTTTGTTTACATCGGCTCTTGACATGTGCTTTCCCCGGTCGTACCAAAACAGGGATTTGATTGGCAAGCATCAGAGTAGTTTATTTGCATATATTTACATGACGCAATCTGATTGGATGATCGATCCTTTTTTCTTCGCGCGAGTGATGCAAACAATGCAGCGGAGAGAACCCACAATTCATTGTGACTTAAGCCAATGCAAAGTAAATGAGGTCCGTCAACGGAAAGGTACAGTCTGAACGTGTCCTTAATCCCAACGTAGCCACGGCCCAAAGCATACCCATCATGCTGTATTGAAGAAGACTCCAAACTAGCGATTGAGAGCATAAACTCATGTTTACTTTGTTTATTGAGATAATAAATCAAGTGGGAAGTAGGGTCATACAGAGTTGTATGGTGTTCATTAAAACGTCTGACATACAGTGTATATAAAGCTCTTTATTTTTGTTGTATTTTGTTTCCCGCTGAAAGGCATTGTAGCCTATAGGGAGAGAAGAAAGGACGTTGAGATGGGAAGAGGAGGGATGACAGCATAAGAAATGAGTTTCATGGTGGGAAGAAAGGCTCATATGAGTCAAAGGAAGGAGGATATGTGTAATAAAAAGGATGGTCGAGGTAGATTAAGGTAGAAAATGACAGTTTAAGGGTTTTCAGCCAAAAGAACAGCTCAGTTTTCTCTAACGGGACAAGTGTGGGCTCACAGCCATCAAGCCCTCTCACTGAACCCTTAGCTTGTTTGTAAGGAATTATCTAGGCTGTGGATTGATATATCATCAAAAGAAAAAAAAGATGACAAACAGCCATGATATGAATAACTTCCTTCTTTGGTTAGGTTAATGAGTGGATGTGTGTAAGACTGAATCCTATTCAAGAAAGGATGCTGATGTCTATATAGATTTCTTGTTTACTTATGTAGGGCATATAGAGGTATTACATTCAAGAGTAGTGAACAGTTCCTCACAGTAAGTTTAAACATAAAAAAAATGTGTGTCTTCAAATCCTTATACACACGTCCCGCAATTCTAGATAAAATGGCAAAGTCGACCACATTTCTACAGCGCTTTTCTACCTTAATGGACAAAGTGCTTTCCAGTTTCGCCTCTCGTCCACCCATTTGGACATGTGAATGTGAACAGGAGGAGCCATGAATTGAACTGCCAACCCTATGATTAATGGATGACCCGCTCTACCTCAGGAGCTACAGCTGCCTCGATATTAGTTTATTTTCCTGAACCCACAGCTGGGTGATTGCCTTCTGCTTAAATGTGTGAGTGGAGAGGAAGTGTAGCTAGCATCTTGTTACCACCGTCGGTAGCCGTGGTGGTGTCTCACGGAGAAATACTGGTGGCATATAAGTGATGTAAAATAAGTGGCTCTGTCATACTTTTTTTTTCTTTTTCGTAGATCTTTTGCTGGCTGGCAGCTGCATATTAGATTATACTTCCCCTAAAATGTAAAAAGGTGTGGACAAAGACTGCTTTCTTCTTGGGGGTCCCGTCATCAGCTCCGTCATGTATCTCCCCCGTGATTTATTGTTAACCTGTTTTGCAGCTTGCTTAAAAAATGGTGACATCTGATAGAATTCTATGCATAGTAATAGAATCGGCCAATCATATTTTGTCAGCTATAAAACTGGCACAAAAAAAAAACACAAACAAAATGCAGTTTTCAAATATCAGAAATAGCAAGTAGTAAGGAGCAAAAAATATAAATATAATATTTTTTACCTGTTCATTTTTGATTGGTGTTAAAAGAATTTTCTCGTAAACGAATAAATTCACCCAAGGAGGAGATCGGAGACAAAAGTAAAGTCGAAGTCTGACTTTTAATCTTGGCCAAGAAGAGCAGTTACAGTGCAACAACGTATGAGGATGCTACAGAGAAAGTGCTCAAATCACTGTTTTGACTTGAGTCTTTTAAAGGCACAGGAGAACGCGTCACTGAAAACATGTAATACAAGACATCATGTGCACAGGGCCCCTGATAACGGTTAGCTGTTCTGCAGGATAGCTTTAGGCCCTGTGCAGGTCGTTAGTGGAAATACTAAAGTCATTAACAGTTCAGCGTATATGTACCAAAGTCATGGACAGTTCAATATATGCTTTAAGGCATGGGACCTCCTAAGACATGGGACCTCAGAGGTCACCGTGGATGCTAAAGTCGTAAAAATACTGAGACCCCTAAAGCTCTAACACAAACAGAAGACACTAAAATCATGTGGTTATACAAAATTCTTATAACAACAGCTGAATAAACTAAGCTGCAGTTGGCTACATAGATACAAACAACATGGGCATTGGATTTCTGTTCTAAAACTTAGTGATGGTGTTTGATGCCAGGTATGGTGCATGTACTATATCCATATTTGATGTGATGTTGGCTATGATGTTTTGTGATCCCAAAAAGAGACAGAAACAGTGATGGAGACAAAAAGAGGGAGACAAGGGCAGTCTGCTCCCTTGGGTCAGGACTGTTATATAAAGATGGCATGTCTCCTCTAAGTTGATTTGGACGGACAAGTGTCAGTCAAAGTTGTTTCAGCTGTTCAGGGTGTTTAGAATTATGCTTCATCATGCCTCAGCATTACCTTCACACTTGCAGTCGCTACTCATACTGCCCTGTCTAACTATTAGATGTTTAGTTTATCACAGTTTACTGTTTAGTTATTGTTTTTCTGATTCTTATGGAGACTTGGCTCTTAAAGAAATTACTGCAACATTTTGTGCGCTTATTCACTCTCCTGCAGAGGCTTCGATGACGAGATCTGGATCACTATCACCATATGGTAAATATGTGAGATGTGTGAAACAAATAATATGAAAGGTGTCAAGCTAGCTGTTTCCTCCTGTGCTAAGCTAAACTAAATGCAGAAGCTTCTTATTCACTCTTCAGACACGAGAGATCATAAAAATAGGTTAAACTCATTTTCCAAAATAAAACAACTCCTTTTGCACAGGGGTTGCAACCACTGTACATTTTGGGCGAACAACTAAAGCATATGTCCCAGGTTCAAACGGAGAGTTAAAGACAGTAAACTATGGTATATTAGGGTTCTGCTGATGCTGCAGTCTGTGCTGCATTGTTGCAGGCTGGAGCTTAAGAGCCTTGCTCGCTGCACAGCCTGTCTGCAGCCCCAGCTGGCCAGAACTGAGCCTGAACCTCATCAGATACACAGGATGAATAATGAATGCACAGACAGCCAACTAGCCATCCACAGAGACAGCCATCCAACCTTTACACCCGTCAAGCACCCTGTCAGCCAGTCAGCCCGCCTTGCAGCTGGCTGCCGAATCAACAAGGAAGAGTGTTGGTCAGGAATCCAGTCAGTCAGCAATGTGGCCTGCAAGCCTTGCATCGAGCCAGCCAATGGCGGAGGCTTCCACCTAATCAGCGAGCCAACCAGCCACACAGGCAGCCCTGCAGTCATGCCCCCACTTGTTTTCCTGAGTCCCCCTGTGACCTCCATCGTCGTCTCTTCACTTCCTCTCCTCCCTGTCCTCCCTCACTCGTTTGCATCGTTCCCCGATGACCCCCCCCCTCCATCTAGCGCTCCAGTCTCCCTTCCCTTCTTCGTCTTCTTCATGTGCAAAAAGGGCAGGCCTGTCAGAATAGTTTAGCTACAATGCGTTGTTTTCTCTGAGGCGTAGACGGGGTCAACTGACCCAGACTCTGTATTTACTGTCGGGAAGGAGAAAGGGGAGATTCATAGCAGAAAGATCTAACAGTGTCTGAGTGTTTGACAATTCTGGTTTCCTTTTTGTGATTTCAGGCCTCAAAACCCAACCATTCGATTTGTAATGTAGGAACGAATTTACACGGACAGGATCAAACAGAAGTCACAGAAAATTAAATGAAATTTAAATAAAAATGAATTTGAGTGGAAAATGTAAACATTGATGTACCAACCCCAAAAAATACCGTCTAAAAAATATTTAACGTTGTGTAACAAGACAGTGCACATCATAACTGTTTCACGTAAGGGCTTCCTGTCTCTAGCATATAAAAGTCTATTTTTTTAAACAGTCCAGCACAGTGCTAAAACATAAAATGCACCCGGGCCACATTACAAGTCTGTAAACTGGACTGACTGACTGACTGACTGACTGACTGACTGACTGACTGACTGTGTGTGTGTGTGTGTGTGTGTGTGTGTGTGTGTGTGTGTGTGTGTGTGTGTGTGTGTGTGTGTGTGTGTGTGTGTGTGTGTGTGTGTGTGTGTGTGTGTGTGTGTGTGTGTGTGTGTGTGTGTGTGTGTGTGTGTGTGTGTGTGTGTGTGTGTGTGTGTGTGTGTGTGTGTGTGTGTGTGTGTGTGTGTGTTAAAAGGCCTCGCTGGGTTGCAGCCGTGCTCGCAGCTCTGTGAGGCAACATTAAGGCACAGCAGCACTTTGAGCTAAATGGCATGGCAACCTACTCAAAAAGACAATGCTACCATGTCAATGCTGAGCAGGTGTAATGTTTACCATGCTCACCGTCTTAGTGTAGCATGTCAGCATGCTAACATTAGTGAATTAAACACAAAGTACCACTGAGGCTGTTGGGAATGTCATTAGTTTTGCAGGTGTTTGGTCAAACTCCCATTGGAAAATCCCATTAATTAAACTGTTATAGTTGAGTTAACTGCTGCTGTGGAGCGTTTGAAATGTTCACAAATGATTTCACATTTTAGCATCACAGAATAGATTTCTTTGCTTTAGAAATGCACCAGAAAAGGGATCTGCTGCAAAATTAATCTCACATTCTGTTGGGAAAGCACATTTGTGTAAAAAAAACAAAACAATCCTCTGCAGTATGTTTTGTTACACAAAGGAGAAAACAGCTGTCATACCACTCAAATGTCAGCAAACTTCTTCAAGTGAGAGCACAGCTCCTGATGGTGGCTTTAAAGCAGCGATGTCATAATTCAAGGCAATGTTGTTGCAGCGATGACAAATGATATACACAGTACAAACAAGACTGCAGCGTAATTCTCTGCATGTCCAATGTGCAATTGATTCTGTGCACCGGGCCGTGCCGTAGTCCGAGCCCAAGCTCAAGTCAAGCACATCCTGGTTAAATTGCATAAGAGGCTGAGCTGCCTTTTGGGCAAAATAAACCCCTGTCGCTCTGCTGCAGACTGACCCAATCCTTTGCTGCCCCGTTCACACTGTATCCTCCCTCTCTCTCTCTCTCTCCCGCTCCTTTTCTCTCACCCTCCTTCCTGCACTCTTTCCCTAATGCTGCCCGTCCCTTCCCTCCATGTACCGTATGTACCCACACGGCGGAGCTGAGCCAAGCAGAGCTGCCCGGGCCCGTCTGCTTGCCGTGATAGTAACGGCTTTAATAAAAACACCGTTTGGGGGATGAGAATTGAATTTCATACTTGGACGCCCCGACACTACATGTGTTTCTTTTTAATAAAGAAAGGAGAGCGAGCAGAGTGAGGGAGAGAGCGCCGAGTTGTGCAGAGCCACTCGGCCAAAAGAAGATAGGCTGAGGCTTTTTCTCATTTCTCCTCACATTCGTGCTTCCTTAAGCTCAGCTGTGTGCTTGCTGTTCCATCAGAGAGCTGGAAGGCACATCTGGCTCGTCAATCAGAGCATTTCCATTCCTTTTTCCAGATAAGGTTGAGTGTTAGCCGTTTGTTTCCTCTCTCCCCCGTCTCTTATGCGTACGTAGAATGAGTCAACACAACATTTATGATCACTAAATGCTATACTTAGTGCTCAGTGCTCTCTATCACTGATATTACACATTAGTCAGTCAACTTCCATCCAGGTGAATTTTGTTTAGAAAGCTCTGGCTTGTTTACGTGTAGGAATAACTTAGTCTTCAGTGATCACCTTGAGAAACTCTCACAGGAGTAGAGGTGGGAATTAGAAATCAGTTTGGTAATTTGAATAGTTCCTTCAGGTCGGTTTAAAAACTTTTAGTCAGTTTCTAGGCTAGGCAAAAGTATCGCTTTGCAAATGTCATAGAGTGTGCATAAGATGTGGATGTTGTCACTGTGCCATGACCCTTTGGTTTGTGGACTATGGTTTTGAATCCTGGAGTTCAGCATTTTGGCTGTTGCCATCTTGGATTTTTGCAAGAGAAGTCACCATATTCAGACAGCAGAGGAGTGAAGCTGTTAACAAAGTTAGCTTCATAATTAAAGATAAACTTTACAGCTAACTTTTAAAGTCATCTAATCATTGCATTGGTAGTGTGGTAGTGACTCGGTAGCCACTATTTGACTCTAAATGCACTATAATTTACTCAATGAACATCATGTTGTATTGAAGAAGACTTGAAACTAGTGACTGAGACCACAAACTCATGTTTAGAATGTTTACTGAGATAATAAATCAAGTGAGAAGTAGGCTCTTTGGGTCTTCTTATAGACTTCCATACAATTGGATTCAGAGTAGAGAGAATATGAATCGGGGCACTTCCACCCCGCCTTCACCTTTCAGAACCACAGGTTGCCGTCTGATCTCAGGACCTACACGTTTTCAGAGCACTGTGGCGTCACAGTGTTGTTTGTGATCAGTTGTACATTCAGTCTGTTGCTCACTTACATTTTTTGTACAATTCGGTTAAAAACTACCCTTTTTCTTATTTATAAGAGCTGTCTGTAGCTCAGCAACCCAAAAGCGGTCACTGATCCTGATGATTCAGTATACGCATAAAAGTTTGAGGATCTGGTGTACTGAACAACCTCTTTGCAGTGGATAACTTGACTGTGATCTCTCGGAAACTCTGTACAAAAAAAATGCTGCCAAGCTACAAAGATGCAGATGAAATGATGATGCAGATTTTCACTTCAGTATCGAATGCTTGTAGTGCAAATACGAGGTACCGCTTCAAAAACTGAAGCTATCAGCTCCTTTACAAAGTTTACTGTGTTGTTTTTTTCATTTTAATTTATGAAGACGAGTTTTGTGAATAATCTTGTGACTATCTGGAGCCATGAAGATGGCATACAGCATCTGTCATACCTGAAGAAGGAGGAAATTGTTCCAATAAACAAAAACAAACAATTGATTTGTCTCCCTGTCATTTCCATCCTGAGATCTGTGAAAATCCATTTCCCCAGGTGTCGGGTGGGATAACTACATGTCAGAAATGTTCACGGGCTCCGTGGATGCTGCCGCTGACCGTGGTTGTAGTACAGTGAAAAGCTGATTGTATTCGTGCAGATGCAATTTCATTGACACAGCAAAACTCCCACACCAAATGATTGATTTCTTGGAGAAGTCATATGGAACCTTCCTGGGATGTTAGAAAAGATCCCAGCAGTACAACGCTCCCAGTGATCTCATTTTGCATTCATTTTGATTATTGTAACTGGTTCGCCCTCTCTCAAAGTAAAATGAGTCAGTTTCTCCTGGTTTCCACCTCTGGGTCTCCTGGAGCTCAGAGTATAAATAAATATGATATTGACCAAGTGTTGATTTACTTAACATATCTGACCCCAGCACAGTGCACCCTCGTGCTGCATGACCTCTGACATGCAGGTCAAGAAGCACACCAGGGACGGAAACGAAACAAAAATGCAGAATGTTCCATAGCGCTTTTTTTTTGGCATTCAAACCTTGCACACCTATATATATATATATATATATATATATATATATATATATATATATATATATATATATATAATACTTTCTGTGTATTCCACTCAAACTTAAAGTTTCTCTGCATCACATATTCATTGATTCATAGTTTTTACTAGAATAAACAAGGCGGTTGTGAAGCGAGGCCAATGCATGAACTTGCATTCTCTCTACTGGCCATCAGGGGGCGACTCCTCGGGTTGCAAATTCCGATAGAAGTCTACAAGGAAAATTATCCTAATTCTCAATTGATTTATTATCTCAGTTAAAATTGTAAACATGAGTTTATGGTCTCAATCACCAGTTCAAGTCTTCTTCAATACAGCATGAGTAAATTATGGTCCATTTAGAGTCAAATAGACCATAAAGCAGCTATGCTTTAGGGCGGGGCTTCTTTGTGTTTGACAGGTTGCTACCATGGCCACGCTACCAATGGTTTTAGCTACTAAGATGACTTCAACACTTAACTGTACAGTTTACCTTGAAATAGGGAAGCTAAGTTCTAACAGCACCAGCGCCAGATGGAACCAGATGCAGTAAGGGTGATGCTCAGTTCATCTTGTAGCTTTCTCCACAGTCTAAATATGGTCACTTCCGTTCACTGGTTGCAAAAATCAGCTTGATGGTTACTTACCATCATATGCTTGTTGTCTTCATAATCTCTCCTTTGTTTATCAAGGATGACCCTGATTTGCAAGATCAATATCCATGTTGTTGTATGACGGTATGGACAGAATGACATTAATGTCGGAGAAAATCCGTGATATTGTAGCAAAAGTTGTTATTTTATAGGTTGGCTTGTATTTAGCGGCATCCGAAATTCACTGTGTGTGTGTGTGTGTGTGTGTGTGTGGGTGTGTGAAAGTGTTTAATTGGTGTGTGACTAAAACAAATTATTCACGTTTGTTCTCACCTTTAGTCTGGCTATTTTCTGCAGGCTGCCCTCAAACAACAAATGAGTCACAAGGAAAAACAAAGCTCCACAAGAGAAGATATAGTACTTAATAAAATGCTTGCAGGCTTTCCCAACCATCTGCAGAGACTCAATAACAAGTTGCACGATTCCAAATATTGGCAGAAACATAATTCACCTTCTGTCAGAAGAACATGCCTTCATATACATATACCAAGAATGATTGCTGAAAGCTGTTTTGGAGATTGCGTCCGGTCACTCTGCATTATACATCATAGATGGAGGACGAGGGGGAATTACTCTGTTTGGGATGAAACATATTGTGGAGCAAGCAAGACAAGAAAAAATGGAGAGAATTAGACAAAAAAGAAATGTGGGCAGAAAATATATGGACAAGGGCTAACACAATCTCCCTGTGGTGCTTGGCGAAAGGTACAGTATCCGTCAACACCACCCGTCTACTTCAAGTGAACTTCTCCACACACACTTGAACTGCATATTGAAACTATACAGTGATTAAAAAAAATACATCAAAAATAATTGCGGAATGGAAGACATTACAGTTGGAGACACATTTGAGGAAGGGTTAATTATGACTCATTTAAGACTGAAAACTCAGGGTTTATTAATTTACGCTTGACTTGGTCATCGTCCCACCTCTGGTAGTTATACTGTATATTTCTCTGTAAGGTAGCAAACAAGCAGACTTAGTAAGTGTAATGTAGACTATATATATATATATATATATATATATATATATATATATATATATATATATATATATATATATATATTTTTTTTTATTTATTTATTTTTTTTTTCTCCACGTTCAGTTAGAGACTTGTTGGAGACACGTTAGCTTGGTGGTGCTAGAGGAGGGGAAAGCCTCCATCAAAAGAGGAGAAATGTAATGACAAATGCATCATCCGGTAGTAAATGGTCTCATGTAGATGCTGTTTCTTCATAGCCAGCTTGCTCACACTGGCCACTGCTAATCCTGCATTCAGGGATCAGCTGATTAAGTTTAGAGTTGGAGGGTGTTTGACCCCTGCAGCTTCATGAGGTTGAGTTTCTGGACTGTGTGCAGTCACTGGAGCTAACGAGACCATAATGTTGATGGGAAGTAAATGCCTCCAAACCACAGGTTGGCTGCTCTTTGAACCACCATGTCCTGTTTTCCATTTACACTACACATGTTGAATACAAACAAAAGTAATATAAATGAATATGATTTTGTTGTTCATTAAAGCTACAGTGAATGAGTTATCCCTCTCAGTGATCACTTGGAAGTCCACAAATATATACACTGACCCACAAATATTTCATTATGCACAAACTTTTTGTTTAAATTTGTGGTGTTAAATGTACAAAAAAAAAAAAACTATTTGCAAATTTACTCTGTAAATGAACTCTGTTAACAAGTATTTTCAGTTACACATATGAGGTTGTGACATTCCACAATATACAATCTATATACTCGGGAAGAAGGCTAACGTGGGATCTGAAAAGATGACGTGGAGCCTCTTTATTAAACGTTCATGATTCAGGAATGGGGTCTTCATTGTCGTCTCGAGGTGAGTGTGCTGTGTTTGGGGGACCTACACTTTACAACCTTGATGTTAGCTCTGGTAGCTGTGTGCAAGTTAGCTCAAGTTACATCATTTAGTTAAAGTAACGTGACAGAGATTTTGTATGCGGGGCATGGACACCATTAGCAGATTTAACAATAATTGGTCATTCATTCTACAGCTACACCCATTCGATTAGTCTAAATACTAAAATGCCGCTGTCAGGTGATCAATAGGCTAAATGTTGTTCCGGAGCAATCTGAAGCAAGGAATCTCTTAAAAAGACAGTTGGCCCGATCAATGCAAGATGATTATCATCCTTGCGACAGTAATTTAAAGGTTGAATGCTTTGTCAGACACTGGTGTGATCCTGCTCCATGATTATGGTAATGGTGTGATTGGTGGATTTTCACTGATCCTTTCGTGCCTTTCTTTCTCCCCGTCTTCCCAGCAGCACCGTGGCCTCGCCGCTCCCGTCCCAGCTGTTATCACTGCATGGACTGCTGCAGGCTAGCTGGGCTCTTCTTTTCTTTTCATCGCCATCTAAACTTTGCCATGTTGAAAATGTTGCACATGTTGAAATGCCTGATCATGGTTAAAAGCCAGGCCTGCCTTACGGAGAGCAACAAGTACTATTGTTGGGTTCAAGGCCAGCTGCTTTTAAGAAGACTCGGTGGTGTGATTTCATTACAGATACACACACTGACTTCAGAGTTGAGAGAATGTTTTGCAAGGAGGAGATTATCCGCTTAATAATTTCTATCATCTGCATAGATATCTTCTTAAGCTGTAAACCTTTGGGCAGAATTATTATCACATGCAAATAGTTTTTTGTAAATGTGGAAGGTGAAGAAATGATACCCTATAACATATACATAACAAGTGTTCATTATTGCATCAAGCAGTTAATTACAGAGATGGCCTGTGGGGGGAAACTGATCCTGTTTGTGGTGGTTTTGATGTACATTGCATATAGCTGGGGGTAGGATTTCAAACAGACTGTGTCCTTGATGTGGTGGAGGTCTATGCTGATTCTGCCCACCTGTTTCTGGGCTCGAGACATGGAAGGCCTGCAGGGTATGCAGGGAAGCACCGGTGTGTTTTTTCCAGTTTGTATGGTACTGAAATGAATTCTTTCAACGTAAAAAGGACTGAAATTGAAAACTGTCATGAGAATACGTACATACGTACATTAAGTACATACGCCATTGTTCCCTATGTGCAGAGCTCCTTTAGCATAGGATGCAACGGACCTTCCTATATGAAAGGAAAGGAGATTACGCCGACCCACAATTCTGTTCCAGATCAACATTTAAAGTGCCGCACACCTCAGCCGTTCATGAAAACAAACAATATGTGCATTTACATATTTAACAATGACTTTCATGCAGACATATAGTAATTGGAATTGTGTTGCTAAATGTGTGTGGACAGTGTTAATAATTTGATATTTAATTATATTTTTATTTATTTCAATCATGTTTCAAATTTGACAAAAAACAAAAGTAAAACCACAAATGAAATGTAAACAGCAACCGGTCGCACAGGAAGGAGGAGCTGCTGGACCTGAAGCCGGTCAGTGAACCAGCTGTTGATAAAACCAACATATGGAGAAGTGGACGACGTGCTTTTTGTAGTCCATTATTGTAGTTTTTCCACCGCAGATGCACGTCAATCGCCGGTGCCGATCATCAGCTGTCAATCATCAGCGGCCGCGTTGACGTAATGACGTAGCTTAGTGAAAGTCCGGTCAGATTCTCTGAGCACCGAGGCCGTCTTTTCCTAAATCCTAAAAACCCCGTGACGTTTTCCCCAGAGGTCAAGGAATAGCAGTTAGGAATAGGAGTTAGGACCTTATTTTTTGACTATTCGACTGCACCCTCTGTGTTATCCCAGATGTGTGTCCACCAACTGATCTGTCCTGCCTGTCTCTCCTGGGGCCTGTACTACGAAGCAGGATTTGGGCTTAGCGAGGTAACTTAAGCGCTAACCCTGGGTTTTCCGTCCTACGACGCTGGTTCACTTCTTACTGGGGTACATCGCCATGGTAACTTACGCTGCAGTGCTAACCTGCTCCAGATCAGGTTATGTTCCTGATAAGAGATCAACGTGGAGAAAAACACGCCTACTGACCAATCAGCTGTCTTGGTGCGCGGATTAAAAAAAAAAAAGAAGCTCGGTGGATCGTGAGAGGGTGTCTTCGGAGTGTTCAGAGACCAGCAAAAAAACCTTTTTCTGTCCCTGACGATGTTTATATGAGAGATCCAGATTCTCATTAGAGGGTTTGACTTATCTGTGTCAGCGTACAGCCTACTTACCACTTTGAATTATGTTGTTATATTTATTTTATTTGCTCCCAAGTCTGTTTTTTCACGGCCGGGATTGCAGCTGAAAGAATGAGGCTGATATTGTCACACACCACGCCATAAGAATACATTCAGCAACACATTAATTTGTTTAAAGCTCTATGGCCTTTTATTGTGGGAGGACAGCGTGAGAGTTAAAGGGGCGAGAGAGATTGATGACATGATTTAAAAGATGGCCGCAGGGCAGATTCGTACCTGGGACCGCTGCAGGGAGCCTTGCTAACTCTATCACTGAGCTATCAGCACACTTAAAACATTGATTTAATCAGTCAGATCTTGTAGTGTCCTTATGATGGGGCAGTCATATTATACGACTATTAATACAACTTACAAATTCACACAGTCGGTGAGGTTTTTCCAGCTGTCCTTCCTGCATTTGGCAGATGAAACTGTTGCTTTTTGCCTGCATTATAGGCTATGTTTAACTTCTTCGTATTTCTGTAAGATTAGGGTTTGCTCCTCGTACGTGAAATACGCCGCTCCGCTGCCCGTAGACTGATCCATGTATGTGATTGGTCAAATGCTGCAAACCCCGCCTCTTTTATGTGCACGCGCTCATACTCGACAGGGAAACCCTGGGTTGATTTAACGAGTTGATATCCAGCGTCATGTGACCGCTTATCTCTGATTGCCTTTGTTAGGTTTACTTAAGCTGGATAACTGAAAGATACCCTGGATATGTTGTACTTACTTCGTAGTACAGGCCTCTGGTCTTGTCTGGATTATAGTTGTGAGTTCTGTTCACCTGTGGAATTATCTTGTTCTTTGTTTTTTGATAGTGTTTTTGCCCATGTTGTCTCCCTGAGTTTTTGACAGTTTTTTGTTAGCTTATCATTAAAATAAACATTTTAACTGCATTTGGGTCCATACCTCCTTCAATCATAGTACATCCTTGACACACTATGGAAGTTTAAAACATTTTATTTTTTTATTTTTAATGTAAAATGTTGAATAGGCTAAATGAATGAACGGCCATGAAAAAAGTAATTTTGGTTTCCATCCATCCAACCATTGTCTACCGCTTATCCTGTATTCAGGGTCGTGGGGGGGGGGGGGGGGGGGCTGGACCCGATTCCAGTTGACACTGTCAGCCAGTCTATCACAGGGTCAACATGTAGAGACAGACAACCATTCACACTCACATTCACACTTACGGGCAATTTAGAGTCAATTAACCTATAATTATCGTTACCTTCATGCAAAATTAAAAAACAGTCGGATTATTGTATATTTAATTTCAATACAACCAATGGACATATCATTTTCATAGTGTGTGTATATACAGTCCATGGTAATAAAACATATCCAAGAAATATGTGAAAGGGAGGTTAGACATTAGTTACAAGTAAATACAGTTACAGTGTAAACACAATTGACAAAAGTAAGCTCAGATTTAAAAGTAAAAGACCTACATAGCCCAGCGAGCCAGCAGTAGTAGAGTCCAGTGTTGATGGTGGCCTACTTACTTGTCCCGTGATAACAACTGGGAAAGGAGAGGCGAGGCCAAGGTGCTGCTGGGGAGGAGGGGAGAAATAAAAGGATGAATGGATCAGTAAAAATCCACCAATCGAGTCATTGCTGTCATCAAGTAGCATGATCACACCAGTGGCTTACAAATGACTGTCACTAGCATAATGATCATTGGTGATCATTGATCAGGCCAACTGTCCCCCTTTAGATATGCCTTGCTTCTGATTCCATCATGACGGAACCACAACATTTATTGATCATCCGACATCGGTAAATGCAGGCCAATGAATTGATTGGTTGGGCCAGTTGTAGTTTGAATGAACGGTTGCGAAATCAATACCTGAACTAAATGATCTTGGCGTCTGTTTTGGCAGAGAACCTTCCCTCTGTTTGTATTTTGTCATTTAGTGTGTTCAGCGAGTTTCTGGGTGTCAGCCTCTGTAATGTAGCAACCACATTGCAAGCTTGTGTAGGAGGTTGAACTGTGTTCGTTTGGTAATGTCTGGAGGCGCTGGGAAATGACGTGGTAGCGAAGCGTCAGTTTGTGTGGTGACATGTGTTCCTGAATAATAAACGGAGGCGCTGTGCTAACACTCCAAGAGTATACGTTCCTAGACCCATACAGTTCGGACGCTACACTTGCATTGAAGAAGCTGTACCTCACATTGGTGAGGCTGTAGTCAGGACTCAGTGGGTTTTGCTCACAGCTGGAGAGCCTCCACATCTAATCAATCATGTTTTCTTCCTGTAAAACAAAAAGTGACGTGGTTACATAAGCTAGCACCAGCCATTTCCACCAATAACATCATGACATCCATCAATCAACTTTTAACACCGAAGGAGGTGTGTGTGGCCCAAAAGTCTTCTGTAGCTCCGTATTGTGCTACATTTTAAGCCCTCCCACTTTTTAGCTGCCCAATCAAATGTGAAGGATTTGATTTAAAGTCCTCTCGTAAAAGTTCAACCTCCGTTTTACTGGGACGTAAATACGCAAGACATGAAGTGTAGGCGTGGAGCTTTTAGAGTTGTTGGAAGACTAAATGTAAATTTAAGACAGGTTTAATTCAGTTATAGTCGGCCGATGGAAAGTGTGACAGGAACTGTAACTTAATCGTGAAGTAATGAATGCATTACTTTTGTAAGGGGTAACTTCTCGACTGGCGGTATCTTTGTCAGAGAGAGTGATGCATTTATTGAAGTTTGTATGACATTTGTTTGAACACAGAAAAGAAGTAGGAAGAGCGAGAGCCAGTATGGATGGACAGAAATCCTATTCCATTTTTACACACTAAAGCCTGATTCTGTTTCTTCTACCTATAAAGCATAGTTTGTACATCTTGAGTGACACTGTTGTAGATGAATACTGGATAAAAATGAAACCAGAAAGCCAAGAACAAAGGCATATAACAGTGGCACCATGAATCCCCATGAGCATCAAACTTGGCTGTAACACATACAGAAGCCGATGACAAAAGAAGATGGCTCAAAGAGGAGGGGACGTTAACGAGAAAGGACTGAAATGTGTATGCGTTTGTGTGTATCTCAGTGCAAGTTAGTGCAGGGAAGCAGGTTATCACGAGAGCACGCAGGCTTCAGTAGAAAGTGGCTGGGTTGTCTCCCATCTCATTTGAAATGTGGCACAGGAGGACAGTTTTTAAAGTTGCATGTCATCTCGGGCAGGAGAAAACCTCTTAGCAGATCCGTGCGCGCACACACACACACACACAACACAACAGTCCTTTTCAATGCTGACCAAGCTATCATGGGAAAAATGAATAAATGGATGAAATGTGGCATTATTTTGAAGATAGAAAAAATACCTGGGTGAAGAGGCCGATGGGAGGAGCAAGGGAGAGATGGAGCGAGAGGGAAAAGATTACAAGATAGAAACAAGAGTGATTGTGAAAAGGGAGGAAGGAAAAGGAAACTGGTGACAAATTGCCAATGCTCCTCAGCATCTCTGACTGACAGCCCAATCATCTTGCTCGCACATCTAGAGGCGAAGACCGGCTGACTATTATTAATTGAAATGTGATTGGAGGATGTGGGGGGGTGGATGGATGGAGGGGTTGCCACGATGCTCACATCTAATCCACATCAGAGCAATTAATAACGCATTCACTGCTCTTCTCTCCACTCCACTCTCATCACCGTCGAGATTTCCAATGGTGACTAGAAATTAGAACAGGAGGGAGAAATAATTGAAAAGGGATAATTCCGAAATTGGAGCTCGGGGCAAATGATGGAATTGGGAGAGGGGATTAATTTGTGCAACAATTCAGAGGGTTGCCCAAAAGGGATTTTTTTTATTTATTTTGTATTCCCCCAAGATATTTTGTAATGGCCAAGATCTCTTGACTCACATTCATGAGAGAGAGAGAGAGAGAGAGAGAGAGAGAGAGGTTCATTAACTTTCCTCAGGCATCAAGTTTAAATAGACATGATGTACTTATCCAGCTAAAGTCAGTTTAAGGCCACAAAGTAAATTCAGTTCATATTATTAATATTCCTTGATGTTTCTTCTCCTTTTAATTATTATTACTATTATTCCCTTAAACATGCAGAATGTAATTGATTGATGACATTCATTAGCAATGTTTTTATTTTTTTAATGATTTTGCAATCCAGGAAGTAAAACTTTCTCATGGTGGAGAAATCTGTTGACGTATAAATCAATGGATCGGATTCATTTTCTATGGAGAGCAGGAGATCTGGACACGTGTCACATGATAATTAAGGCTTGGCGAGATGACTGACTGCTATATCTGGTATAACATAATCAAGACTACACTCAATATTATGCAAATTTGTTATCTGCATCTCAAGGCAGCAGGCTCACAAACCTCAGATCAAACTGTCCAACTAGACACGTCAAATATGAATCAACATTCATAGTTTACTTCATTGCCTATTTCTCACCTCAAATGTTTTCATAAACAAATTTTAGTGTACTGCTTAGCTGTGAATGAGGCGAATGCCAATTCCCACACAACTTGTGACTTATGAAGACAACCTGATGGGAGAATGCGTACATCATGGAGACCAGCAACGCAAATGGTGAGGCGGTGAACTGAAGCCAGACTGTAGAAATCAAGTGATCAATGATTTTTCTCACACACAGGAAGAGATTCAGTGTATTATATAAAGACATCCAGATGCACTGGAGACTCTTTCTCACACTCTGCCTCCAGGCACCTCCACCTACACATCTTCACCACCTCCCATACGCACAGTGTAAATTAAGAAAGTGTGGAAATAAAGCATGACATCTCTGACACAAACATTCCACTCCGAATCCTCATTATAAGTCGTAATCATAATGCTGATTACTGTAAACATATACATATTGCGGTGACCATTGTAATTCGTCATGCTGCATGAAGGGTGAACAGGTCTACGTCATAGTCCAGGAGGAAACGGTGTTCAGTGACCACTTCAGCCACAAGCACCTCGATTTCTGTGTCTGAAAATATCCTTTTCCTAACCTTCCTTTCGTTGCTTGGCTCATTTCTGCACATAAACTTTCATGAGGCGCTTTGCATTGGCTGTGAGTTTTTTCAAATCCCAATATTTTTTTTTGACGTATGAGACCCCTCATCTTCATGTAGGAGACCGTAGTTTGTGTCTTGTATGTATATTTCACAGTGTTAACAGTTACCAGTTGTTGAGTTAACAAGCGGGCAAACCTCCAGTTCTGAAAAGTTAAGCTAAGGCTGAAGTGCCTTGAAACTGCATTCTCTTTACCAGCCATTGAAGTACAATATTGACCAATCGTTTGCTTTGCTTAACATATCTGACCTGAGTTCAGTGCACCCTTGTGCTGCATGACCTCTGACATGCAGGTTTAGAAGCATAAGGCTTAAGGCCTTTTCACACCGGGGACGAAAACAAAACGTAAATTCAGAATGGTTGCATAGAAGTCTATAAAATGACTTAGTAAACATTGAAAACATGAGTTTATGTCTCAATCATCAGTTTCAAGTCTTCAATTCGGAATGATGTTCATTTAGTAAATTATGATCCCATTTATAGGCCATAAAGCAGGGTATGCTTTAGGACAAGGCTACCTTGTGATTGAGAGTTGCTACCACGCTACCAATGCAAGTAGCTACTAAGATGACTTTAACACTCGGCTGTTCACCTCCAATTATAAAACTCCAGGCTTCAAAACAGTTGTCCACAAGCCAACGGGTGACATCACAATGACTACCTGCACTTCTTATTAACAGTCTATAAATAACACCCGAGGCGTCGTTGATTTGCCGCAGCAACAATGTTTTTCCTAACCTTAACTATTCCATGGCTTCCATGTATATAATAAATAAATAAATAAAAGCTGGTTTAACCGTTGACCTGGCAGCCTTACACTTTGTCATGAAGCTGCACAACGATGAGCTAAAGTAGTGTTGGCAGTGCAGCAGCTCACCTGGCTTCCATGCAACAAGTCATACAAGCTCAGTGGAATTGCATCCGAATAGAACGAGCTAAAGGAAAACGGCTTGCTCTGTTTGCACTGTTTCACCGGATATCTTTTCTTACAGATATTGTGTTATATATGGCATACGTATGTTTTCTTTAAGCCCATTCATTGCGTATACATCCGGCCCCTGGTGTATTCTTTTCTGCTCTATCCTCAGTGCACCCTTGAACACTCACTCGTCTCCAATGCTCAGCGTGAATATGGGAGTGCACAGTAGGACAAGCAGTGAACCGTTGGAGGCTGCACGATGTCTGGCACACAGGTTGGACTTCATCCACGTCTTAAATCTCACGGCAAACCCAGCAAAACCCAAGTCTGTAGTTTTTGGTCCCATGTGTTCAACTTTTGAGCCTTTACAGTAAATAGCAATCTGAAATGACCATTTTGTTTTCTCAAAGACAGCACCCACCTCTTATTTATTAGCATCCATCCACAACTAGCAGAACATCAGCAAAAATCACACGTGTACATGCTTTAAACAAGCAATATTTCATTATGTATTGGATTTAACAGTTGTAATCGTCCTTACTGACAATTACTGAGATGTTTGTCTTCCTTTCAGTCACTTTGAATATTCTATTCTGTATGCTAGTGGGCTGAAGGACCAAAGATTGACGTGGGCAGGTGAGAAGAGAATTAGCCTCACCACGAGTAGCAGCTTTTAATGGACATTGGACGTGGGTTGGTTTTTTCTTGTCACAGAAAAACAAATCTTCTACCCAGTTTTACCTGACATTTTCCCTCTTGCTGAAAGCACTTGTAGGAACACACACACAGATTGCGAATGCCTCTATCAAATGACTCCTATTGATTAAGGTGTGCCATTATAAGTGGAGCCACATCATTGTGAACATCCATAGCATGGACTGAAAAGGCTCTGAATGGAGGACAGCAGCGCATAGAAACGCTGTACAGACTTAAGGTCTTAGCTCTTTCTGAGAAAGCATGGCATTTTATATTCAGAAAAATCCCATGCTCTGCGACCTTGGGGTCTGAATATCATTTGAAAATGTTTTTTAAAAAATGTGAGAGAATAAGTGTGAAAAAAAATTAATCTTTGGTGCGACTGCTGGGTGGGAAAAGTCAGGGTTTCAAAGTTTGTGTCTGACTTTTTTAAACCAAACTACTTGGTGCACATTTATCGCTTCAATCTTGCTTTGTTAGTCTGATGACAGTTTAGCTTCTGGGGGCAACGGACAATATTTTAGGGGTAAGGGTAGCCAGCAGATATCTGTATAACAGATATCTGGAAGACTTCCTCATCCTTACTCCATTGTCTCATGGCCACTTGAGAGGCGAGAATGGAGTAGGAGTTGAGTTTCAGAGATTGCGTTTTCGAGTCAACTCAAACATGATTGGTCAATAACTACTAAAAATGGAAACCAGGACACTACAGATAACAAAATCCTGTCTGTTGCCTACAAATTGTATTCATCTGCAGATATCTGTTCATAAAGATGATAACAGGTTTGGAGAAACATCTCCATTAAAGAATATTACATAATGAAAAATGAATGTGGTTATACTCTGAATACGTTTCTTCTCTCATGGAGCCTTCTGTTAACATTTCAGTGGGAGCAATCCCATATTTATATCCAAGAATTAAGAAGTAGATTTAATATTATACTGTGCTGCCTCCCTCCCATTGATAATGCATGAAAGTGTTTTCTATTTAAGCATTCTCTTTCTACACTGGTGAAAATCAATACCTGCTTTTCTGCAGCAGGACATTGCATCGTTTATAAATCCTGTTCAAATGCTACTAATATGAACTAAAAAGGATAATTTGCCTATTTGTACTTCTATACCTGTTTCCATAACAACTGTCAAAGCATCCCTGTTGTCAACAAGTACAGGAAAAAAACTTGACAGTATGTCGGATTGAGCAAAATGTGTCAAGGTCTCTAATGAATAGGCCCTGTCTTATAGTGTTTGCTGCCCCTCCAATGGAAGACGTGCTATTCAGAATGCAGGGTAGAGTGTCTGACTTGTATTAATCACATCGACTGACTTGAGGAAATCAATGAGCTAAATGCTAACACGTTGGCCGGGACACAGGCGGACAAACTGTCCTATTAGCAGAGGCCAAAATGTGACGCCTTCACTCCACATGATGAGTCGTAACTGGCACGACTCATGGATATTGGCTTTGCCATGACAACAGTCATATCGTAAGGTGATATACTGGATGTATGGAGGCGACACACTGCACAGGGCTGGCGTAAAGACTTTCAGACCGGAATATTACCACTAGGTGTCGCACTTCAAGTGGACACATAATGATGATATATGTTTTTCGACTCTTTTAGGCATTTTCAATTTTGCCATATTTGCACAGTTTTACTGTGCAATCCAATAGCTATACTACCATCCTTTTTAGTATGCCAGAAATAGATTTAATATGTCCCGATGCAGAGCGTTATAAATGCAGTTTGCCAAGAAATCCCACAATGTCCTACTGCATCTGGTGAAATTTTTACAGCAGGCAAGCCGGCATTCTTTAATGCTATTCTGACCCACAATCCTTTGCATGGCATGTAAGTTCAAGTTGTGTCAAAGTAGTATGTCCTTATTGAATGGATGACTGCATACAACAGTTCAAGGGAAGCTACAGCATCTACTAACAGAAAACGTATGCGATCCACAACGCAGGGTTAGGTTTTTTTTAGACCAAATCCACCAGGTCTCATGTTGTCACCTGCCTTTCTAGTAACCCCTGACCCCCCACCCTCCATCTCTAATGACATTTGATCTCCTTCATGTTGCCGTCCTGTGCTGCAGATTGCGCCTGGCCAGTCGGACACAAATAGCTAAGTTTGCGAGTTTCTAAAAAGAAAACATAATGTTGTAATTTGTCATATTTTTCATTTCTTCAACAGGTTTTATTACTGTAGTTAGTTAGTTGTTAGTCCCTGTAATTGTATCCCTCAGGGTTGTGGTATAAAAGGTGCAGGGTGGATATCTTCAGAGAAAGAGAGTAAAAGGAGCAAGCTCTTTGGCTGATGTTCAACTACATGCTCTGTATGCATATATCCTTTGCCTATAAAACCCAGTTAACATTACTAATGCATTTCAAGTTGGATCTGGCGCTGTGCCGCCATCGACGCAGGTTGCTGATGTAGGCTACATTTTTATTCACCCGAATGTGTCATAATGACATGCCAGTTCAGCTGCTTTGCATACGGCTGTGCTGCCCTAACTGGAAATGGGCCCAACTCTAATGTCTTCTTTTTATTTTCTTGATCTTGTCTGTTGACTGATAGAGGTTATTGGTGTTCTGTTTTAGTTACTGCGCTCTACCTCTTAAACCACCACATATGCACAATGTCTCACCGCTCTTTGTTCCATGACATCTCCAGTCACCTTTAACGCTCCACATCCACGTTCTTGTTACTTCCATAGCATGACACAAATAATGTTGTCCTGTCTGTTTCAGGATTTTGGTTGGGGTTTTTCTTACGCTGTAATTCTAATGGTCAAAGCCATCCGCCTCAGTACCTCCCTTCAGTTTCCTTCTCTCCTCTCTTTATTCTCACTTACCAAGAGTGACAGTGGTGAAAGCTAGAAGTAAAGAGGTATTACAAATACAATGATATGTAGACACGAATGTAATTCAATTGATTACTTTGCTTCTCAGTCACAAGTCATTATTCAAATAGGGGTCCCATGACTGTGAGAGGTCGTTGTCAGGTAAAAGAACACACAGATCGGTTTTGGCATTTGAACAAACAATCAATGGCTCTGCTTTTCTGGTAGGGATAGTGGCTGGAATTTCTTCTGCTGCCTCCTTTCTTCCTCCTCCATGGTCTCTTCTTTTGCTCTCCTGCTCTCCTCTCACTTTATCTTTTATTTTTCTTTCATACCACTCTTTTACACCTTCTTCCATTTGTCTGTCATTTCTGTCTTTCTTTCTCTTCTTACTCTCTTGCTCTCTGCTTCTCTCTCTTTTCCTTAATCTTTATCCATCATTTCCTTTTCAATGCAGCTCTTTGTTGTGCTTCCTCTCCTACTCTTCATCTCTTATTCTCCGTATCCTACATCCTCAGCCTCCTCCTCCACCTTTCTTTTTGTATGTATCTCTGTTCCTGGTACCCCCTCCCTCTTCTACCTCTCCCCCCATCCCGCCGTCTCCTAGTCGTTTGCGCCTCCTCATGAGTGCTATTACAGCATCACTTTGCATATAGATAACCATCGCCTCGCCACCCCAAATTGGTCCAGAGCAGGAGGAGGGGGATAAAGAGAGGGGGAAGAGGGGGAGGGATAGGACGGGGGGAAGAGGGGGAGGCGATAGATTCAAGCTGAATCCTTCCCAGATAAATAATTGCAGATATTGGAGACCCTGCAGATGGTAACACATGGGGAAATTTTAGGGGGAAATACAGACCAGTAATTTCACCACTGGCAATTATGATCAACAGCATTTTTTCCATTACACTTTAATTTTGCCGCTCCCCTGCTGTGTCATCCACACACATTTATTCTCTCCCAGAATCCCTACTATCGCCGGCCACAGCCAAACAGAGTTGCATTATATCATGACAACTGTTCCACTGTTCAGAGCCAAGGAGCCGTAACTGTGTGAGCAGTACAACTTATGAAAAACAAACTTCAAGCTCTATCTCGCTTCCCGATAAGCGCCGTCGGTGGAGTGGAGCTCACATTGTGTGGGAGTAATTTTTACTGATACAAACCAAAAGAACTCTGTTCTTTTGCTATTGAGAAATTTGAATTGATCCAGCACAAGAAACATAAGTGGTGTGTGCGTGCAGCTACAGTTAATTTACTATGACTGAATAAATTAAAGTTTCCAAATGAACTGTTTATCCGAACTCTAAATCAAGTGATCTGATGAAGTTTGTGTTTACATGCACCACAGCGTCTAATTGGAATAAATGTCGAGGAAATGGCTTTAGACTTTCTTGGAGGCTCACTGGTATTATTTACGCTTGGTGAGCAAAATAATACGATGCAAATATTTCAGCGCAAGCACTGTCACAATACCTGTTGTTTTATGCTGAATGATAAGATGTCGGGAACATTCCAAATGGACTAATTAGCTTTTTCTGAGGGGGCTCGATTAAGCATTTTAATTCTCGTGTGGCAATTATTCCACACATTAACACTCTAAACAACAGGACTGGATGATGAGCCTCACAGATCCATGTTGGGAGGTTTTGATGAATTTATGCGGCAGCTTCAACATAAATGATAGTGCCATAGACTTGAATTTAACTTCCAGGTGTTTGTCTGAAGAAGAAAAAAGCTCAGGAATTCATATGTTGCAACAAGTATGTTGAATATGCATTTCATGAAATAATAATGGAGGGCTGCACAGTGGTGCAGTGTAGCACTGTCGCCTCACAGCGAGAGGGTCCCGGGTTTGGGTTCAATATTATAGAGAATAAGCTTGCATGTTGTGTTGCACATGTTGAGTTACACAGATGTATTTTGTCTTATTTGCTACTCACAAAATTCGATAAATGTCAGCTTAAAACAGACTTCAGCTCCAACATGTAAAAATATCAATATTTTCTTTTTACATTTAACCTACGTAATGGCACATGGATTAAAGTAAATCTAGCAGATGTGCCGTTGTTATATAAATTAAAACATTTTGTTGTATGTGCTGTTTAAACACAACATATTGCCTTACATTAGAAAGTATACACATTTTTATGAAACTGAAAACATTTTTCAAAATAATTCTCCACTAAATCCACATAGGACTTAACAGAGATTTGTGAAAAGGCCTGTTCATAATTTACCACATCCACACTATGGAGATAACAATGAGCGGCACAGACTCAGCTAAGATGAGGAAAGATCCATCCAGTACATACTTTCCTCCAAAATAACGACACTTAGCCTCTTGCTAACAACATTTTGCTGAATGTTATTAAGATTGAGAGTTTGCACACATAATCTGATAAACATCATACATTTACAGAGAATGCATTTTCATGTTGTGTACCACGTCTTATAAATAAAAAGTAAGAAGAAATGTGTTGTGAAAAGGTAAAATGTTAGTGACCAATTACAGTCTGGGTGAATTTGAAATAACAAGGGTGATTGAATGGAGTACAAAGAAGAAGAAAAGCTCTGCACTGGGGACCATATTGGGATTAGAGTGGAGAAAAATATGTAACGCTGCAGACAAAAAGCATCTTTAGTCCGGCTCCTTTTCTCTCCAATCTTGGAAACAATTTGAACAAAAGCCAGTCACCTTGCTCTCTCTCTCTCTCTCTCTCTCTCTCTGGCTGTTATTCATTGGCACTCTTGCTTACACTTGTACAGTAGCATTTGCGGCCTCCCCTGCTGTTCATCACTGGCGGAGCTTTAATTACATGCGCATCCAGAGGAGACAAAAGGAGGACGCTTGAAAGAAGTCTGGCCTTATAGCCCTGTGTGTGTGTGTGTGTGTGTGTGTGCGTGTGTGTGTGTGTGCGCGTGTGTGTGTGTGTGTGTGTGTGTGGACACCTGTGTGGTGTCCGTAGGCGTGCATCACATGTGCGGTAGAGATCAAGCAGAGACAAAACGCATGAAAAGAAGCCCGATGGTCCTTTGAGCTGCTGTACTAAAAGTGTTCCCCACCACCCACTCCCTCTTTCTCTCTATCCCTCTCTCCTTCTCACTCTCCTTCCGCTCTGACATGCCTCTTCCTATCTCCACCTCTTCTCTTTCTCTCTGTAATTGCTGCTGCATTTGCTCTCAGAAGTGAGTCGAACATCAAAAGGATCATTCGGATTTTGTCACTGATCAAAACCCCCAAAAATAACAAAAAGAATTGCGTCGGTGAAACAAAACACAGACAACCACACATGGAGACCTCGGCTGCTTGAGCACAAGTTAAGAGAGATCATCGGATTTGCGTCTAAAAGCAGGGGGGGGGGGGGGGGGGGGGTGCACAAAAAAACATTATTTTTAAATGCCTAATTAGCTCCTTTTTAAGGCGTCTCTCTGTGGAGATTTTAATTATGATCTGGCATCAGCTGGCGTTTATGGGATGAAATGGACGTAGTTGATCAAGGCTCTGTTGGAAGGTGGCAGAGATGGAGGGAGATACAAGCAAACTAGAAAGTGAGGGAGAGGGAGAGAGAGAGGGGGAGAGAGGGAGAGATTGTGGAGCTGATCAAACACATTTTCATTCACACCATGCTCAGCTTCATGCTGACAAGCCACGGACACCCAGACCCGCGTCAGAGGCAGAAGCCTTTTGCTTGCTTCAGAATTTGCACTTAAAAAAGACAAAAGCCACAACATTTTTATAGAAATGTCTGTTTTGCCACTCTCTGTTGTCAGTTGTTGCAATTAGTCTGGCTTATGACAGTTCTTGCATTTGCAAGTCGAAACACTGAGTGTCTGCTCTTTGTCTCTTCCTGGAAGAATTGTTTTATGCACAGGAAGTGATGTGACTTCTGTTTCTGGTTTGTGGGAAATACTTGTAAGATAAAGTGTCATCATTAAGGGTGCATAGTTGTTTTCGTTCACTTAATTTGCACATCAATATGTGTTTTTGTCATTTTGAGTACATTTTTACAGAATGCAAATATTAAGCATTGCAAATGTGGCTTATTCACTGGTGGTATGAATAGTCTTGATGTGAAATATCCGCAGCTAAGGATTCTGTATTTTCATGCTGTGTATTTGTCATACCATTGGTATTTAAAGACCTTTCGATTGAGGTTAATGTTCTGTAAATATTCTTGTAAATATCCCTGTGGATCAACCCAGAGAAGAGTATCGTGAGTCCCAGAAAGGCCAAGATCACCTCACCAAATATAAAAGAACGCATGTGCAGTAAACAAGTGAATAATCCAACGTCCAGTAGGGAAGCAAAAAAAAAGAAGAATTTTGCATCATTATAAGTATTAAAAAAAACATTAGGCAAAGAGGTGGAACATGTATGAACGTTAAGTGAGCCATGTGACGCCCGGCTGCTGAAACACTCGTCTAGCTCGAGGCTACCAACCTAGCTAAGGCTAAATGTCCATTTGCACCAATGGCAAAGCACATTTTTCGCACCGGCAGATTGCATATAAAGTCAATGCCTAGACACAAATACACACACCGGCCTGCCTCGGGCTGTGACTGCAGCCACGTGTCACTCAAAGCGGCAACTCCCTTAGTTATTCATAACTATACGTGAGATGAATAAAAATTCTCTAAGAGTTGTCATGAAAACAGTTTTTTTCTTTTGTCAGGCTGTAAACTTGTTTATTTCTCCTGTATAGTTGGGCTTGATGGTGACCTATGGCGATTGACATGCTTTTGGAAGCGGCCTCAAGTGTCCGTTTGAAGAACTGCGTTTTTTGGCATTTCAGGATGGGCTTTGTTTCTCAGCACTGGAGCAGTTTATTTGACCTGACCATCATCCGTGTCCACCTGTCACACATAAACACTACATAATCATCTGGGAGACAGAAACACAGCCGCGACCTAATGTCAAAGAACTGAAGCAGATATGACATTATTGTTTAAAGGAACGTTTTTCCCCCTTTATTGGTAAAAATTCTTAATACACTGTTCACAAGGTCAGAAAGAAATATGTTTTTCCCTTGCAGGTAAATAATACATGGATGTTATTATCATGAGTGCATCATGGGTGCAGGGCATTGCACCCTAAAACCATTTACTGGAAGACGTTGTCCTTTCTGTTCTGCTGTGTATTTATTATTTTCAGTTTCATATAAATATTAGAGGTATTACCTACTATTTTAAGCGATATTAATTCATCCTTCACCTTTTATTCATGTGGGTAACAGTAAATAAATACATGGTTGTTGCCTTCCAGTCTATATATAAATGCCTATCATTTCCCTTTCCTTCTTCTCATGACTCACAAGAACAAAAACTATGATTTATTGTAACTTCAGGAGGAAGAAGTCTATGCAACCAATAAATCAGTAACCTTCAACTGAATCTGGCTAATGCTTTTCAGTAACCAAACGCACAGGTCTTTAACTAGACAGTTGAAAAGATTCCAGCTGTACGAGCTGAACAGGGCAGATTAGGATGACTCAGAGGTTTTTAGGGTGAGAAATGAACCCAGAGGCCGGCAGTTCCACATGGAGTCCTGTAAGACTATGGGAGTTAGCGGAAAGGATGTTAGCACCAACACACACCGTACACATGCACACGTGCAGTAATCCGAGCAGCGGAGTATCATCTGTGTAACCACATCCTCCGCCTCAGTGTGGAGAGGAGGAACCTGACACCCCATCGTCCTATATGAAAACTCCCTAGTCAGCACTAATATGGGCAGGAATATCAGCATTTAATATGCACAAGGAGACCACAAAGGTCACAGCCCAGGATGAAGAAAAACTACACAAATTCTTGCAGATGAGCAGAAATGATGGAATTTGAAACGCAGCAACCACGCATCCTCCTTCATGGTGCAAATGCACCGTTCTCTCCTCTCACCAAGTCCCTGTTTGTGTTTAAAGGGTTGTTACGGTGAAAGTCATGCTTCTACCAACCTATAGTACAATAAACCAATGAGAGTATTGGTAAATGCAGCCAGAGATTGTGTTTTAACTCGACCACTAAGGTATAATATTCCACATTTCTGACAACCACTTCCAGAATGTACCATTATGATTTTCCTCATTTTTTTCAGTTCAGTTCTGTATGCCACATAAGGTAACTTGCACATACTTAAATTTGCAAAAATTCTATCCCATTAATATCATTATTACAGTTGCAAAAAAGTGAGATTTTCAAAAATCTCCTTGTTAATAAATTTTGAGACGGTCTGACATCTGAACACTGACAATAAGCCCCTTTTCCTCAAATATTTTGATTCCTCAAAGTAGGAAAAACACAGGTGTAAGTAATGATATTAATGATATCTTTGCTCTATTCAAGTGTCACAGTAAGACAATGAGCCAGCAAGCACAATACCGAAACATACGTGTGTGTGTGTGTGTGTGTGTGTATTCAGATGCAGAAAAGCAAAGCAAATGTGGCTCTGAAACGGTGAAAAAGATGAGGCAAAATCGGACGTAAATGTAATTAAAAATGTGGCCGACTCCTGAAACTCCGATGTCGGAGTGTCCTTGAATGCAGCTAAACAGCCTGTTCTTGCAGTAGTGTTACCTTGGCTCCCTGGATCCTGTTAAATCTTCGTAAACAAGGTAGATTTCTTTTGGAAAAGGGTCAACAATAATTAATAATGCAAGGTGCATATGACTTGTGTATGATTTTTGGCCACTTGGGGCCAGAGGAAATCCATAGCAAGATGAGTGAATGTAGTTAACAGGGCTGTTTTTGCTCAGGTGTTATCAATCAGATAAGATACTTACAGAAGCGTTTGACACAGCGAACAACGTGGGCATTCATTAGCAGTCGTGTTTCTGGCCACTTGAAGATTATAAATCCAATATGTATTCTCCTCTTGGCTTTGTTTTGCTCTCTACCAACTCCTGAGAAATATTATTATCTTTAGCAACAAAACTGCCTCTATGTTTGCTAGCGTCTTCTGCAGTATATTAGTTCTTGTCACACTTTACTTATATTTATCTAGAAACAAGTTTGCCTTTACTCATTCTCATTTGTCTTTGAGTTCCCATTAGAGGGGGCGCTCCTCCGAAGGAACAGCATGTCATAACCCAGGAGGAAACCTCAAGGTCTGAAAGTGAAGCCAATGCCGAAATGCCCTAAACTCACATTCGCTTTACATCAGGGGTCGACTCCTCTGGTTGCAAAAGGGAAGTCTATAAGAAAATTACCCTATTTCTCACTTGATTTATTATCTCAGTAAACATTGTAAACATGAGTTTATGGTCTCAATCTAGTTTCAAGTCTTCCTTAATATAGCATGCTGTTCATTTAATAAATTATGGTCATTTAGAGTCAAAGGGACATAAAGCAGGATAGGGCGTGCCTTGTGATTGACAGGTACTAAGATGACTCCAACACCGCTCGCGAGCTGTAAAGTTGACCTTGAATTATGAGGCTTTGTCAACAGCTTCCTTCATAATGTCCAATCGCGTTTTGGAGACATCAGTGAATAAGTATCTATATCGTTGTGATCGGCCTTATTTGAGACACACCTGAAGCAGCAGAACGATTAAAGTTAGAATCTACCTTAAAATCAGAAAGTTAGTTTAAAATCCGAGTGGTTTATTTGTCAAATTTGAGAAAGAAGCTTTTCAGCCAAGTTGTGTTTGGGAGTGGAGATTTGCTTTAACTTAGTCCTGGCAGCCTGTGGTCTTTGGTGAAGTAACAAGACAAGGCCAACGCTGCCGATAGAGATGATTTATCAAGTTTCAAGGGAGCTGACCTTCAGCCGTGAACGTTATTGAATAGGCATGCACACACACACACACACACACACACACACACACACACACACGCACACGCACGCACTCACACAAATCCTCACAGCACTGTGGAGCAATGGTTGAAGTAAAGACATGCGCTAACACTGCAGAAAACAAACACACATGCATATTTTAACATATGCACATACAAGCATACACTGACATGAAAGAAACATAACAAAGATAAAAGAACACACACACACACACACACACACACACACACACACACACACACACACACACACACTGGGAGCAGCAGGGAGACATGAACACAGCAGTGCCACTCTGCATGCGTTATAAGACAGCAACAGCGATCAATCAAGCTCAATAGGAGCAGCCTTTTATCAGGAATCCATCAAAGAATGTGATTCCAGTGAAACAAGCTTCCATTTATGAGACTCGGCCGCTCTGCTCGGAGCGGGAGGACGCACGGTACCGCAGCCTGCATCGGGTCCAGTGCTGCCACCTATGCGCACCATGGAGCGGTGCGTCTGGCGACGCGCTGTAACGCACTTACGCAGCCAGGGGGCGCACTCATGTCGCTAACCTCTGTCTCTATATGCCATCTCTCTCTCTCTCTCTCTCTCTCTCTCTCTCTCTCTCTCTCTCTCTCTCTCTCTCTCTCTCTCTCTCTCTCTCTCGAGCAGGGGATGCCGGAGTCTAACCGCAGCTGTCCTCTCATTCATGCTGAGCGCTGCTGTCCTGTGCGCACGGAACTGCAGAGCTGAGCTTCGGAACCGGTGCTGCTGCTGCTGTCTGACGAGCCCGCCGGGAATGGAAATGTCTTCTGCTGCAACTCTGACATCCTAAAAAAAAAAAAAAAACATGTCTAGCAGGATGAACGCGAAGGGCAGTTTGATCAGTAAGTACAAGAAAACTTTTTTCTGTGATTCTCTCTGGTCGTCTTGGAGCTTTTGTTTCTTTTCCCAACATCGGAAATGTTGGTGACATTCCTCTCCTTCCACTCTCCTTCCCTCTCCTTGCTCTCCGTTATACCTTTCACCGATGTCTCTCCCGTCTCCGGCTCTCACACGAGCACACATGGAGCAGGTCTGAGCCGCGGGAGAAATCCGGCTTTCTGCTCCTATTGTCGCGGTCCGATACATCGCATGACTTGCTTTGCGCACCCGGGGGAAAGCAGCCAGACGCACGAGGAGGCTGCGGATGAACCAGCACCGACATGACTGCTTCTCCCCTCCTTTTTGTTGATTGATGAAGTTGTTTGAAGGATTGCTTTACTACACCGGCGATGAAGTGCGGATGTTGGAAGTGTCAGTGTGAGTAGGCAGTATATCTGAGCTCCACGGGGGGTTTTATCTCCTCCAAGCTTGGATGTTTCCGCTGTATGGCACATGTCACATCGCGGGAGTATTATAGGAATGTTGTCGCAATGGTACAGTGATGCCAGCTGTTGTGGTTTACTGCGATGCTTCTCTGCTGACAAAGAGGATTAAACCGGCAGTGTGAATGTGAACGTCGTTGCATCTGCGCCCAAGACCCAAATTGAACTTGAAAACACTCTTTGCGTTCAGTGTTAGTGTGCGTGCGCGTGTCCAAGTGTGTGCACGTGGGAATCTGTGTCCCTACTTGTGCCTGTTTTAGCTGCGAGATGCAAATGTTAGTGTGTCTGTAAGTGCGTGTTTGTGAGTGCAGGTGTGTGTGTGTGTGTGTGTGTGCGTGTGCATGTGGGTGAGGAAGGGAAACACACACAGATAAACACACACACACAGCTTCGTCATTTTGGAGTCGCATCAACATGTTCTGACAGTTTTGTGTCACCTTATGAATTTTTGACTTGGAATGCGTAGGTGAGGCAGACGGGCTGATTTTGAGAGACTACGGGCGTCAAGCCACCAGTTTGGCTGCCAAAGCACATAGAAAAAAAATGTCGTGTGTGTGTGTGTGTGAGAGAGAGAGAGAGGAGACAGTCTTCTCTTTACATGTTCTGAATCTCCTCTCATCTCCTTCTTATCTCTCTCCTCTCTCTGAACTTGTGAGGATGACTGTGTGTGTGTGTGTGTGTGTGTGTGTGTGTGTGTGTGTGCGTGCGTGAGTGAGAGATGATGTGGGAGCCTTAGAGGAGATGCAAAGAGATGTATCGGAGAAGAAACACGTCTCCCCACTCTTGTGTGTGTGTGTGTGTGTGTCTGTGTGTGTGTGTGTGTGTGTGTCATGATGTGCCTGTGCTGGGATGCGTTGATAAGGCTGAAACCCTGAACATCACCTCCACATTGGGGCTGAGGCGTGACATCCAAAGTGACTGCATGTATGATTCCAGTGACATAATAATGACTGCGGAACATATTAGTTCCTGTTACACCGGCAGAGACACTTCTTTTTAAGATTTAGCCCGAAATGTGTCAGAATCGGACTCCGACGACAGCGGTGCCGCGATGCTTTGAGCTGCCTGTAACCTAATTACCTAGATTATTCTTGGAGTCTTTTATTATTAATTTGTTCTTAGAGGAGATCATCTTTTTTCCTGCTTTCATATCTTTCCTTCTTTCTGTCGTATTTAAAGGAAGTTCTGAGGTGATGCTTGAATCCTGATACTAGTGTCTGTGGTGGTCACTCATTTTTGAAGTAACCGTGAAAATTCTCCAATGACTAAGACGACGCGGAATGTGTCTTATGTAAGAAGTGATTGTGTGTTTGTGGTAGGCAGGATGTTGTAGATGCAGATATTTTATGGCAATTTGATGTGATGTGTTTTTTGGGATTACTTGATGGATTAGTCACTGCAGAGTCCTCTTTTTTTAGTGGGTATTTAGGTGAACAGCCTCGTTCTGTGTTCATGGATGAGACTTTCTTTACCGTTGACGGAAGTCTCTTCCTCCTGAACCTTCCCTGACATTGAGCTTCATGGGCCACAATATAAGTGAGAGTGGACTCCATGGAATCACCACCTCGCCTAGCGGGAAAACACTTAGGGCGAAAACATGAACCGCCACAGGGAGTTTGTGTGTGTGTGTGTGTGTGTGTGTGTGTGTGTGTGTGTGTGTGTGTGTGTGTGTGTGTGTGTGTGTGTGTGTGTGTGTGTGTGTGTGTGTGTGTGTGTGTGTGTGTTCAGTGGCTCAGATCCCAGCTGAGCTGAGAGCTACAGACAATCGGTGATGCACCCTGCGGTCCGTCTGCGTTGAGCTGCTTCATACCTCAAGTGCCTGTAATAAATAAACCCGAGGAGGAGAGATGGCAATAGAAGGACAATAAAGCAGATTGATAAAGCAGTTTGAACCCATTCTTTTTGAGAAACACCCGGAGGAAGGGTGCGTTATCCTAACATGTCCTTAGGATGTAATGAAAATGCCATTAGCCGAGGAGTTTTTTATTCCTAGTGCCTTCGGAGTCCACATTTAAATGCCGTATGGGCGGCCCCAGCAGGAGCCGGAGCAGCGGCCCAGCAGGGTTAGAGCCACGCTCACGCCTATTGAGCGGCTGATAACCCTAGACTGCCAAGTAAGCTGATATTACATGGCAAAATACCAGTTTGAATCCCACATACACCAGTTGTTTTACAGCAGGCAATTCATCTGATTAATTCAGACTGGTACGCAGATCAAATACCAGAGTGATAGATTTCCTCAAATAAAAATATGACAGATGTGATACGAGGGTGAGGTTTATCAGTTCCCCAGTTCCCACTGGGTCACATATTCGATTATACCCAAAAGGCATGATGTGTTCATCAGCTTCACCCTCCCTCTGCTGGTCATATCAGTCTCCGTCAGTCATTTCAATAAGGAGAGAAATCAATATTTATTGGAAAAGCAACTGTAATGAGTCAAAGGCTGACAGGAAGGAAAGTCGAAATTCACCAGTAGGTCAATATTATTATAACTGTCCATAATATGCAGCCTTTTCACCTCATGAAGTCTGTATTTAACAGTTTTTTTGTTATATTGACTCCATCATTGGGATTATAATGGTAAACAGGTGTCATTGTTGGGATGGGACAATGCGGGATATTTAAGTGGATCGCGATATAAACACTCACTATAAGTTGATCGTGATTTCCATTATAGGGATACATGTAAATATCATCCCGCGTGACTTGAAAAAGCTCTCTAGCTCGCTGTCACAAGTGGAAAATAGAAGAAGAAAAAACAGGAAACAAATACATTACATTAAATGTATCCTTTATGCAGGCAGACCTCATTTATGAACATATAATATAAGATGATTTGAAGCAATAGAAATATTTGTCTTCCAAAATATAAAGTGATACCACCATGTTTGAGAATTTTCAGCATATTTCGATGATTATCAGGATAATATCGTGAATCACAATTATTTTATCCAGGACCATCCTGACATGAAATATTGCTATTGTCCCATGCCGAGTAATAATACACATCGACAGTATAAAATATGGACGTAGTCCTCGGGATGTTGCTTTTTGTTGTTTCTTTCCAATGAGCCAGTGACAAAGCGTTCACAACTCCCGGTTATGTGTGAACAGAACAGATGGAGAAAAAGGTTGAGAAAAAGAGGATAAGAGCTAAAGAGAGAGAGAGATGGAGCGATGGTGCTTTTAAGTTCCCGGCTCCTTTTTGATGCAGCCTCCGCAGTGAAAGGCCAAGGCAGATCAAACAGGGCAGGCAGATTGAAACAGTTTTCTCTTGTAAGGGGAAAAGACGCTCCGACGGTGCACAGATGTGACAGGTAACCGCGATAGCGAGGTGGCTGCCACTTTTACACACTGCCTGATTGCAAACACCCGCTTCCCGAGTTCAAAATAAATCCTGCAAGAAGCTTTTTGATCGTCCTTCGCATCTGCATTCTGTATTTTCTAGCGAAACCAACGGCGTGTGGTGGGGGGGGATATTTCCTATCCAAGTGTGTGCAAGGAGAATTCTGCCGTTGTTTTGTCAGCAATTAAAAGAATTTCAGCAGCCCGTTTTCTTCTGCTGCTGCAGACCATGCAGCTTGTGTTTGTTGTCCCAAATGGCCAATTTCTGCCTTATGTTCTGTGCTGTCTGAACAGTTGAGGCAGCAAAATAATCTGTGTGTATGTGTGTCTCTCTCTCTCTCTCTCTCTCTCTCTCTCTCTCTCTCTCTCTCTCTCTCTCTCTCTCTGTGTGTGTGTTTCCTGTGCTGCTGCACGATTAGTCGGATGAGCACGTCGCCGTATTTCTCAGACGCACACACTCGGACATCCTCCCTTTACCCTCCTTCTCTCCTTGTTTATATTTAGTGCCGGGCCAAGGTCAAAGTTAGAGAGCTTCGTTGTTGTTTTTTCCTTTCAGATGCAGATCTGTCTTCTGTTATCTGTAGTGGTGGCTTGACTTTCCCCAGGCCGCGGGGGGGCAGAGGGAAGGATAAGACATCATGCTCTCTATGTTTAATATGAAGAACAATGCCAGCAGTTATTTTCCTGCTAGCAGCTCTCCAATTTGGCCTGACAGCACCAGGAAGGGTTCTACCATGATACAAAACATAATAAATCAGACAATTGAGTTTCTGAGAGGAATAAGTGTTCACTGTCTTGTTCTGCTGGATTTCTCCCCCAGGCGAGTGCATGTAAAGCACTCTGGGGTGAAGCTTCTGTTTAAGGACGCTGGTATGGACTCAGTCCCGGAGGGAGGAAACTATTTGAATGTTTGGAAGTCAGAAGTTACACTGCAGGCTTCTTTTTAACAACCAAAGAGATGCCTGTTGCTTTGCACCAAATGACATCAAGGAGCAAGAGAAGCCCGGGACGTAACAGTGGTGAGTCCGGCTTCCTCCACGTGGAGCCTTTACTCGATGCTGTTTATGAAGCAGTTTGGATTTTGGTCACGCCGTGCAGGCGGAGCAGTCAACATGGCTCCAGAAAGTTGAGTAAATAGAGAGAATATTTTAGTGTGCGGTGTGCTGCAGCCTGTTGATGATGTGCAACAATAAATGTGTCTTACTTGATCAGGTCACCTGGAGAAAGGAGCGTGATGATAATGTCCAGTATGCTCTGCTGTGTGGGCCTGCTGGTCAGGGTCACTGCAGGAGGGAGGGGGCGGAAAGGATGAAAGAGCCTGAAGAAATTGGAATGTTTGGGGTGAGAAGGTCAATAGGAGCGGTTAGGACAGATGATGAACAACTTTTGGGCAATTTTTATGTTAACTTTAGATTTGCGAAAAGTGAAATGTGAGCAAAGAAATACGGATTCAATCCTGCACGCAGCTACAAAAACTGCCGGTTGTAGCTGCTGCTGCCATTCAGAGAACTCTCAAACAAGTGATATAAAAACTTCCACCTAACTTGGGAAAAGGCGAAGGGCAACACAAAGTTGATTTCAACTTGTTTTGCAAAGAATTTGTGCCCCTACTCAGTCACTGAGAACCCAGAAGAAACATTTCATCTTTAAGTTTTTTACATCCACAGTGGTACCTAAACCGTACAATGAAACCAAACAGGAAGTCATGGAATCACAGAGGGAAGCTGGTAGGATAGCAGTAACATGTAGTGCTGTGCTGCACATCCATGTATTGTCATGATTTAATTGTGGCTTAATATTTGGTTGATTCATTTCTTGTTTATTAGTGAATAAGGGCAGCTTTATGTGTTATCAAGTGATTCAGAAGATGACATCTGTGTTTTTACTCCAAGGATGCGATCCTGGGAAATATGTTGGAAAGTGTAACCTTCAGTTGATACATCTTCTCGTGTTGCTAATATTGTATCAATAAAAGAAAATGTCTGTTTATATTAATTGCAGATCATTACAAATATGCTCTGTTTTAAAAGTAGAAGGGAGTCACAGTTTAAAAAAATAAATCAAGTACAGAAATAAATCGTTAAAAACTACTAGGTAAACTGTCACGCTGTCTGGAGACGGAAAAAAGGCATTTGCTAATATTTTAACCCTCCTTGTAATGGAATCTAACAAACACTTGAAATATTTGGGAACCGAGCAAGTGATGCATTCACTCTGGCATCTATTTGAAAAGGGAGGGAAATAAACAGAATAGAAAGCAACGGAACACCAAGTGGGTAAAGTCATGCAGAAAACAACTGAGGTGAGGTTTTAAAAAGTGAGAAATGGAAGAAAATGAGAGGGGGGGGGTTGGAAGCAGTGAGGCACACACAGAGTGACGGTATTCCTGACAGTGTGACTCAGATGAGAAGGGGGAGGGCACTGGGAGAAACAAAGGGACTGAGGTTGAGGTTGCGCAATCCAAATTCTGGTCTTTCTGGAAGTCATTAAGATCGTCAAGGAATGAGGGGAGAAAGGGAAGTTGGGAAGAAAGAGGTGGAAGGACACCTAGGGACTTCATGAAACAGACTTTGCTGTGTTTGCTGATTTTGTTGATTGGTCCCATGAAGTCAATATCAGTTTGCTGTTCATCTCCCAGATTTCCCTTCAAATATTCTGGTGGTCACATCAGCATTGTTACATCAACTCAACTGGGAAATCACCAGTGTGGACAACATGAAACCTAATCCGACTTTTGGACAATGGAATTGTTTGGCTCAGATTAGTTTGAAAAAACAATAAAGATATTTCACTAAGCCGACAAACAAATAACACATAATGTGAGGAATATGTACAGCGATTATCCCCACAAATGAGCTCCAAGCTACAGTAGGGCAGAGACTGGGGAGGGGCTGTGGTGCGTCCTCAGAGCCTACAGGTGGATGCTAGGGATACAGGTGAGGTTTATTAAACGCCGCAAGAAAAGCAGTGGCGGCGTTAAAGAGTGGTGTTACACTGCGACTCTTTTTATCAGCCGGGAAGAGAAAGAAGGAGTGAGACCTGGTGTTAGTGTGAGTGACATTACATCCTGGTACCACACACAGCTTCAATGTCTGTCTTTTGGTGTCTAGTCTTTCTAACTACGTATTTTTCTTTGTCTTATACTTCACCAGTTTTGCGATAAAGTGGGACTTTCTTGACGCTGAAAATTATTTTCTAAATTGCCAAACACCATGTGTAATTTCTGGCACAATTCAAACAATGGAGGAGATAGGGGAGGAGAAGGAGTCCTCTCTATTGTCTGTATTGATCTATTCTGGCAGTTGTGTTTGGACCAGATTCAGACTCCAGCATGAAGAAAAATGAATGTGGTATTATCCATGACAAGTGGCTCTGTACTTCAGGTCTAATGTTCAAATCGTGATTATGTTTAATATTGGTCAAAAATGTTGTTTGGAATTTGTTTTCAAAGAAACAGTCAATATCTGGCATTGAAATGGCTAAAAATATTTTTTAATAATAACAGTAAACTGTAAATATGGTTTTTAGTATCCTTAAAGTCAAGAGTGTAACTTCACTTTCAGTGTGTTGCCAAGCTCGAGCTTATTCATTTGGTGTCTCCCGCTGTGAAAAATATAACCATCCAGAGTGCAGTCATTCCCCTCGCTGTGGGCCAAACAAAGCTCCCCAGGAGTCCAGTCAATATTCATATCTGCCAAGTTTAACCAAAAACAAGAGGGAATCAAACCATGTAGGTTTTTTAAAGAAATTGAATGATTGACATTTCATGCTGTCAACATACACAATTTGTCAGACGTAAAATATATATAAGGTGAACAGACAGTTTCTTGTGTTGTAAACATTTTGAGAAGGATCCTGGCAAGTCACACTTGGCCCTGCAAGGAGGGAGGAAACTGCAGTGAAATGACAGAAATGATAGTCGGTGCAGAAATGCTGAGTCAGTTAATACAATGACACTCCTCAGATCATCACTCATACACACACACACACACACACACACACACACACACACACACACACACACACATACACACTCATTTCGTTGAGTGCTTAGTCAAACACGGGTGAGGGAGAGGTGGCTGTAAGGTTTTGTCTATGTGTGTGTTTGAGAATTGGGATCAGAGTGATGTGTCCTCTCATGTCTCTTATCATGTAGCTTCCAGGTTCAGCGTTTTGCTCAAGGACACCTCAGCAGGTCTGTTCGCCTGCTTTACTATTTAGCTGATCTTGCACCAAACCGCACCACTCTGGTGCAGAGAGGTCCAACATCTCAAGTGGACATTCATCTTGCTCTGGACTGCAGGAGGAAGGAGAAGTACAGTGTACAGGTGCCTGACTCCTGCTTGAAGCTAAAGGCTTTTGCTTTGCTGTGATGTATGAATGTCTCGCTCGGGTTGAGGAGTGAAACTTCCTCCGCTCAGTTCAAGCCTCCTCGAGCGAGGTTTCTCTTCTTCCTTCATTTTCGTATGCCGCCTTTCAATCCCCTTGCGTTCTGTCTGAAAGAAGGATGTGGCTGATAAGACACAGAAATGGTGTAGCGTAGATAGTAAATGCTCTCACTCCCCCACAACACGGGGTCAAAAACATGTTGAAATCCATTTGAAGCACCTTGAGGTTTGCTGTATGATAGCGGCGGTGCTCAGGCATCTCCTTGGCCGTTGAAATTGCCCCGCGTATCGCTACCTTCATAGGGTGATGATGCATGGGAAACCATTTTAAGGCAATGCAGACGGGCAATTTAGCTTTTCACAGACACGGGGGGTTGCAAATGGAGCGAAATTGGAGAGAAAGTGTTGAGTTTTGTGGAAGTAGTAGTGACACAGCCACAGGAGAAGCTTTTGTCTGGTGAGATGAATTTACTCAATAATCTCTGCCTAATGGGGCTGTCTATTATTTCCTGGTTTTTTTATGCTTATCTCTATTTCCCTCTCTTTCTCCACAGCATATGTATTGTGTGCTATTATTTAGTGTGTTATCCTCTCCTCAGCTCTTGGTTCTCTGTCTGCCTCGCTTTCTCCTCGTCCTTCAGGATGTTCATGAGTAAGAGGAATCAGTGTATTTAAATTTAAAGCCATTTACATTACATTTAGGGTATTTAGCTACTTACAATCAGTACATTTGTCGAAAGAAAGAAACCACAACATATCATTGCCGATAAAGTAAGAGCGAAAAAATAGAAACAAGTGTTAGAGCCTCATTTGAGTAAAGTAACTGTTCAGCAAGGATACCTTAAGTACAATAGTGCTATGAACAAAGTGCTATATTGTAGGTAAGAACATAGAAGTGCTTTTTTTGGGGGGAGGGGGGTTGTTAGTGGGTCATGCTATGCAGAGTCGAGGTGAAGTCTGAACAGGTGAGTCTTGAGCCTTTTTCGGTAGATGGCAGTCATACTGCTGTCCTGACATTGGTGGGGAGTTCGTTCCACCACTGAGGACCAGAACAGAGAAGAGTCGGGACTTTGCTGAGCAACATTTGTTTGATTTCAGCGATGGTGGTACCAGACGGCCAGCTGAAGTAGAGGAGCGAAGTGCTCGCTTCGGGGCATGAGGTTTGACCAGTGTTTGAAGGTAGACGGGTGCCGTTCCATTGATGGCCCTGAAGGCCAGTGTCATCGTCTTGATTTGGATGCGTGCTGCAACAGGGAGCCAGTGGAGGTCACGGAGGAGGGGGGTCACATGGGAGAATTTGGGTAGATTGAAGACGAAGCGTGCTGCAGCGTTCTGGATACTCTGCAGTGGTTTAGTCGCCGAGGCCGGGAGTCCAGCCAGGAGAGAGTTGCAGTAGTCAAGGCGGGAGATGACCAGTGCTTGGACCAGGAGTTGCGTTGCGTCCTTTGTGAGGAAAGTCTGGATCCTGCGGATATTGTAGAGGGCAAATCTGCAGGATCGGGCCACAGCAGTGATGTTGGAGGTGCATGATAGTTGGTCATCGAGGATTACACCCAGGTTCCTTGCATTTGACTAAGGCAATACTGTGATGTCCTCGATAGTGACCGACAGGTCCATGTGAGGGCAGTCTTTCCCTCGGATGAAGAGGAGTTTGGTTTTATTCAGGTTAAGCTTGAGGTGATGTACAGTTGTCCAGACGGAGATGTCTGCCAGACATTCCGAGATGTGAGTCCCAATGTGAGTGTCAGAGGTTGGGGGAAAAGAGAGGAACAGCTGGTCGTCATCTGCGTAACAATGGTAGGAGAATCTATGTGATGTGATTACAGAGCCTAGTGATCCAGCGTATAGTGAGAACAGAAGCGGTCCTAGTGTTGAGCCTTGAGGGACACCTGTTTCCAGAGAACGGGGTTTGGACATAGAGCCATTCCATGTGACCTGAAAGGTGCGATTTGTCAGGTGTGATGTGAACCAGGTTAGAGCAGAGTCAGTGATGCCAAGTTCAGCCAGGGTGGAGAGGAGGATTTGGTGGTTGACTGTGTCAAAAGCCCTGAAATAATATTAAAAGTTGTACTTATTTAAGGTCTTTTCATGTTTTCACCATGTAGCAGCAGTTGCTTTTGTCCACTCTTCCATTTATCCAGACCAGAGTTATTAGTACATCGACATTCATCTTTAATACAATTTAAGTGCAACACACTCTGTGATGTATGTTGTCATCAAAACACCCACGGCCATATTTTTCTTGTATGTAAGCCCACACGCATACAATACTTCTGTTGCATTCGGAAGTCAACGAGCCAGAATTACTCTCATCTGACTTACATCCATGAAATAACATTGTGTATGTAAATGTTTTGGACTGTTTTTGACAGCACTGCAATTTCCAAGTCCAGTCGCAAGATGTTTTTCATTCAGGCCCTTCTCAGTGTCGGCCTTTGGTTTAGACTAGTCGGCCAGTCAGTCCACCACCACCACCAATATCTCAGCAAATTTTGTATACATTGCCATCCTATTGACTTTGGTGCCATCATTAGGCCAACGTTCCTAGTTGTCCAACACGTTGCTTCATGCCAAACTAATGAACCATCAGCTCCAGTACTTTTGTGTTTAGCGCCAATCAGCATGCCAACGCGCTGAATGTTATACCTGCTAAACATCAGCATGTTAACATTGTCACTGTGAGCTTGGACTTACTCACCACAATGACATCAACAATGCTGCAGAGCAGAAACTGAAATCAGGAAACGGATTATTGGATTTCCTACCACCAAAATGCATTAATGCTATCGAAAAGCATCACTTTGATCTCTCTGACACATCCCAGATACTGTATCTTAGTGACTATTGGCGGTTCTGTCTGGTCTGTCTAGTGTGTGCTACAGGCGAAAGTCAAATCAGTCAATTTGAAGATACTCTGCATCTCCTTTGGTCTCACCATCCTTTTTTTCTTTTTACTCCTTGTGATTCCACTTTCTTTTTCCCTTCAGTCCCTTCATCTGTTGTTTAAGTGAAGGTGCAGTGTATGACTGTTCTGCCCCCCCTCCTCTGTCTGACTAGTGCTGTTGGTTTTAGAGATCTCAGCAGACTGACTAGAGGAGGCTTTGCTGCAGGCAGCTCCTTCTCCCTAATGAGAGAAACGGAGCCATTCACTGCATACATACACTTCTTTGCTGTGTGTGTGTGTGTGTGTTCGTAGCAGCGTGTGCCTGTGTGTATGCGGTGGGAGTGTTTGAGTGTTTATGTATGTGGTTTTGTGAAATTGGTTGTGTGAATATTGTGTGTGTGTTTGAGTCGGCGTACGCTTGTGTGTAGCTATGGGGTTTGTTTTTGAGCATTTGTGTGTGTTTCATGCCTCGCCTCTACACACACTCTTTCAAATTCTTTCCTCTTGTGAAACCGAGGAAACTGAACAGTTTATGTGGCTGTTGAACACAACATTTCATTTTCCCACTGTCTGACGATGCAGTTGACTGGCTTCCCTGTGTACTCCTGGAGGAATCCAGCTCCATGTTTCTTCCTCTGTAGAGCTTTATTATAAACTGAGTGTGGGTTTGACGTGATACAGTGTGCAGAGAATGGGTGAGTATACATCAGTAGATATTTTATAGATGTTGAGGGTTAAGTCAACTAATAATAAAGTAGTCCTGTAACTATTACTTATTTCCTGTTTTCCATTCCGAGTTGACATTTTCACATTTTTGCATTTTTATGACATTTCTCAAAATATGCCACTGATCTCCTGGTCACGGGTCTTGGCCTGTTCGGATGACATGGTGCATCTCTACATGTAACAAGTGGAAATTGACACACGCAAAAACTAACGCTAGCGGGTTGCATACAGTGCCATAGTTTGAAGCGTAGGGCCATTGACCAAGTTGAAAGTGAGAATGTGTTGAATTTGAAACCCCACATCAATCCCTTCATTGTCTATTGAGATGTCTTTTTACATTTGCCAGCCGGCATTGTGTGACTGCGTTGTGTATCAATGTGCTCTTGTGTGTGTTTGTTGCAGTCGCTGTATATGATGAGTCTTTTCCACACATATCTGATGTTTTGCCACAGCTGCTGTGGGGATTACTCTAGAGGCTAAACAGGGAGAGAGAGAGAGAGAGAGAGAGGGAATGAAAAAGCATGAAAGAGTGTGAATTGACCATAAAGCTCCGCCACTCTGAAGGGATTAGAAGGGGTTAAACTGCAGGGCGCGATAAAGATGGGCAGTTCTCTGGTGTGTGTCTGTGTGTGAGAAAGATGTACAACTACCGTGATGTATTCGTTTTTGAAGGTGTGTGTGTGTGTGTGTGAGAATGTGTGACCTATAACTACCATGGGGCAGCCACGCAGTTCCAGAGCTGAGCAGCAGGGGATTACTGATGGGTTTTTCTCTGCATGCTGATGCTTGGAACCGGGGGAAAAATGTTGCATGGAGAGAAATACGGAGTAGAGGGAGTGTGGCGAGACAGAGAGAGTGAGAAATTGCCGCTCGTGGTGGTTTAAGAGCGACTTAGCGACTACTTGGGCTGTAACACACTGCAGGAATACAATGCAAAGCTTCAGCTCCTCATCAGAACTCACCACACTGGTGTTGTGAAAGTGAAGATTTATGTTACATAGGAAAACAGTCAAAATATCCTCTTTCTTCTCATTAATTAAGGTCTTGTGTGTTTACTTTAGTGTTTGAACAAGTTTACACCCACTAACTGACCACAGAGTTTTTTATTCTACATGAAGAATTTGATCTTCTTGTTGACAATAGAAGGATATTTTCCCATGTCTCCGGCTTCATCAAAGCTCGCTACAAGTAGCCTTTATTATCAAATTATCAAATTAGCTGCGATAATTTGTTATGATTGCTGTGAACAAAGGAATCCAAATGGCGTCCACTTGTCGTGCTATTGGAGCTTGAAAATAAAAACCATAAAGCTTGCCACTTTTTCTTGGAAAGGAAAGCGTATAAAATTGTGATGTCTCTGGTTGCTCGAGTATTTTTAACGACTTTTAATTACACGTTAAGTGGTCATCAATACAAACAAGAGTCCCCTGGATGATGTAAAGATACTACATGCGTAATTGTTTCATAGTACCCTAGTGTACATGTTCATGCATGAGCTCAATACTATACACATTCAATTTGACTAATCGTCATGTGGGTGGCATTAACATGTAGAGAAGCGTAATAGTGTGCCAGCAAAGGCAGTGAAGACTGCAAGCTAGCAAACAAATGCACAATGTAAAATGTTTAATGAGAAAGTAAATGCACTCAACAGTTATTTATGCCTCAAAGATGCTCACACTGCATTTTGGTGAAAAACACTGAACGTAAACCAGACATTTTCACGTAGAACACCAGAATAACTCGCTCACAGATTCACTGCTCTCTTCAGAACTATTGTGCATCAGACTTTAAATCCCACATATTGCTGTGGTGAATTATGGAATTATGGACTTTCTTGGTATGATAACTTGGTGTACATTATGATGATTTATGTCAAAATGATTGGAGGAGATTTCAACACAAGCAGCTTGCAGGGTTTTGCAGCACTCGTGCTTCCAAGCAGCCCAGCCTTGCTTCCCTCCACACCCCTTTCCACCCTGTCCCTCCAGCTTTTTTGGCGGTGCAGTTTGGGTTCTGGAAATGATTACCGCGCTAGACAGACCAATCAGATAAGGCTGCTCTAGCGGCTGCAGAGGGCCATGGCTAGGGGTGAGAGGTCGCATTCCATCCCCTATGATTAGATCCACTCTTCACACTGTTGCACTGTAAACTGTCACAGCTGTGTGCACGTGAACCAAGGCTTCAGCGTATTTGATTATATCCATCGTTCAAGAAGATGTCTGGACGATGCTGTAATGTATCATTGACGGTCTTATGCCTCATGTTATGCCGTTGTCTGCTACATTATGAAGGGGGGGGGGGGGGGGGCACAGGAAACCAGAGCTGCTCAAACAGATTAAGATACAGACAATAGGGCCTTTATTACAGATCAGATCTGGTTTAATCAGTGATGTCAGCCTCATACATCTAAATAGCTATCTTTGCTGAAGTCTGAAGAGTGGATTTGGAATCAGTTTTATGTGCAGCTGTTGTTCAGAAATCCATTTCACACTGCCAAAGTGAACCAAAACCCGAGCCGTGCCAGGCTAAGCTTGAACATGGCTAATGGAGCCATGGATTTTTATGTGTTTGTCCTGGTTCAGTGTTTTCTGGCACTTTGCTTCACGCTTGGAGTCAGAGCGCATTTTTTCCACATTTTGCAGGCTGGAAAAATAGGCTACAGGGCCAGAGCACGGGCTTTGTACCCCTCCACTCACACACACACACACGCACACACACACACATGCAAAGACACCGGTTTCCATTCAAGCCTGTGCCCTAGGTTGCCCTCTTTGCATGGACGCTTACACATGTGCACATGATGATTCAGCTGTCAAGTTGTCAACCTCTTCCGAGGGCTTTTCCATACAAAAATTAGTCTTAGTCAGATCTCAGTGTGCAGTGCAATCAGAAATCAACACTATTGCTCTGCGAGCAGCTGGATGTTTGATATTTGTGTTGATTACATCTTTACATCTCTGTCTCCTAATGCCTTGTTTACGTGAAATGTGTGCCCGCTGGCGGAGCACTACGTCAGCTACAATGACACGGCGGAGGAGATTACCGCTCGAACGCAGCGAGCACATGGACTGTTCAAACATCTGGTTCCCTCTGTGAGTGCGAGTGAGTTGTAGAGTGTTACCCCACTCCAGAGGTCCTTTAGGGAAATGAATGGGGCTGATATAGTGAGAGGGGCGAGCACAGGCAGATTAACCGATTTTATCACCCTAAATGGAACTTGTTTTCACAATCTTTGGAGCTTTCCTTCTCTCTTTCACACACAGTCACACAGACATCATTAGTATGCACCACATGAACAGCGCTTGTGTTTGTCTCTTTTAACAATCCCTTGCAGTTTAAGGAGGGATCTTTTTGGACAGATGTTGCTGGTTTTGTGTGTTACACCTTTTTGAGTAAAGGCAAAAAAAAAAGAGATTTTGGGCTATTTTACTTCCATAACATAGTAATCTCTCAGACTAGTTGAAAGAAAACATTGAAGCTCTCAAAATGGAGAAGGCTGAGCTATCAGCTAGCAGCTAACAGTGCTAACAACAAGAACAGTGCTAATAACAACAACAGTGCTAGCAACGGCAGAAGTGTACTGCACTTTATTTTTATAAAACTAATAGTTGTTTGTTGCTATATTAATGCTCAAAATCTTCTATATAAAACATTTAATATAGTAATAAACTCCCGTGACACTGAATACAGGATAAGCGGTAGACAATGGATGGATGGATGGATGGATGGATAGTAATAAACTGCGGAATTTTCATGATATCTATTACTAAATTCCGAGCCATTAGCTGGAAATCTTCACTTCAGTTGTACTTACCTACATCAAACTTTCCAATTTGATTCTTATCTATATGCTGAAGGTTTTTACAGAGGTGTTTGTTCATACATCATTCATAGCCTGATTTATAGAACATTTTCTTCCTGAAAACATGGCAAAAATAGATTTTTTAAATGGTTGTTGATAATATTTTGTGAAATTTCCAAAATTCCCTCCATTAAAACTTTGACTCAAATATGTCAACAAAATGAAACTGTTATGAAAATGTATGCAAATGAGCACATTTAAGAGGGGGCTGTGCACCATTTGCATATTCAAACATACCATTTCAGAAAACTTGTTATACAATGAATAATTGCCTTTTAATGAACTAAATCCAGTTTGGAAGTTTCATGGTTTCTAGTTAAATTAGTAGATATCGAGCTAACGGCTCACGTAAAGAGGTTGCATTGAATTGCATCATGATGCATTCAAGCCCTATTCAGTAAAACGTAGTACTGGCTTAATGGTAAAGAGTAACATTATAATGATTTGTTCAAATGTAATCTTGTTTTTTATAAACTACTAAACGTGATGCTGTGACATCCCAATGTGAGAGATACTGCTGAAGAGCTTTGCGATGCTTTTGTACACAACCACACCCTCTGTGACATATCCCTGCTTCCTATAAATCCTGCATTTTCCTCTTTCTTTTTTTTTCTTCAAGATAAAAAAAAAAACTGGCATTTAGGTGGAAGCAGAGCCATTCAACCAGGGGAAAGAAAAGAAAGTTTCATTGAGTGTGTTAATAGTTCTCCACTGGCCTGTGATGGAAATGTTGAAAAAGCTTATGGAGCCAGGCGAAAACAAATAAACAAACGGAGCCTGTGAGAAGATAGTTGGCCATTGCCAGGAAAACCGCAAAAGTGTTTCATGAGTTGATTGAAAATGTTCCAAATAACTTGAAATTTGGGATGCAAGACTTTTGATGCAAGATATCACTTCTCTTAACACTGGCAACAGAGATATATATGTTCACAAAACCATGGCATATGGCCCATCATTCTGTGCCAAGAAGTCCTGGCAAATACAACGTATTCTTCTATTCAGATTGGTGGTTTCACTTACACAAACATTGGTCAAAAGCAAAGCTGCTCCACTGACATTTTCATACTGGATAACTCAAACCTGAGACCTTTTTTCTCTATTCCTTTTCTGCGCGTAATTTATATCCAACTTGTTACAGGCAGATGTTTAGTTCAAATAGAAAATATGACCAGAGCATTCATGGTCAAGGAAAATCAGCAAGCCAGCTAATGTGGCGTCCTCCATTATCTGTGCTTTATGGCTCTAATTTGGATTTGGAAGGTCAGCTTTGATAACTAGTCACCTTGATAACTCAATACTACTTTATAGCTGCTCCTTGTCGTTTTCACAGTGCCTCAGTCGAACGTTACAGCCAGAACAGTTGTAGTACTTTACGCTCAGCAGATGATATTTCTACATCTTTTACAAGAGCTTCAAAGATACATCTTTGCTTAATTAAAATCCGCTGACAGTCTGCTGCTTGTATAAAGTGATGAGTCATATCATTGGCTTTGCACAGTTAGGATACTGACTCAGTGGGTGGGTTGTACTTTAAAAACTAGCTTTTAAGCCGTAGGCTCAGGCTGCAGTCATCTTGAGTCCCTCTAAAAGAAATGATAATTCCAACAGTTAGATTAGAACATTTATTATGCACAGCGACTTCTTTCATGAATATTCTGGCATTTTAATGAATGATGTGAATGAAAAAGTGGTCAGATTGAAAGAGTCTCTTCATAGAATTTTTTTTTAATGACATGGGGCCACATATATTCACTCAAAGGTCCCATGGGATAGCGTCATTGGTCCCTTAATGTGATGTATTTCCTGTTCAACCACCATGACAGGATGTGAATTTACACATTACATGAATGGATCTGTGACCCGTCTGCAGAGAAAAGCAGCTGGATAGTCAGCTTTGAAGGTGTTATTGTTGAATTATTATTATTATTTTGACATTTCATTGCTTTATTGGTTAATGTCAGTAGAGATGACAGGAAACCAGGGAAAGTCTGCGTCTTAACCCCCTTTCACAAGGGCGTCCCGTGATTTGTGATGACTTCATTGGTTGGACTAGTGCAGCATGAGGTCACCACCTCAACATTTTCCAGGAAGTAGCAGTGTTTCAGGACTTTTAAGTGAGCAAGGGGATCTTTAACATCTCCAGAGCAGTATGCTTTTATATCCAAGTGCTGAAGGACTTGTCAAGATGGACTCTGCTGTTAATAACCTTATGAACTTGTGGCTCCCAGGTTAAGGGGAGACAGCATGTTTACAGTATTGGATTGCTTCCTTGGAGCACATCCACAGAGGCATAATCCCTTCAGGCTCTGTCCCCGTCCCTCTGTCTCTCTCTCTCCCTTTCTCCCAGCCAGGCCGGTCTGTGCTCTCACGCCCTCTCTGACCCCCAGGCCCAGGGGTGTCCCCTCCATATGGTTGAAGCAAAAACTGTTTAACAGCAGTATCAGGAAGACTGTAGCTGTAACACAGTCCGACTGAATATTTATTCAGCAACAGCAGGTCTCCGGCTGTGGCTGGATGATATGAGCAACACTGATATTTCAGTGCAACAGTATTTTCATTTTCCAGCGTGCTCTTGGCATGAGCTGCACCAACCGGTCAGTCGGGCCTTGGGTGTGTGATTTTTTTATTTTTTTCCCAAACAGCTAGAATTACTTTTGTTAAGAAGACTTTTCGAAAGCCGTGTGTTTCAGTGTCATGGTCCTCATTCTACTTTTTTAAAAGCCTTGTATAGAATATCTTTATTTTTTGTTATTATAATTTATTTAAGTTCTATTTTTTTTCTTTCCCTGCTCTCGTATGAATTTTTTTTCCAATCATCAAATTTATTATTATCCTTTTTCAAGAGGTCAAAAAGCAACAATAACGGCAACCAAAGCCCTACAATTTAGCTGGAAGTTCTTTTTTTTGTATCCACTTGAATTATGATTCTTTACTGAAAGAAAAGCAAAACGAAGGCAAGTTCCAATACATCAGCCGTCTCAACCGGACAGCTAACATATGCAGCTGATAATTTATGAACCCCCACGGGCATGTGCCTGCCAAAATCTACACCACCGTGCTGCGGCGAGCTGAAATATTGCTTTAGGGTTAACAAGAGCAAATCACAAATATCTAAAGCTGCGTTAAAGAAATGCAACAAGGCTTCAAGTCCGCGTGCCTAAGATGAATACGTCTAGTCAGAGAGCGTGAACGGAGGGTTTGTGTCTCCATGTTATGTTAACAAGCCCAACGTTTGCTTAAGATTGTGTTCAGTAATGAAATATGTGTTGATTAGTTTGCACTCTGTACAAAGTCCATATTCTGCTGTCTAGTGAAGTTATTCAAGTGTGTTTGTGAGGCGTGATGATGGGATATATGACTGTGGAGCAAAGGTGAACTCCGGTCTCATCCCAGCAGTTTTGTGGCTTAGTTGTGTCAAGTTCAATCGACATAAGGTTATTAAGTTAAGTTAGCTTAAAAATGGATTGTCATTAAGGCTGCAGCTAGCAAATATTTTTAAAATCGAGTATTCTAACGATTATTCCGTCGATCTATCGTCACCTGATGGTGCAGCTGTCATTTCTCTGCTGCTGCTGGTTTCTCCTGGTCCTGCTGGTCCTCTTGGTCCTGCCTCCTCAGTACTCTCTCTAACAGTTCCAAACTTGGACTATCTACTAAGAAACATGTCTGTTAATTTTTTGTTTTTGTTTTCTTTTTAATCTTATCTTCTCGGCGCCACCCATCTCTTTCTCATCTCCACCACCTTTTTTTAGTTTCAACATTTTTTTGTTTTCTCTGTGTAAGTTCAGAGGGAAGTAAGTGACCGGGCCGAGGCTCAGGCTGAGCCAATCAGATTGAACAAAAAATTGGAGCAGTCCAAGTTGTGTAGCTGAGGGCCGTACCGTCACCTGTTTTAATACGTCCATGATTGGAATGGACATCTGAAAATGAAACATGACCGCCGGCCGGTTCAGCCCGGGTTGGACCGGCCGTTCGGGAAATCTCCAGAACGTCCCCATGGCCAGTCCGCCCCTGCTCTCCACCATGAACGTAGCGGTGTGTGTCCGCAATAACAGTGCGTGTGGAACAATGATCCCTGAGCTGAGCAGGCCACAACGTGGGTGATAAGAATTAAACGAAGCCTTGAGGCAGAGATTTAGCTTCCACCATTTTTAGTGATCAAATTATTCGAGTTACTCGAGTAATCGTTTCAGCCCTAATTGTGAATCGCAGCCATGCCTGCCTTTCTTTCACTACACGGCCAACACACCAGAGTTTTTTCAACCGACCCATTAGGTCAGGTGTTAAAGCAACCAAACTGGCAGATAGTCTTCACTTTTGTTTTAAAAAGCACAACTTGACTTGTTCAGATGAACACTTCTTGATGCGGCCTTTGCAGAGGATTATATTATGGACTTGTACGTGCGTCTACTTACAGATGTTGAACTGCTCGTGAACCAAATGTCAACGTCTCTCATTTGTTTGGCTGTCCTACATCTTATTAGACAGCAATAACACTTTTGAGATACTTTATTGGTCCTTCTAGGGAAATTATCTTCTACTTGCCCACAGAGGTCAGAGGTCAGGTTCAGCTGCAGAGAGGAAGCCCTGGAGCTTGTAGATATTTAGCTCCACCATTCAAAACTCTGGGGATCTCTCATTGAAGGGTAAACCATCAACCACACACCACCATCAGTTCCTCTTTTTTCCATCAAATAAAATACTCAAGGATGAGAGGAGCACGTGCGCGGTGGTTAATCCTCCCCGCTGTGAGGCCGTGGCCCTGCTGCAGTGCTGGAATGCTGTCAGTTCTGAGACGTGATAATCAGAACCAGACCCGGCAACCCAGGATCCCGTCCAATCACAATCAGGCCAATGCAACGCCTCAAGATTTCGTCCTCTTCCTCTGTGACTGTAACCTCACGTCAAAAATGTAGAATCAGATTTGATTAGCAAGAGAATCAGAGCAGATTTTCTGCAATGTTTTTATGTCTTGGCCCCCTGAGTAAAGACAAATTAGGCTCCAGACCCCCATTTGAGTAGATTTTGTCCCAGGGACCTCATAAGGAAAGGAGGTCTGTTGTTGATTTAGTGTCGAATGGGACTGAAGTGAATTATGTGCTAGTCCAAAATGTAAATGGGAAGATGTTGGTGCAGAGAGTGAACGGAAAATACATCATGCATTTTCTAACTGGAAACACTTCAAGAGAATTAAATTATCTTTTCGTTTTTCTCCATTCTGTTGCAGCGCCCCGGGATCCCCCCTCAGGGACACATTGGGCTTAGAGAGACCACTTTGACAGCCTCTACATTAGAATATATTATGACAGGAAGTGAGGGAAGGTTAGAAATGTTCTCTATGGACACTGATCACACAAGAGCAGGGGAAATATATGTTTTAGCATTCAGTCAGCAAATGTTTTATTTTAATTGTAGCCACTCAATGAGCTGCACTAGGGAGGGTGAAAAATAGTAAGATGTAAATCTGAGTGCAACCTGCAAGTTCCTCAAATCAAGCAATCACATTTTAGTTCTGTCTCAAGCTTCTTTTAAATCAGAAGTTTTTTAGGCCAGCTTAACATTTGGGCAATAAATGAAGTAGCCTATGTAGCGAGTGTACAGCGACTGGTATGTATTCAGATCTCACATAATTGCTGTAAATAAATGTGTCTTATGTTTTAAGTCATTTCCATGGCATTAGACGTTGCCTTCCACAACTCCTCAAGTTCCTCTCCCTGAGAAAAAATAGCCTCACAACCAACCTGTGAAGGTTGTTGCTGTGTATCGCGGCGGAAAAGCCCTGTGAGAGCATTTAGTAAATATCAGTGCTACCACTAATGAAACAAGTGTGTTCATATTTGTGTGAAACCCAAACAAAGTGTCACAGTGGGATAACTTCATGTTAAGAGCTTCTCCGTCTCACTGAGAAAAACCACTATGTGAGACCTGCTTCCTCGCAGCATTGTCGTTGTTAACCAACTGCTGTTAATGTTGTGCAGTCGTGGAAGTATTGTGCACCTTTACAGGTGCAGGCTTACTAAATGTGAGTATTGATACTAAATAGAAGCCCCTGCTCATATTCAGTATCTTTTATGACTGATTTTCTCAAAAAGCCTTGAAAATAGCATTTTCTGTAGAGCACTGATTAGTAAAACACAGGCAAGAACAACAATTTAGCTAATTAATTGTTTCAGTCATTCATTGAGTAAAAGCAACACACATTTGCTGCTTTTTTTCCATTCTAAAATGAATGCAAATTGAATATTAGTGTGTTCTGGACTGTTACAGATTTGCATAAGCAATTGCAAGGCATCAACCTTAAGTTAATTTTGAACAAAAGCACCACAAGAACAAAGCTGTTTCACCAGTCGGACCCTTGTGGACGGATCTAAGAGGAGAAGAACAAGGTTTGATTTAATAGATGAGAGGAAGAGTGCAAGGGGGTTAAACACTCCGTATTTAGACGAGCTGTTCCTCCATCCCATCTGAACTGCTGTGTGCACTTTAATAAGCATTTTCATTTATATTAAAGATGCAAATGTAGCCTTTACAGGGAGATTGATATGCATGGAGGAAGTGTGTGTGTGTGTGTGTGTGTGTGTGTGTGTGTGTGTGTGTGTGTACCAGTTTATCTGGTTCCTCTGTTCATTAGCCCAGTGTAATTGTGTTAGCAGTGTTGCTGGCAAGACCAGAAGAAAATATCTGTGTGTAAAGGTCACATCAGAGGAGAGATGGCATACGGATAGATGACACACAAACGCACACATTACACACAGCACATGCAGATATCTCACACACACACACACACACACACACACACACACACACGCACACTATCTACAGCACCTCACACTGCCTCACTCTCAGATGCACATAACGAGTGTTTTGGCTGAGAGGGTGTGTTTGGATGCTTATTCTTGCCCTGAGGTATGCACATGTCTCTATGATTGTGTGTGTGTGTGTGTGTGTGTGTGTGTGTGTGTGTGTGTGTGTGTGTGTGTGTGTGTGTGTGTGTGTGTGTGTGTGTGTGTGTGTGTGTGTGTGTGTGTGTGTGTGTGTGTGTGTGTGTCTGTGTGTCTGTGTGTGTAGGTGTGTGAGTGGCTGATTCAAGTGGCAGTGTTTAATCAAGTGTGATATTCCTCCTCTGTATGCTTGGCATCTGCATGTAGGCAGTGGAAACAACAGTTGCCATATCTCCTGTGTGGTATATGTGTGTGTGTTTTTTTTGTTTGTTTGTGTGTGTGTGTGTGTGTGTTGTGTTTATTTGTGGACGGGTGTCATATTCTTTTTAAGAATTATACAACATATACATCATATAATCAGATGAAAAGCGGAATGCAAAGTCGGATGTGCCAAGGAAATCTAGCAGTTAACACATGAAGGCTTGAAGAAAGGATTAGAAGCATAAATGGCAACATGAGCGAGAGAACATAAAGACATAAACCTTCCCGTGAATCACCTCTCTGTGTTTTCCAGGTTGTGGGTGTGATCAAGATGCTTTTCCATGTAACATGAAATCACATAATATCACAGCCTATCAGCAAGTAATTAACACATCGTTAACATGTACTAATTGCTGTTTTAATACATGCGTGTGTGTGTGTGTGTGTCATGTACCTTTAGTACATCTGTGCTTTAATTAATACTCACTAATATTTCCTTCACTAAACTAAACAACTAAACTAAATAAATGTTTTCTATGTGTGATGCAATAAAGATTAGGTTTCTTGACAATATGTGAGGTAAAGTGATTACAATATGTTTTGCTGACATTTTAAGAGTTTTAAGCATATTTTGATGATTATCGCGATGACATCGTGCATGGCAGTTATTTTGGCCAGGACAATCATGACATGACATTTTCATATCATCCCATGTCTTAGTATTGACCTACTTGACCCTTTTCTGGCCTCATGATTTAATGCTTTTTTGTCTTTTTGCCAGCTTGTGTTTATTGGGTAAAACTTCTGACAAACACGCAAGACATTATACACATAATTTTCTTAAAAACATAATAATAAAAACCTATGCTACTTACCCTGGGTGCGTGATTTATATATTGCAATCTAAATCAATTTTCTGCAACTCTACACCACTTAAACGTTTGGATTAAGTCAAGAAAACCAAGTATGCATCAAGAATGGTATATTGCAAAAAAGATTCTGAACGACAGTAATACAGAGCGTCTACGTAACCAGAGTGAGCCAGAAGAGACACTGACTGAGATTACTCTGATCTGTATGCATGGGAATACATTACAATACAATAGATTTGTGTATAATTCTCACTTTCACCCTGATGGTCTAAAGAAGTTTCTGCTGCTCCACCTTGTCTGTCCTCCAAGTATGCTCCCTACTGTCAATGTCCTCTTTCATACCGCAATGTTATCAGCTATGAATATGTTTTTCACTGTGTGAGAAATCAAAGGATTTATTGTGGCAAAATGTCTGTCATTTGCAGGATTAACATTTGTATTTATTTATTTATCTGTAAACAGAACTGCTTGGCGGAGCAATCCACGGGCCACCAGTTGAATAGGCCTGATATAGTATAAAGTGGGTGGAGGTGGATGGGTCAAACAAAGACCACCGCCGGTCATGCCCGTGCAAAACTAAATGTGAGTCACGTAAACTGCTCTCTTTTCTTAAGCGTTGGTGCTGTTTTTCCCTAAATCCTTGAAGACAGGAGTTTATTTTGAAAAGACTTTGACGCACCGTCACTGGTATTGCAAAGCTGAGTTGACTAAAACACTTATATTCATCAAGCCGATGCCTGGTTACCAGCCTAGCAACCATTCCTTTAAAGTCTATGTTGAGAGCGTCATAGTTTGAAGCTCATTGCCACCGACCAAGCTGTGGTATTTGACGCATGGGTGTGAGAATGTGTTGGAAATTATCTTTTGTTTTGCTCGGAGATCATTGTCGGCTACAAAGCAGGCGTTTGAGGGGTTTAAGTGTCGCAGAAATCCCTTCTGGCTGCATTTGCATGGATTATATAACTGCAGGCTCTGTGAAAAGGAAAAGCTACAGGTGCGTGACGCTGTTCTACAAACAATGAGGAGTTGGTTATTGTAGTCTGGCCTTCGCACTAAAAGGGTCAGCGGGAGCCACAGCAGCTGGGATTCTTCAAACCCCTTATGCCCTGTATGCACTCTTTCTTCTCTTGACTCATAACTGTGCACTGAACACAGACTTGATGTACATGTTTTTAGATTCAGTAGGACATTTGCTATGAATCCTTTGCAAATGAATGTTTGCTTAAAAATCATAGAAAAAAAGATGCTTCTCATAACTCCAGACCTTGAGAATCCATTGATAGTTTGTACAGCCATAGCTATATTGCAAACTATAACTTGTAAAAGCTCATATATTTAATGAATGAATGTGCTTTTAAAATGTAAACAAACATATGCTAATAAAACAATTATCCCGACTTACCAATGTGGTTTAATTTGTCATCAAATAAAAAGTTTTCCTATAATGTAGTTGTACCTACCTTTTGCCATTAATATTAACTGCAGATTGATGGTGTTAATTGCCAGATAGACGTTTGGTATCCCCACCAACCATGTGTTTCCATACGTACCAAAACATTCGGAGAATGTAAAGCAAAGAGATTAACTGAGTAGTGAATGTTCGGTAGCTAACGACCACACTTGCGTGGAATTCAGCAAGACATGGACAACATTACCGAGCTTCCAGAGTTAAACTCAAGCTTGTTGGAGAAGTCACCTCTATAATTTGCAGGGCTGACTTTGCATCTAAACCTGGAAAGATGTAAGTAAGGCTTCATGTTGGCTTTCTGAGAAGAGGGCAGGCTGTACAGAATGGACGGCCTGAAACTTGTGATGGATCTCCTGAAGGATCTGACAAAGCACAGTGGTCAGTAAATGTAACGTTATTGTTTCCATATCATAGGATCATCCATAACAATAAACATTAAGGCATCATACAGTTTGTTTCACGTCCATTAGATCTGTCTTCCTTCCTGCCTGGTGCAATCACTGAAACTTTACATGGCAACTAAAAATGTATTTAAGACGTCCTCGTTGAGCGTTTTTATACGTGTGCATCAAGTTACTCACCGTCAATCACCCAACACCTACGGGAGGAAAATGATGCCGCGGCGCAAACTTTTCTTTTCCTTCTGAAAAATGAACCCTGGCCTTGAGTTGTAGACGTAAGACTTTCAACAGAAAGTTTGTTTGAACAATGTGGGCGTTTTTTGGTGCTTATGAGGGACTTCAAGTGAGGATATCTCAGCCTTGGCTGTTGGTCCTCCACTGTAATCCGCTTTTGCCATGAAATTTGAAACATCTGTATAGCCATGCCGCCACAGTTACAGTTGTCAGGTTGCCATTGGCGACCATTTTGAGAAATTGGCAACCACTTTAATGTACAAATGATGAAAATATAATTTAATTATACATACATAGAAAGGTACATATAAGATATAGGTAGATATACATTAAGGGACAAGGCATACAACCTGGATACATCTCTGTGAGCCTGTGTGTGTTGGTTGATCCATTTAACACCTCAATATTCTTTATGATTTTGTGTCATTACCATTTTTTCATGAAGGCCTCTATGAACATCTTGTCTAACTCAGCAGATTGTAATTTCAAGAGAGCTTGATCATTAACCAAGCTGCGTTCAGTCTCGTGCAGCACAGACGTTGCCAAATCAGCGTGTTTACATCCCCGCCCTCCGAATGGTGACCGAACATTTGTACTAACAGCCCCAGTTTATGGCCACGGCTACAGCACCGTTGTGACGATAAAACAGGGCTTTCTATTGCAGCCCGAGTATGAAGTCTCTCAACCAAGGTAGATGGTGTTATTCCTCTCGCCTGTAGATAGGAAACTACAGTATTCACTTAGTTTCCCATCTGTCTGCACACAGACCTATCAGCCACAGTATACTCTCCTCTTTTGTCCTTCTGTCACTGTTTCTGCACTCTTTTATTTTCTTATTGTTTTTCTATATACATGATGGACACACAAACACACTGCTTCCAATGCAACACTTTCCTCTTCCAGACCTGGAATGAATGGGCTGTGCAGTTTTTTGTTTCTCATTCTCCCCATCTCTCCATCCTTCACAGCTCTCTCTCTCTCTCATTTTCTTAAACTGCACAATTGCTGTTCTGCAGTTGGGAGCCAACTTCGATTATCTACGCCAAATTCCCTGATAAAGGACAGTGTTTCTAGACCTATTCAAGCACTTAAAGCCCCTCTAAATGGCTTTAGCTGCAGGGTCCCCTCCTTGGAGACTATGCACACACATGGCAGTGAGTTCAGCACCCATCATGGGAATCATCCAACTGCAGTCATTTCTCCTTTTTAAAGGTTGATCAGAAGTCTGTCTCTCTCTTTCCCACACACATTTCTACCAGCTCATGACATCTGTTAACATGCTTTCACCCCACAATTAGTGCATGTTTGCATGTCCATGTGTTGACAGGAAATGTTTGTTAATTTGTATAAAGGAGACGGCCCTCTCGGGGCAAAAAGGACAGCATGTGTTGTCTGTTCACACAGCTTTAATTCTTAAATGAAGTGCTTTTGGTGGTTGGATGCGTTTACAAAGTGCAAACCTAATCCCTCCATGCTGCTTCCAGTCTTAATGCTGCGCTAAGATGCTTGTCTCCCAGTCGTCTCATCAAACTCTCTGCAACAAAGTGGATATGTGCATTTCTTAAACCATAGGGGAAAGTTTCATAGGCATCAGTTTTGTAACAAAAACTTTATAGGTAATTTTGAAGGTTGACAAAAGAGGGGGATCGTCACTGTTATCCTGGAGAGGCAAAAAGCAAACATAAGGATTCACAAACATCTTGGAAAAAAATGGAAAATTAAGTAAAATATCCTGGAAATAATTTCCCTTTAGCCAAACATTAACCTGGGCCAGGGGTACACAACCTTTACTAACCCAAGGTTAACCTATGGCACAATAGCAATACATGTGCTTTTCATCGGCATCCTTTCCCATCCATTGGCAGCTGTGTGGTCTGCTATTTATGGTAGTTGGATTGCTTTTGTTTTCCTCCTTGTCTGCCTCTGATTGGCCAGTACTTGTTGCCTTCTTCACAGAATTTTTAAGTTTATTGCTGAAGAACAACATTGGTGGAAAGTTGGTAGACCATTATTTTTGGCAGTTTTCATAAGAAAAATGACAGATTGGTTGGAGATTTAAATTTTGAGGTGTCCTCCTAGTTAAACTTAATCTTGACATGGCACACTGATTAACAAGAACATTTAAAAATGGCACTCCATACCAAAAAGGTTGTGGATCTTGTGTTTAAGGCTCATTTTGATGTTCATGTGGTAGTTTATGGGCGGGAGTATTTTGAAAAGGCTGCTCTTGGTTATGTTGTGGAAACCCTGTGAACACAAGCAACCACAACAGCATGGCAGGACATGCTGTTGGACCACATTACATAATGTTGCTTTCTTCTCTACAGTTGAGTCATGTTTTGGTGGTTAGCATTTCTGGTTCACTATATGATGTATTGTTTCAAAGCAAGCAAGAGATGATTTCATAACGAAATGTTATAGTCATAGACTGCAGCTCTTTTAAATCAAACTTCAACATAGAGGAACATATCATTGTATGCCGTGATTCCTGCTCACACCAGCTAGATCATCACAAAAAATATCTTGGGAAATTATCTTTGCATGTGAAGCCATGAAAAAAGGACCCATAACTTGAGGATTCATGCTGTGCCCATGCTGTACCCTCAACCCTTTTACTTGGGGGAGAAAATACTATAAAAGCTGTGGGAACACTCAAGCGCGCACACAATTGCTGATGGCACAAGTTGATATTGGCATCTCTGCAGATAAAGAATCCAGACTTAACCAATCACATTTTTCAGCATCTCCAATGGAATGTGATTTATATTATTTGTGGTGTAGTTCATGGGCTTTAACACTCTTATGTGTGTGGTGTATGACTTGATAGAGATACATCAACAAGAGCCGTCATACAAATATATTTAACTTGAATGGAAACATACTGTACATTCAGCATGCTCGTTATTTGTAATCAACCGAAAATTATCAGTAGTGTTCCAACTAAATGTGCAGTTTTCAGAACATGTTTTCAGAACATGAAATAAGTTATTAAACCCAAAGAGCAGAGTCTTGGAGGGGTCAGGTTCCTCCGACCACTTAGCGTGTTATAATAGGTGTTTTGAGTGAGAGTCATGTCTCCCTTCTCCCCTTAATTGGGGAAACTCACTACATTGCTGCAGTTATTATCACCCTCTTCACCTACATGTGTAAAACGAGTAGCAAGTGCTTCCCTTAATGGGAATGGGGCTGGCCTAGTGAGAGCACCAAACTACGAAGGAGGCAGGGCGAAATGAATCAAATTCACCCCCCAAAAAATTAAACCTTCTGTGATTTGTCCATTACAGGTTGCAAAAACAAGCATACTAGAGTTGTCGGGGCTTTTCTTTATCTGGGAAAATCCTTAAATCCCTCCACTCTGGAGAGCTTGGAGACAGGGTGAGCGCATTGTAGAGGAGACTCAGTCAGATTAAGAATGATTAAGGCTCAACCACTCAGCTCTGTTCTGTGTAGATTTGTACCACACTGTCTGGATGAGGGATGGCTGAGCTGCACCTGACAGCTCTGAGGAAAGTAAGTGCGCAGAAAGCCTGAAACCAGAAGGGAATCCGATGAGGCAATATGAAAATGTATTTTTTAAATGTAATTTTTTAATAACAAAGTGTCTATACAAGAACCCTGGCGTTGGCTGACATCTCCATGTTGTTGCTTTACCGTGCATAAATGTGTCTGCTGGTGCACATGCATGAGTTTGTATGTCTGTATCTGCGTGTTTGTGTAGGTGTTTGCATTTCCATGCGTATGGATGTGTGTCTGTGTGGGTTTGTGTGTGTGGATGTGTGCTTTGCGCATGTATGGAAACACGTATGTTACATGTCTGAAAGCATCAGTTTCCCTGCATGTGTGTGTTGGTGTAGTCTTAACGAATGAAGTGGAGTCAGTGTATCGTCTACCTCTTCATGATAATCCCTATTGTTGTTCAGGAAAAAACAGTGTGTGTTTGTGTGTGTGTTCAACCGCGAGAAATTCTTTTATCTTGAATGGTTGCTGTATAACTGAGCAGCGGGGTTGTGTATGTATGCAGCTGTCCGTGGAGTGCGACTGTAAATTAACCACTGTGTCCTTACTGCATGGAGCACACACACACACACACACACACACACACACACACGCACACACACACACACACACACACTCACACAGAGTCCAACCCACATTCTCTTTATTCCTTCAGCCTAACACAAAACACACATTTCATTTTATTCGGTCCACACACCAGTTGAAGCACGGGGTCCAATTAATTTCAACGATATAGCATATTGTCATCAGTGGCGCCCAATTATTTTGGCATAAAAGATAAAACAGGAAGAAATGCAATTAACCTGGTCTGAGTTTAAATTGAGGATCTGGCCTCACAAACAGAAGGGATTAGAATGAAGGATCTGTTCGTGCTGTCCAACTTTATGGGTAAAACGTGTAACGTTGACACTCTGTCATAGACTTGTGACCACCAAAAATGAGCGATGCTAGATAATGTTACTGTTACTGTTATCACAGTGTATGAAAGCACATTGCTACGGCTCATTTTCTGTAATCAGTGAAGCATTAAAATGGAATTGGCAAGCTAGCTAGCTAGCTAACTAATTGGACAGCTGGCTAGTTAGCTGGCTTGGCAATGCTTTAACACTACACTGGTTACAGAAATTAGCTGAACAGCTGGGTGGTGGCTAGCCACTGGAGCTAGGTTTCGAAAATATATTGTATATCCACTTTTGTGACATTGCCTTGAACCGCTCTTTGACCCTGTTTGCTATCAAATCAACGTGTGAGCACACAATGTGGAAATTGGGAGTACATTGCTGTACTTCCAATGTCTCTGAAGAAAAAACTTGATTAAACATTAAACTATGTTTCAATTGAGCAAAAATCATCCATCCTGGCAAGTTTGATCTCATTTAGAAGCGTTGCAGTCTCAGTCATGAATCACTTCATCATGTCAAATTAAGTTGATGATATTTAAAGTGGGCTGCACGGTGGTGTAGTGGGTAGCACTGTCGCCTCACAGCAAGAGGGTCCCGGGTTCGATCCCCGGGTCGGCCCGGGCTCCTTCTGTGTGGAGTTTGCATGTTCTCCCCGTGTAAGCGTGGGTTCTCTCCGGGTTCTCCGGCTTCCTCCCACAGTCCAAAGACATGCATGTGGGGATAGGTTCATTGGTGACTCTAAATTGTCCGTAGGTGTGAATGTGAGTGTGAATGGTTGTCTGTCTCTACATGTCGGCCCTGTGATAGACTGGCGTCCTGTCCAGGGTGTACCCTGCCTTCGCCCAATGACAGGTGGGATCGGCTCCAGCCCCCCCCGTGACCCTGAATACAGGATAAGCGGTAGAAAATGGATGGATGGATGGATATTTAAAGTGCGTGTTGAAAGCCTCAAATTATAATCTTTCCAAATCCTGATTTCTTTGCAAAGATGTGACTTGAAACAAGGCCAATTTGAGCCGATAATCTCCCAAAGCATTAGGAAAATGACACATGAGTCAAAGTTAAACCAATTTGGTGTTAATTGGTACAGAGAAGCGTGCTTGACTTTGTCTGTCAGATGTGTGTATCAATACAACACTAGATTTGATGCTTTTTAACCAGATATTTTTGGCAGTTTTTACAACTGCTTGTGTTTCCTTTCAATTTAATCAACGTCTCCCCTCCTCCTTGTCTTGTCTCGGCCCATCTGTTAAAAGCCAGGAGAGGAGGGTGTGAGTCGACTACTGTCTGCCGTATTAGTGCTTGTCAATATTATGCCTTTTGGAAAAATGGATTCCAAATAGAAATCTCCTCATGTTCAAATGTGTGTCCTCCTCGTGTCCCCGTTCCCGTATCTCCACCTCCTCCACTGTCCCCGTCTGACCTGCTCGGTAGCTTTAACGATGCTCCCATCTGTTGTCAGAAACCTGGAGTCAAAAAGTGACTTGATCACATTAAGTTCTGCGTACATACTTGAATTCAAGTCCTGTTCAAAGTGTCCTGAGATGACTTCTGTTGTGATATGACACTATAAATAAAATTGAATTTAATTATTAAGTATTTCTAATCTAGCAGTGTTTATGAGATAACGGGGACCCACTCATAGAATTTCAGCATCATGGCACTTATAGAGGACATGGACTTCAAAAGTTTGTTCAGAGATGAAGAGTTTTAGGGGTGAGTTATTGCATTTATGTTGGAAAAAAGTTTTCATGTGTCATCGTGTTGTTGCATTTTATATCTTTTTTCTCACCTATCAATTACAATAAAACAAATTGCTTAACCGACTATGCGTTTCAGCACTAGACGTAAATCAACGCTACCTTTTCTCTGTCCACCTTGCAGTCAGCCAAGCGGGAGCCCATAGCTCTCACATGATCAGCAGTCTGAGAGGCACTCACTGTTGGGTTGCAAGCAGACTCATGGCTGAAGAAAAGCCAATACACATTTATTTTTAAATACGAGTAGCTCTCTATGTACGAGCGTGTTGCTTTAACCTGGAGTTGCAAACTGACATGCTTTGAACGTTGAGCATCAGGTGTAAATCTGGAGTGGTATTACAAACATGTGGCAACCTCCGGTTCTGAAAAGTGAAGCCAGGTGCATTAAGCTTGCCTTTTTTGGACCATCAGGGGGCGACTCTTCTGACTGCAAAATAAGTCAGATTGTATAGAAGTCTATGAGAAAATGACCGTACTTCTCACATGAGTTAGACGATAAAGCAGTGTATGTTTTAGGGCGTGGCTACCTCATAATTGACAGGTCTCCACCACAGCGTTGTACAGTCTGAGTATCTATCTGTCTTAGAATTTAAACCCTTTCATAGTGTTTTTTCAGTTCATGAAAGTTAATTGTAGCCATCACCTAAAAATACCTTATTCAAAATTCGGTTATACTCCACCCTCTCGTGTCACTTCTTGCTGCAAAAAAACAAGATGCCAATGACCAAAAAGCCGGACTCGAGGCTCAAAACGGCAGTCTACAAACCGATAGGTGACGTTAAGGTGACTATGTCCGCTTCTTATATGTATGGTCACAAAGCTCAGGGCTTAGATTCATCAGTGGTTTAAGCGTGGATGCAGTTTTTCTGTAGAAAACCAAACTTATAAGTTCACTTCCTTTTTATTAACAGCAGAGAAGGAAACAAGTGTTTCAATTCCAGCTCATATCTCAAACATTTGCTCCCACTGCTGTGCTTCATCCAGAACAAATGTGTTTGTAATGGAAAACGGCATGAATGTAAATGTTTATACTTTCCCCGTGGTTATATATGCTTTGTGTACATACAGTTTATGTACTGGCCCGATGTGTTTGGACGTGTGTTTTAGTAGTAAATAAGATTGAACAGATGCAGGATGCACGCACACGTGCACATAGACACAGACTCAGGCTTGGATGTGACCTCCATGCTAAAGAAGTGGTGTGTATAAATTTGCCTAAGTGTGCGGGCCAAGGTCTGCGGCTGTGTGTGCAATCGATGTGCCAACAGCAATAAATCAGCAAGGGACGGACCTGAACGCCTCTACCGCTTCATCTGATGTGGCAGGTGGGCTTCAGGATGGCCCTGACGCACAGTCACACACACACACACACACACATGGAAGTGGAGGCCCGGTAATTCCAGGTTTTATGGTAAAAACACATGGACGCACAACTTAATAACCGCACATTAGAATGCGAATTGTCAGACTGTTTGGATTAGGATTGTGTGCACCAAAGCACACAATCTTTGTGTCCTCACTCATTTTTCCATAAACTCAAGCATTCATTTCTTTTGATTAATAAAGCAAAACTTTTAAATCAGAAACTTGTTTTTCCACTCCCTCTTTCGTCTCTTTGTCCCAGTTTTGTCAAACAGCTACTATCAGCTCTCAGCTTTACCAGCTACTCAGGCTATACAGCCACTGAGTCCATGTGTGCTGCCTGGTTTTGACTTATTTATAGAATATGTAAAATTACATCAGACAAGGTGAATAAAATAAGCAAAAATAGACATTGTAACATGTCATTTAATGTAGAGAGTGAAGTTTCCTTTTCTCTCGTCGATTCAAGTGTACAGTCTTGTGTGGATCTGTTGTGTGCCTGCGTGCATGGGCGGCACATGTGTGTGGGCAGCTCTGTTTAATGTCAAGTGTGCCTGTGTTTAGACGTAGCGAAGCCAGTCGAATCGTTGAGGGTGTGTAAACGCATACTGTACGCGTGTGCTGTATGATCACATCGTGTGCATTCTTCTGTGTGTGTGTGTGTGTGTGTGTGTGTCTTAAGGCTCTAACAGTAGCTCTACTGTCCTGACAGGACAGACAACAGCATCGTCATCTGGGCCACCATAATCATGGCTGGGCCGGAGATGAAAGACACTATTGACAAGAAGTGAAGTGTCTGGGAGAGACAGAGAGAGAGAGAGACAGAGAGAGAAAGGAATGTAATGAGGGGAGGAATGAGAAACGGCAGCAGAAATAAGAGACGAGAATAGTTTGCTCACCAAACTCCATAATGAAACAAGCCTTTACCTTGTGCTCTTTATTTAGCCGGCCATAAGCCAGTGAACTAATGAAATGAAGGTGAGTAGGGATGTGAAAGCTTTGTTAGGCAGCGGCAGGGTCGGCGCTTGGATTTAAACTGTCCCCGATGACTGTAGCCCTTTGAACCACTTTTTGGTTTCAATGATAGATGATTGTTTGACAGACTTTTCGATCCTGGAAGGTAACACCAGTAAATTTAACGTCTTCTTGTCAAAGTTGACCCTCTTAATGTATTGTGAGAACTGGATACATGTGCATTAATCGCCTGTAAAGTATGGCTGTAGGACGGTGAACAGGTTTACAGATCTCTGCTGTTTAGAAGACAGGCCAGGAGTTTCCTGACATCATGTATATTGTGGATTTGGGGGTTTCAGTAGCTCTGAATCCACACTGGAAACGAGGCATGAGTGGCACAAGCACTCTATCAGCCAATCAGTGACTCCGTCTTCGGTAAACGGGGTGAGGTGAAGGCAGCGCGCTGACCTTCCTTCGCCAGGCTGACTGACAGCAGACGTCTGCTGAACCAAAATAGTTTTCATGTCGGCACCATGGGAACAAACAAGCGTTTGTATTGATTAATTGATTTAATTTCCCTGCCCACCACAGTGAGTGAAGGGAATCTGCCTTCACAGACAAACTGGGAGCCTTGATCAATCAATGTAGATACGGTTAATAGGTTCAAAAAACATCTACGGCGGGATGTTTGTGTGATTTAAACAGCTGTCGAAGCAGATTCCGCTTCACCAAACACAACAGACATAAACGTGAAGCGTGAAAAAACACAGGGGTTTCTGTCAGATGCGAATCAGTGTGGACTGATACATTTAATTAAATGGAAGCGAATCTGTTCCGCCACGTCAAAAACACTTCTAAAAACGCTTTTAGTGTGAATTGGCTGTTCAGGGAAATCTAATTCTACATTTGACTGTGGAGGTGACTCATTAAACGGCTGTCCTCCACCAAGGAAATCCTTCCTCAACTAACTCATTCGACTAATTTGTAAAAGTCATTTTCTCCACAAATTATAGCACAATTTTAAATATTGTGTTTAGCAGAGATGTGATCACAAGTTACTTTAAAATAAGTCATAATGAATGACAGATTAGTTGACTAACTAATGCACTAAGAGGAGGGACATTTTGGACAAAAACGTTTCCCCAACATTTGCAACGCTCTTCAGCCAGCATGTCTCATTAGCAACCAAGTAAAAGCTTCCAGCAACATCCGTCATGTCTCGTTACACGGTGCTAGTGATAATGGCGACAGTGGTGTTGATGATTGAGCATGTGGAGCGGCCATGCTGCTTTTGCACTGGAGCTCCCTAGACTTTACCTGCCGCCAAGTGCATTCAGGGATAGGCCCCAGCCTCTCTAACGACCTGAACCTGGAAGAGCAGATACAGGAAATGGCTGGATGGAAAATAGATGGATGCTTCATCTCCCTTTCTTTTTTTACTCCCTTTCTCTCCCCCTGCAGCTTTCACTCGTAGCAATCTTTGCCACCATCTCTACTGCCTTTATATTGAACTGGTATGAAGCCAAATAGCTCTCACTTCTCTCTCCCTCTTACTGTCTCTCCTGTTTTATCGTGTTGGACCAGTTCTCTCTCTCCTTTCTATTTTAGAAGCAGGGTGCTTCTGTCTATCTGCTGTTGTAAATATACTCTCGGATTCTCCCTGCAGCCCTTCTTATAATTTATGGATGTTTACCTGCTATCACGAGGCTGCACATCAGCGACTCACCCTTGTTTATGTGTGTAGGTCTCCTATTCTATATGTTATCTTATGAATGATTTTATGTATAAATATTAATGCATACACTTTTTTAAAAGATGGTCTGAATGTTTTCTGATGCGTCATGTGTCACAGGCTGTGTTTTTGAGTGTATTTGAAGCTCATATATATTTTTGTGTGTGTATGAACACTTTGTCTGCTGGATCCTTTAATACCTCCAGACAATCAATACGCAGAGGAGCAATGTTTGGCCCTGTCTTCTTATAAAAGATGCACTCCACAGAGCGGTGCAAGCCAAGAGTCGAGAAGTCAATAAAACAAAGCCGATAGTGCTCTTATACGTTTTTTTTTTTTTTGGACTTCAGCATCCAGGCCTCCAAGTCTGTGGGTGAATATTTAGTGTTTTGTCATTTGGGTACAAACAAATGAATCCTTTTTGTCAGTGCCTCTGGATGTGCAAAACACAAATCTGTGAATCTATTGACATCTATGTTTGCTAAGATTTTGCTTTGTTTCTCTCTCTCTCTCTCTCAGGGCTGGTGGCGGACGAGGCTGAGGATCAGGGGATCGGGTTATAAAAACAATTGTGGAGAAAGGAGAAAAAACAGAAAAGAGGAAGTCGATTGCTTGGAATCCCTTGTTTTTATCGTCATACCCTGCGGTCCAAAAAGGCACTGACTGACACTGCAGAGGATTACACACTCGAATATACACACCGACACCCACTCACCACACCTCCCCACTCTCACCGCCATGTCCTCCTTCCTCAACCCGCCTCCTCTCATCATCCCCACCCTGTTCCTTCTCCTCTCCCTATCCGTGCCCTCCACCTCCTCTCCCTCCTCCTCCCTCCTCTCCTTCTTCCCACCGGAAGGAGGTCTCACACATTTGGTGGTTCACAACAAAACGGGTGAGGTCTACCTGGGCGCTGTCAACTGGATCTACAAGCTGTCCAGCAACCTGACCAAGCTACGCAGCCATGTTACTGGCCCAGTCACAGACAACCCACGCTGTTACCCTCCACCCGGTGTCCAGTCCTGCCCCCACGAGCTGATTCAGACCGCTAATGTCAACAAACTCCTGCTACTTGATGCTGCCCACAACCGCTTAATTGCCTGTGGGAGCACTTCCCAGGGAATATGCCAGTTCCTGCGTCTGGATGATTTGTTCAAGCTCGGCGAGCCCCACCACCGTAAAGAGCATTATCTATCCAGCGTCGCCGAGGCAGGCACCATGTCGGGTGTCGTCATCTCCCCAGATCTGTTTGGTGGAGGTGGCAAACTTTTTGTCGGCACTCCCATCGATGGGAAATCCGAGTACTTCCCGACGCTGTCGAGCCGCAAGTTAATGTCCAACGAGGAGAACGCCGACATGTTCAGCTTCGTCTACCAGGATGAGTTTGTCTCCTCACAGCTGAAGATCCCCTCCGACACGCTCTCCAAGTTCCCGGCGTTCGACATCTACTACATCTACGGCTTCAACAGCGAGCAGTTTGTGTATTATCTCACCTTGCAGCTCGACACCCAGCTCACCTCACCAGATGCGAGCAGCGAACAATTCTTCACCTCTAAAATTGTCCGCCTATGCGTCGACGATCCCAAGTTCTACTCCTACGTTGAGTTCCCCATTGGCTGCACCAAGGACGGAGTGGAGTACCGCTTGGTCCAGGATGCTTACTTGGCTCGGCCAGGGAGCCGTTTGGCACGGTCGCTTGGTATTCAAGAGCATGAGGAGGTTCTGTTTACTGTATTCGCCCAGGGTCAGAAGAACAGATCCAAGCCACCCAAGGAGTCAGCTTTGTGTCTGTTCACAATGAGACGGATAAAGGAGAAGATTAAAGAGAGGATTCAGTCGTGCTACAGAGGAGAGGGGAAACTCTCCCTGCCATGGCTGCTCAACAAGGAGCTGGCCTGCATCAACTCGGTGAGTGCTTTTGTGGTGATCAGTAATCATGAATTGTATGTTATTCTTGACTGCTTTGGCTTGTGGTTGTATATGTATGTGTTGATTTATAATTGAAACAGGATTGACTTGATTGTCTTTTCCTTGAACCATGCCGAAAGCATTTCAGTGGTCACTGGTGTAGGGTGTCATATTAAGCATGTATCTAGAGGTACTGTCCACCTCTGAAGCATTTACTCATATCTATCTATGTAGGAGAAGAATATTCTGTGAAGTGGCTTTAAATAACTGCACTGTGAGGCTTGAAACAATCTATAAATGGATTTGAACTATATGGAAAGAAACCCTGAGGCAATGTTTGGGGTGAATTCCAACATTAGCCGAATGTTTTCCTGACATTTCTGGAAATTTGGCCCCCATACTCTCATTGCCAAAGTCAAAATCCACCGTGGCAGGGTGTCAACAAAACTTCAAGCTGTTTGTGTATCTTTTTAAGTCTCTACCTGTATATGGAAAGTATGAACTTTAACAAATGACTAAATGCTACAGAATAATATTTTCCATTCTAGTTTGGGCCAAAGCGACCAACGTTTAGGTGTGATTATATATTTAGCCAATTTTCCAATCTCTAATATATTCTGTATATTTACCAAGATCTCCATAACAGAGAGATGCTGTCGGAAAGAGTCCTAAAGTGAATGAAAAATGAGTGAGATTTTTTGAGCCTCAGGACAACACAAGCTTAAGAGATTTTAATTGTATAAAATATATCGCTTAACACCTGAAACGTTTATGTCTTAACATGGCCTGATATAAGCTTTTTGTTTGCATTCACACTTTGAAAATAATATAAGTAGTCTTAATTTATGAAGATTATATGCCCAACTATACATGAAAGTATAATGAACTTGTGTTTGCCACAGAGTTAACGTTCTGCAATCATTAAAAATCCCTTTTTGTCGAGGAAACAATGCGAAATCCCTGCAGCACTTTATTGCTGTTTACCTACAAGAAGCCGACGTTTTCTCTAGGGTTAGACGACTTCAATCCACCTTTCCTGTCCAATGTTTTCAGCTCTATAAAGGTTGATAAAAGAATACAGAGATCATTGGTAGTCAGCGCCGATCCTCACAAACAACGTCTAACGATGTGAGTTCATGCACACCAGATGGAGAAGTAAAAGAGCGAAATTCATTGCCTTTTGATTGTCAATTAGTGGAAATCTCTTACCACTGACAAAGGTGACAACAAGAGGGATGAGAATGTTTGTTTTCCATCATAATTTAATCTAATTTCATTATAAATGTCTCCGCAGCTGAACGAGACTCCTCGTTCAGCCTGAGGGACAGGGAAACTGTCTCCGAGGAATAATTCAGACTGTCCACAGGTTGTGGGCGGCTTGTCTTTCCTTTTCCTCATAGATGAGCTGGCCTAAGGGTGTGTGTGTGTGTGTGTGTGTGTGTGTGTGTCACCCACATGTCACGCACACACACGGCCCTGTATCCTCATGAATAATTCACTTGGTCTCACCTTCTGTTATTCAGACGGTGCTCCATAACAACCTGCCATAAATCTCTGGACAACTCTCCACCTCTCTGTCTCCATCTACACTTTCCCTCCCTCCCTCTGCCTTTCTGATATCCCACCTTCTCCCTCTTTCACACCAGCCCATCCTTTGCATAATGATTTCTTTCATTTTACCAACCCCATTCTCGCTCTCCTCATTCTTTTGTCTGCCTTTTGCTTTATCTATCCCCCCCCCCCAACTTCTCTCCCTGACCTCTTTTCTTCATCTTTAATTTTTAACCTTTAACCTCCCTCATTTTCATTTTGTTGCTCCTCTTCGGCTCCTTCCCTTCTCTGTCTCTCTCTATCTTTTTCTCAAGCCTTTGCTCTTTTACCATCTTTTCTCTGCCCTCTCCTTGACTCTCCACTGAGTGATGAGGTGTCGAGTGACTTAGTGTGTAAAGCCAGTGCCTGGATGTGATCTGAAAATACAATGCGGAGGGAACACATGATGCTGGTGAAAGTGGGGAGAGAGATAGGAAGAAGGTGTATTCCTTGGTGTTATGGGAGGAGGAGATAGGACTTCAAGGAAGGGAGGATTTGGATAGAGGGCAGTGTTGGAGAAGAAGAAGAGGAGAAGGAAAGGTGTGAGGAAGAGTGGGAAGTCAGATGAATTATTGCCTTGGTGCAGCCTCATACAGGATGTTGACTCGTAGTTGATCGCTGGTTGATGGATGTTGACGTCACTAACAGACAGAATACCAAGAAGCACAAAGGTGGAAATTCATTGTGTCTTTGAGACTCTGTTTGAACCAATCCTTATCCTTATTCTCAGATCCAGTCAATTTTGTATCGTCAATATTTGATGAAAAAAATGGATCGGTCTTTGTACAATGTGTCAGACACCACTGTTCCAATTATGACAAAGCTTTTGAATAAGCTCGTGGGCTAATTTCTGAGCGTTAGCTGCCCATGTGACAGTGGCAGAGATCAAACCTGTGGCTATTCAATTAACCCTCTGAACCCCAAGCAGATTCAGGACGTCTTTGGCTCCCGTGACTCACTCACGCTGGCCTTTTCCCCCCCGCTGTAATATAAAAGTCCTGCACCTCTATGGAAACAGCGCCATCATGGCTAGAAGTAGGAAGGATTATAACAATGAAATTTGTATAGTATAACACACTTTTAATACCGTAAATCATAGAAAAGGGAAAAAAACGCACGTTGAATTTCTTTGATGATGAATTTTTTAAAATTTGGAATAAAATGTATTCTACAAATACAACATTTTTCCAAGTGCCAAGTGCTCCACATGTTATACATGTCTGACTATTTGCATGCTTACAACAAGTGCTCCACATGTTATACATGTCTGACTATTTGCATGCTTACAACTTCTCTCGTCCTCTCCGTGTGAACAGACTGCACTTCAATCAGACATTCACTGAATTTTCGTCTGGCGAGTGTTGGCCTCAGCTGAGTCATTCATAGTTTCCCATTTGCACTGATGAGTGCAGAATTTAATGAGTTTTTTTTTAAAGAAATTTTAAATCAGACATGTAGACTGGAGATTTTGGTGAAATATCATTATTTTAAGCTCAGAAAACATGATTTGACACTATGGTATTTCCAACCACCCAGCATTTTCTTTGTTGTTACATTTTCTTACTTAATTTAATTTTTTTGAAATTGCCCAACTACAAGACAACAACATGGCTCAACAAGCCCACCGGTGCAGTGCGAGCATCGTGTGGCCTTGTATTGTAAAATGTACCGTATAGGCACGCGGTTATGCTAATGAGCGTACAGTTACATGATTGTCCTTTATGGCCATCTGTCGCTCTGCCTGCGATCGATCAAGGTCGTGTCAGCCGAACTCGCTCTGGGACGCCGCCGTGATGAATTCATCATCTCCTCGTACAGTCATGTTCAGTGTTTCCTGACGAGTTCGCCGCCTCGCCGCTCGTGTCGTGTGGAAACTTTCCTGTCGCCTCATTACAGTAGACAAGGTCGGGTCAGTCAGTCAGTCAGCGTGCTTCATCTGGAGGCTATCAAACTTCATCGCTGTGTGAGGTACTTAAGGAAATCATTTTCTAAAAGCTGCTCTCTGTGAAGAGCCAAAGATTTTCAGTTTTGTAAAAGATGTCAAACTTTTCATATTCATTAAAATTATGATAGAAGTCAAACTTTCCTAAGGCGGGGGTTATCATTGACTATTATCTCAGGTTTATAGCTACTAAAAGGAGGGACTTTATGGTCACATTTCCACACCCCTGTCTTAAATTGACTTGAGATCAGTCCAATTCTGATCTTTTTGTTATGGCTCTGGAAGTATAATTCACATATAGGAGAGGAAGTGATTTCATGATGTTTCAGTCCTTGGGGGGTCCCTACAATGTCATCAATGATTTGGCTTGAGATTCATCACTCCTGTTTAAGTATATCCAGGACCTGCAGAATGTAACTTGTATGAAGCATATATAACAGGAGAGCTAAATGTCCTACAAGAGGGACAGTAATCCTGCATTCTTGCCACAATATCCTGTCACATTTCAGAGGTCTTTTTGCATGTTTACCTTGTGACCAGTGACGGCAGAATGAATGCATTGTATGAAGGGAAGTGGATAGAAGCTGTGAATGAGCTGACATACGGAGGATAAATTGCATAATACAGGAGAAATGGACAGAAACGTAGTCAGGCAGGTGGACAATGACCCGGCTTTGAGCAAGAAAACATTCCTTCGTTCACGATCTGTAGACCTGCTTAACATCCAGCATGAAAGTGGCTATTAACGCTAAGAATACTCATTACTTATACATACATACTGTATGATCAGCCTGACTATTAATGAACTCCTCCTTCTACATTCAGACCTTTCCTGGGAAACCTGGAGCCTGATTTTATATTCTTCAGTTTATTAATGTATCCAGGTGATGAATGTCTGAACATCCAAGGGTACAGAACAAGAAATGAAGAGTCACCAAAATGTAAAGAAATGTAGGATTCAAGCTGGGGCTCAGATGTAGCCTGCAGCCTTTAAATAAAACGAGTGAAAACCCAGGAACAGCCAGTCAGTTTAGCTAGATTCATGTCACGAGCATGTTGGCCAAAATATTTGCGATTCATGATATAATTCCTATAATCGTTGAAATATGCATTAAAGCTGTTAAAATCATATTTCATAAGTGAAGATGGTAATGGAAAATGAAAATAATAATTATGATAAAGTAATGTAATAACATTTAAAATAGCAACATTGTGTAAATCTGTTATTTCTGGTGATTCTTGGAGGCCTTTTTTAATATCAGGCTATCTATCAAGATAGCGAGCTAGAATGTCTAGTTGAATATATGACATGTGACAGCGTCCACCATTTATCCCGATAATGGAAATTCATAATCAATTATTGTGAGTGTTTTATATCCGATGAAACCCGCCCTGTCCCTCGTTGGATTAATAACCAACTTCCGAATTAAATCCCTCATCAAAATGAATATTTCTGCACCTATGATTAAGTAATTAAATATTTCAGTAAAACATCTCTCCTCTATGCTTATGAGGTTTTTCTTCTCTTTCACATAGTCTTAGCCTCAGACTCCTCGGGATGCATGGATGCAGCAGGTTTGTCCCTAAACATGTGGTTTGGGTGAGCGTTTCTCCCACCACCATGGGTGCGGCTCAGAACACAGCTCTCTCCCTGTGCATCTTTATGTCTGCTCATTATCAGGAAGAGGTCGACGTTGGTCTTCAGGGAGTTAAACTGAGTGGTGGGTGACCTTCGCTGGCTGCGGGCTGCCGTCCAACTCTACAGCTCTGTAAGCAGGCCGACCCGGCAACGCTACAGCCTCAGCATGACTAATGAGACTGATTCAGACAGCGAGAGGGAGATACTATCCTCTGTGTGTGTTTAGGACTCACTTTATCTCCCTTTTTGCTGCGTCTCTCCTCTTTGTACTTCTCAGAGAGCTCATTTGTGTGTGTCCACCTCTTATCCTGGCCTCCAAAGAAGAAGGAAAAAAACCCAACAGGAAACAAACAGAGGAAAATGGGCCGATAATAAGCAGAGTGTGTGTGTGTGTGTGTGTGTGTGTGTGTGTGTGTGTGTGTGTGTGTGTGTTGCATTGTCTGCAGAACCACAAGGTGGACGTCGGATGGAAAATTGGCTGCAATAACAGAGAGCAAGAAGACTCTTTTGTGATTGCCCCTTTTCTCTCTCTCCTTCTCTCTCTCTCTCTCTCTCTCTCTCAATCTACCTCTCTCTCCCACTCTGTCTCCATCTCAGAGCGTAATAGTATTTATTAATATTTATCAGTGTTGATCACTGCTGGCCAGGATTATAGTCTATTTCTGTGGCAGTTTGTATTCTGTCTTCCAGGCGGCTGGTGGCTTGTGGTGGTGGTTGGTTGTGTGTGTGTGTGTGTGTGTGTGTGTGAGAGTGTGTGTGTGTGTGTGTTTGTACTTGTTTTTGTCTCCACTTCTCTCGCTCTCTATCTCTATTGTATCTTCAGTCTCATTACCATTAGCTTGCGCCTCAGTGGATGGATCACCCACACGTTGCATCACCACTGCTGCTGGGGGAATCAAGGCTCCAGTGGCCGTGCTTTCATTCTGCACACTGATATTGTGTGTATACACCTTAATATTAGGCAAGGCAAAGACATCGGATGAGGATGACCTCACAGTGCCCTAATTAGTCTCTTATCCTAGCAGGATAATGCATATCGATCAGGATATTCCCACGATATCTGCAATACTGCTGGGTTTGTGTTTGGGGTTTTTATAGAGTGGAGAAATTAGAGGAAGCAATTTCAGGCATTTAGGATACCGGAGGTGTAAGTCCCATTCATTTTCACCAGGGGCTGAAAGGTTTTCTGACGAGTTGGAGCACTTCCAGTTGGCTTGCATGAGTAAGAAGCCGTTCCAGTTGAATCATCAGTGCAAAAGATGAGCTACTATATTGTTAAACAGATTCTTCTTTGAAAAATATAAAAACTACTAGCTGTGCAGATGGAAACGTAGGGAGCATTCTAATTAAGAACAATATCAAGCTTAAATGTGTGCATTTTAGACAGGGGCCTGAAGCCAAAGACTACACTTTGTAGAAACCCCATAATACATTCAGCTGGTTGTCCATTTAGCAAACATGGTGCCCATTACAAATACTGTAAAAATATGATGATTTGTCAGAACTGTAGAAGAGGTATTGATTGATTTTTGGCCCAGAAATAAGCTGTAAATGCACTGACATATTATCACCTTGCAAAGTTGTTAGAGTGAACCTGTTAGCAAACAGATGCCTCTTCATATCATTTTTATCCGGCAGACAGGAAGCATTATTATCATTCATTTGGAGTTGAGTGGAATCCATTCACTCCTGCTTTTAGCTCTGTTTGTTCTCCACCAATCCTGGGGGAAATATCTGTCTCTTCAGCTGCTAAATGCTTTGCAATGCACATCAGCTTGTTGGCTGTCTGCTGTTTGCTGCTGAAGAGGCAATGGGGGTCGAGGAGCCGATGCAGACGAGAGCTGTGAGAATGAATCAAAAAGGAAGAGCTGTGTACAACCAAGACCTAAAAATACCAAGTAGACGTATTGCTTTCAAATTGCATTGCTCTCATCTATCTACGAGACGTCTGTGTTGCTATGACATCTTGTCTTTAGATGATGAGCCAGTGTCCTCGACGGGAACAAAGCCTGATAAGCTTTCAAAATAAGAGGTGCTTAACTCCTGGCTCAAGAGACAAGGCGTGTCTTGGCGTGCCCCATTTATGGCCGTTGTTAGGTGACAGAGCAGGTGAAAGAGCCATGAAAAACACAAAATGTGTTATCTCAAGCCACAGGAAGAACTTCTCCCGTATTTTCACAAAGTATGTTTTTATGACTCAGCGGGAGAGTAAGTGACTAGTAAGGATGAATTTTGCCTGGCAGCGCAGTGATAAATACATGCAGCGGCGGGGTGAATTGCTGTCAAATACTATCTAGACTTCAGCCCGTTGAGGGAAATACTTTTTGATGAGGTGCAGTTTTCACTCCTGCCTCTTGAGACCTTTTGATTCATGGTGATGCAGCAAAATGTGACATACCTTGAGGCATTCCAATGAATTCAGCTCTCATACTTCCCAATGTGCTTTTGTCTGATATTGGATTCCAACTACAGTATGAATCGTGCCTGTTAACTAAATGTACCGCACAATGGTTTTCATTGTTAACTCGAGCACTTGACAAAAAGGATTAATGGCTGCTTTAGACTCATGAGAGTTCAGCTTGTTGTGGATTTGGGGTATTTTTGGAGCTTGTGGCTGCTTAGCCTGAAAGCTGTGTGGACCTGAAGTGACCTTTTTTAGGGAAACTCCCAATAGTCTGCAAGCTACACAGAGCAGAAACATCAGCAGTGATGCTGCTGTAAGTTTAAGAACGTCAGTATTTGAGTGTCACGTTTCCAAACGAACGGCTCTTATCCGTCGTCTCTGTGTCAACTTTAATGAGTCCACAAAGGATATGCTTAGAGTTTTCAGGACTGAAGAAGTCTTTGATGAGAGGTGAAACGTCTTCAAATACCGAAAGCAAGTCCAGTTGGCTACGTATAGCTTTCAAAGAAAAAGAATGACTTCTTCCCCTTACCCGAACCTGTGCCGGTCGTCCAGGACACAAATCTCTGCAGCACACTCGCAAACTGCTGACCTGCAGCATCTAATGAAGAGTGTAATTATTTATTGATGGGCATTCAGGCTGTGTTTGTACAGGCGTTTGTGTGGGACATGAGACATGAGTGCGGGGGGGTCTGAAGTGGTCCGTCCCAGCTGTGTTTGGGTTGTCCTGCTAGCAGCTCAGTAGGTGCTGTGAAATGAGATTATAGATTAAAAGACATCTTTTGACTTCGTATTTCTGTCTGTGGGTGTTGAAATGAAACACACACACACACACACACACACACGGTAGTAAACTGCTTACATTGATGGAGTGCAAAGTTAGCAATTTAAATTAATTCACCAAACTCTTTCGTCATCATAATTTGTACTTTAAATATTTGAAAAAATTACTAAATAAATAAGTCAGGTCAAAAAATGACCTTTGCTTTCAGTGATTTAGTTGTTCTGGGATGTATCTTAAACATGATTTTCCAGTAGGAACAATACTTAATAATTACGTGTGATAACCGACAATACCACTGCTATCTGCTAAACAGTTCAAAGACTGTCCCTTCTAAACTACAACGGTCGCTTCTAAAGAGGTTAGAGTAGATCCTGAAATAGTATCAATTGCGTCAGAACTGGAGCGTGTTTCTTCATTGAAAGAAGAGTAATTATGTCATTGGGGGCTTTTCTCTAAGGAAATGGTGTTTATCCAATCACCTGCCAAGTGTCTTTAGCGAGTGCCTGCTCTCGACAATGTCGTGGTCAATAATCGGCTAACGAGGGTCTAAATTGAAAAAACTAAAATCTTAATTGGCATCCTTTTTATCCAGTACTATTATCGTCTAAACATTTGGTTGAAGTTGTTGAGCACCTGTTATGTGTCATTAATCATGACTGAAATAACCACTGTTACTGCTTTGTGCATGTTGTGGAAGTTCAAGATATGCCGGGAAACCAAACGGCATCCTGTCTGAGTTTATATCATCATCCAGAGGTGCTCGTTGAATTAAATTGAGCTGTATTCAATGGGATAGCAAGCCACACGTCAACAGGTTTATTACAACGGTATGAACACAAAACAAACACTTTTGTTGTGTTTTAATTGCAATAAACGGATATAAAGTCATGGTTTGTTAGTACTGTCTGAAGACGACAAGCAAACAACTTTTAAATGCTTGTTTTCTGAATGGAGATAGGATTGATTTGAGCTGGGCTATGCAAACTCTGTAGCTCCTCCATCAACACAAAATACCGTCATTTAGGCACAAATATGGCAGCGACCTTTTTTACCGTAGACAGTCTCTGGTTTCTACACATAGTTTTCTTCGTTCTCTGTATTAATGTGAGGTTCTATTGTAGAGCTCGTAGAGCTGATAGGCTTTCATGTCACAGCGTCATGTAGAATTTGTGTTATTGGCACCATTCGCACCACATCATTAGCGTCTAATCACATCTATTTCCGTATATTTGAGTTTTTGCATTGACTTCGTATGCAATAGCGCCACGGGAAACCTTTGCTTGCCGTTTGGTGTGAACGCACCTTTACAGTCACTCTGAAACTCTGCGTTAACAAGCCGATAGCTCTTCTGCGTGCTTGTACTGTCATGTTCATGTGTATATTTTGAGCCATTCTCCTCTGTTTTAGTCAGTGGCTGCCACTTTCACCACACAGCGGTACAGTGCAGTGACTTTCTGGCTCTCATATTTGGGTGAATCCCTGTCGTGGTCTGTTGAAATTGGATTATAGCTGTCAGGGAAGGCTTTAGTTCAGATTATACAGATTATGGTTTGCAGTGCTCAGATGGACGGCGCTGTTTAAAGAGCATCATCTGGCTTCTGTTACATAGAAAGAGCTTTTTGGCAAACGTGCACATGTGATGTTTGCCTACATTTGTGTAGATGGATGAGAGGGTCGACAGCAGAGTAGGTTAAGAAACGGCCGGTATTCTATTAGCATGCATTAAATAATGCACGGATCAGGACTGATCCCAGGACTGGCTGTTTTATGAATATCTAAACCTCTAGAGACCCATCTAGTTGACTATGTACAGACAACCAGACAAAATATGACTATAATATTATTATGTACATACTAAATAATATAATGATACTACTTCAAGATGTAATTGCATTTATATAATATACTGTTTAGAGGCAAATAAGCTATTAGATTAGTTGAGATGCAGCTATCAATAGAGACATTACAAATGTGTGTCTGACTCAAATGCAGCTGAGATTAGAGTATTAGAATTTTTTATACACCAGTGGCCAATACTGATGAAAATATAAAAAAAATACCCATGAGCATGAAGTGATATTTAACCTTCCGAACCCAGAGCAGTACCATGGTATAAACATGTTTTTTCTGCAGTATGCTACAGTTATAATGCCATAAATCATACAAACATTACATACATACAACAAAGACCGAAGTGAAATATCAAACAAGGACACATGTAGAATGAAGTGATTTTGATGAAAAATCACAACTTTAAACTGTTTTTACACATTCTGGCTGTGATAATGTTTTCTTTTTGTTTCTATTTTTCGAAAACAAGCCTTACAAATACACTGGTAGGTTTTGGGTCTTTTGGTCCTTGTGGATATATAAAATCTTAGATCAGAATATGATCAAAGTCATTCACCCTCACGAGTACACACTTTGAATTGCACTGAAAACACTCCAAACAATAAGCTGAAAACACACACGGTACAGCAGGCATCACTGCTGTCATCACATGTTTACTGTGCCAGAAAAGCGACGTGCCAGGCTGGAGCTTTCCATGTGGAATTAGCTGGAAGTGGAAGGCCGGGGCTATCTGGGGTAAAGGGAGCTGCCGTCCCACTGTGGCACATTAACCTATATGGCCAACTGACACTGGGGTGTTGGAGCCAAGCCCTCTCTTCCCTCAGAGCTCTGTCGCTCAGGGATTCCTCCACTGTGTACGTTTTGTTTTTCTGCACACCTCCATGAAACTATGACCCAGAAATGTTTCCCACCGGGACTCAGTCTCGACAAACGCAGAAACTGGCAGGGAATTTAAATCTGCTCCACCTTGTTTTATGTTGTTTCCTCTTCAGTTCACCAGTGTGGCACTTAAAGCAATCGACTGGCATTCAAAATCCAGCCTCCTTGTTTAAACTCTACAATTAAACTAATTATCCCAAAAGAGTTTTCAAGGTGTTTTAAAGTATATTGAGTGTGACAAATATTGGAGCTGATGAGGCCTCCTGCAAGCACTGATCTCTGTGTTAAATAATGGAGGAAGGAAGAGGGAAAGAATTTGGATAGGAAGTTAGACAAATGAGAAATAGCGTGATTATTAGCAGGCCTGGGCAGATTATTTCATTTTTTGCTTGCACACATGAGGTGAGCAGAGAAGAGAGAAAGAAAGAAAGAAAGAAAGAAAGAAAGAAAGAAAGAAAGAAAGAAAGAAAGAAAGAAAGAAAGAAAAACAGTTTGAAACTGTGTGAGAACTGTGGGACATGCTATTCAGTGTCATAAACAAAAACAAAGAAAAAACCCTCCACTAGATATTTTCACACGCACATGTTCACACTTATTGGTTGCAGCAGGTCAGTCAAGCGTTGTATGTTTTTCATTCAAAACGTTTCAGCTATTTGCATTAGAACATCTGTTTTGAATCACGGAGGGGGATGCAGAAAAAAAGTGAGATGAAAGAAAGAAACGAGAGAAAAGAACGAAGGAATCCAAGAATGAAAGAAAACCAAATAGTTTGTATCGGTAGAGATGGAGGAAACCAACAGAGCCAGGAAACTGCGGAATAAATGGAGCTGCAAAAGAAATGTTGATCTCTTGGCATCCCAGCTATTCCTCCGACTCTGACCTATGGGGCTGTAGTCTCTCTCTTTCGCCTGCAGCTTCTCGTTCCACCAGAGCACATCTCCTGGCTGCCAGGCTCTCCCTCCATCTCCATTTAATGCTCCTCATTTCACCCAAGCCAAAACAACAGATGCTGAAATGTCAAAGTGCTTTCCCTCCTCTCACAAACTCACAGAAAAGTAAAGAAAGAAAAAACATTTACCAAAAGAGAGTGCAAAAAAGAATCGGAAGCAGGCAGTTCCTTCTCATGGCACTGATTGAGAAACCAAACCAATAGTCGTCATGGCCATTTGCCCTACGAAATACAACCAGTGATGACAGTGCAGCCAAGAAGGTTAAATGTTCAGCTGTTTTGCAAGAGGAATGACCGTGTGAAGGGAAAGACTCATGCGAAGATTAATTGGATTGTTTTTCTCAATAATCTGCCAGATAAGAGAACAAAATGGTGTTTTTTCTCGTCTTTGCACTGGTTAAAACAATATTATCCTGCTTCCGATTGTATTATTACCAACAGTTAAGTACCAGACCTTCAAGGGAAATTTGCCATTTGTGCAACTTAATTATGAAGTGCACCCTGTGTTTGCATTTAGAGTTAAACATTGGTAAAGATTAAATATGAGAATTTATCTTCTTTCAACAGAATTATATTGTGATGTCCTCATATATCGAGTTTGTCCAAATTCGGGAATAACAAGAACATAGTGATTGAAGTTTCTCTGAAAATCTAATGTGAAATTCTTATATATATTGGGACCAATGTTTGACTATTGCACTTTACATTAGCACTAAGTTCAATGCAATTAACAAATTGGACTCCAACTGGCAACCTTCCAGTCACAAGGTCATCCAACCTCGACGCTCCCAGAAGACAAGGACGCGGTGCTCTCTGTAGACACATTAATGATGAGAATAATGTGCCACGGTCCACTTGGGACCCAAATGTTGGGGGGTTTCAGCAGCAGTGAGCAGTATGTTCTTCATTCATTCAGCTGTATTGTTTAACTCCTGTGTGCCTCCAGCCAAGAATGCTGATGATAGGAATACCCCAGTGTAGTTAAATCAACATGCATGTAAACTCAGTGTAGAGCTGAAAATGAAAAAGATTGTATCGCTTCACTTGATGACTTCATCTGTGAAAATACTTTTAATTGTATTTTATCACACAGTAGTGCTTTGCCACATAGACTCTTCATTTTATTACCAGAAAACATGCTATATCGTGATATATGCATTATCAATTATGAAGGGATCAGGAGAGAAGATTTGGTTATATCACCTCGCCCTTTTTACTTATTTGCAGTATTTCTCCCTAAACAGTTTGACTTTGAGGGATTGTTGAATGCATTAAAACAGTTGTAAATCGCAGGTTCCGGTCACAGCTGCATTTGGTTACTTTTATAAAATAACTTTCTGGTTCCTCAAACTGTCAAGCTGCAGATTGGTTGATGGATAAATGTCATGATGTTATTGGTTAGTACTAGCTGATGTAAACATGCGTAATTTTCTCCTGCAGGAGGAAAAAAGAAATTGATTTTGATATAAAAATACAAATTAATAGATTTTTTTGTAATTTTTCCATATACACAACATATATACATAACATATATATACATATTGTGAACAATATAACAGGGGATCTGAAAGGGTTAAAACTGCCTTTTTAATTTCAGCTCAACTTTAAAGGATTGAGATAGAAATCAGGTGCCGTTCATTATGATTGGCTCCATTGCTCAATAGAGGTCTTATCCATAACAGACATTGATGACAGCACACTCCCGTCTAACATAATCAAGATTCAAGCTGCTTTATTCTACTATTTTAGAGATACAAAGGCTGGTTGTGACAAATTGTGTCTTTTGCATTTTGTGCTTATCCTGCTATAACAGCTAATATACCGCCTGGCTTGTGTGTGTGTGTGTGTGTGTGTGTGTGTGTGTGTGTGTGTGTGTGTGTGTGTGTGTGTGTGTGTGTGTGTGTGTGTGTGTGTGTGATGCTCATAATTCTGTTGCAGCGGCGGTACACTTCCCCCCCCCCACTACACACAAACTCTGTCTCACCCACGGCACACAACTGCACATTAAACAACAATGGAATGTGTGTGCACATATACTTGTGTGTGTGTGTGTGTGTGTGTGTTTTGTTTAAGCAGGTCAAAACTTCAAGTGTCCCAGTCTGTTAGACAGATGTCTAAGATCCCTGCTGCACCCCCTACCCTGTCTCTCTCTCTCTCTCTCTCTCTCTCTCTCTCTCTCTCTCTCTCTCTCTCACACACACACACACATTTCTTTGTCTTTCATATACACCGACAAACAAACATGCACACACAGACCCTCACTCATTAACAACCAATTAGAGAGCAGATATTGGCTCACTGGAGGAAACTAAAGGCCAACCAACGATGTTCTCCGCTTCCAACGCCAAGTCACAAATACCTGGATGCAGGCCAAGTGTGTGTGTGTGTGTGTGTGTGTGTGTGTGTGTGTGTGTGTGTGTGTGTTTGTGTGTGTGTTATTGACTTCTTTTCCCCAAGTTTGGCAGTCCAATCTCATCTCCATTCTTTATTAAAGAACACACACACACGCACACGCACACACTCACTAACCCTCACATAATTAAATGCATTTTTCTACTCTGCAAGACTTGTTGTTCATTGCATCAGCCGGTTGTCTCAGTAGTACCACTCTCGCTTCAACGTTATCTTTCTCACATGGGAATGTGGCACGATCTATGCATAACACAGGCGCGCACACACACACACACACACACACACACACACACACACACACACACACACACACACACACACACACGCGTTCGTTCTCCATGGGTTTGGAGCAACTTGTTTATGCCAGTATTGGATGAGGGGATGCTTGAGACATTTGGCTCTCTGGAGAGCATGTTGACAAAATCTCTCTCACTCTCCCTCTCTGTTTACCTCAATCACTGTCTCAGACTCGCTCCTTCTCTTTCCAACTCTCTCTTTGTCATCTGATTTTCGGCGCTCGCTTGCATCTCTGCAAATGAACAAAGATTTGAAACAATAAAAAACTGACAATTTGAGTTGATTGGACAGATATTGACGGTTTTATTCTCAATAAAGGCTGAAGGGAATTGAAAGCGGAGTTAGAGAGAGCACAAACAGCACGGTAACAATGGTTGCTATATGGCTTATAATGGCTTTTTTAAGGCGGAGTGAAGGTCGAGTTAATCGAACCTGATGTGCATGAAAATACTTTTCCATAAAAGGAGATCTGAACCGGAGACACATCCTAGCTTAAACACTAGACATGGACTACATTTGGTGAAATTATCACTGTCTTGACCTCCTTGGCACAGAAACCAATATTTCATCATTCCTGCCTGCTCTGTTTGTTCCATCTCAATGTAAGACTTACAGATTTACAGCTTACGTTTGCATTTGCATCGTAATCTTTTAAGCAGGCTTTTAGGCCATGAACAGAAAGCAGTATTTTGGTCATTTTTGCCTGTTTTCAGTTGACTTATTTACATATTTGTACATAACATCATCATAGCTAAGTGGGCAATGAGGCAACACACTGTCTTAGTTTAATAGTAGCAATTAATCTAAAGTTAATTCAAGAGCTGCATATACAGAATTTGTTTTTGTTATATATGGGCACACCAATAAACCACTATAAAGTCAAAGGTTACACTCTTTACAGTGAAAAGGATTTTTATTACAGGGTTTGCTGGTCTAGAAACACAATTTGCTTTTGTTTTATATTGTTGGCCCATGACTCTATAATTTTATGTATGTGGCGTTATAGATGGAATGATGTAGGATTGTATCACAGATTGGGATGAATAATAACACTCATAATAAAATGATTGTCATGAATCTCCATTATCTGCATAATCGTGAATATCATCACAAGGGGAAAATACAGGAATTATCATGTAAGAAAGACTGTTAATATGATGATACATTGATATATTTTTAATTGATTTATCCTTTATTCATGCAGAGGGATATTATTTAAGATTGGATGTTTGTAGATTAAGTGAAAAAACAAAAAGATGTATGTCCTATCTTTGATGCAAAAAAAAGTAAGATAAAGTGATTACATATTTTAATCATTCCACTCCATTTTTAAGAGTTTAAGCATACTTTGTTGATTATTGGGAGACTATTGCAATTATTTTGTCCAGAATAATCGTAACATGGAATTTTAAGATCCTTTGTGGCCCAGGATCAAAAAGTGTCTCGAGTTGAACAAATAATTGATTAATTGAGTTTTCTTTCAAATTCATCCTCGTGATGCAAAGAATGCCTTGATTTATTTCCTTACGTGGTGAACAATTCAAACTCCCTCTGTCTCTCGCTCGCTTGAACTCTTGAGGCTCATTAGTGGCAACAAGAGCGCTGTTGACCCTTCGCCTTCCCCTGTCTCTCCTCCCTGTTTCCCCACTTTTCTTCTCCTTTTTGTCTCTCCCCATGTCCTCTCCTTTCTCTTCATCTCACTTGCCCCACGCTTTCCCTCATCACCCCATCATCATTCACCCAGCAAGAGTTTGGCAGGATGTGTGTGTGTGTGTGTGTGTGTGTGTGTGTGTGTGTGTGTTGCCTGAGGCCAGTCTGTGCCTGTGTATAGCAGAGGTCTTCAGCAAGGACAACACAGGGGACTCTGTCCTTGTCTAACCCCCTGAAAATAGAACAAAGGTGTTAGTGTATGTGTGTTTGTGTGTGACGCTATATACAGTGTCCTGAGTATGAGCTATAGCTTGTAATGATAATAATAATAATAGCACGGTCAGAGGTCCAGTAGGCCAACAGGGACAAGCTACGTCCAGCTTATAAAAGCACTAATAAAAGACTACTGCAGGTCACCTAATGTTAGGGACACACTAAAGGATTATTGCCGATTTACACCAAACACTGTACAACCACCCGTATGACCATTCAGTCACAGCCTTTTTAAAATAATAAATCCAATACGAATGTGGAAGACAGGATTGTTCTTCAACTACGAGTTGAATTGAAACCTCAGTGGCTGAAAGTAGACAGGAAACGCCTGCTTACTTTTTAAATTATTGTAAGAATGATTCATTAGGCCCCGATAAAAAACATTTGTTCAGTACTTCTCTGTTAAATGAAAAATAAACTTAAATTTAGCTATCAAACGAACTTTGACTTTGGTATTGGTAAGAGTTGCCACCACTGGGCTGGGTTTATATGTTACTGATCCCAGCTTTAATATCTTTCTAAAAATGAGCTTTGCATAAAAACAAGCTGACATTATTTTGTAGTTTTGATTGTGAAATGGACATACGCCTTATTTACACATGTCATTTGAAGTCTCTTATATCCAGCCTAAAATCCCTTTTATTTATACTTAGCCACAAGCATGGCACCTTTTTACAGTCTGGCGTTAGAATAAACAGAGGGCGATCAAATGATGAAATGTGTCGTCGACCCGTCACCCTAGAGGAATGATAGAGCAGGCAGACTACAGGAATTACACGTCTACAAGACACACAACAGTTAGCAGATGTCAGGTCTGTGTGAAGCCACATTTGTCTGCAGTGGAAAAAAAAAAAACGTCGGCTCAACGCTCCACTGTGCCTCAATCTGAGCTGTTGACTCTATGGTAATGATGCAAGTCAGGCTAAACATAACAAACCATTAGCGTCCTCAGCATGCCGGCGATCTCACTTCTGTGTGTGCGAGCTCGACAGACACTGGGAATGCAGATTAGTTTACAAGTGCGAGGCACCGGCATAAATAAATCCAGGGTAATGATGTAATTATAAGCTACTATAATAAACAATTTATACTCCGCTCATGTTTCTTAAGACTTTTGATTTTGGACTTTTGGTTTTTGATACAAATACATATTCATCTTTTTTTATTCCCTGCTCAGCCTGATGGAAAGACAACTGCAACGGCATGCAGTTATTCATCTCTACAATCATGTGACCTGTAAATGGTTTAAGCCCAACATCATCATCCTGATGATGCTTTTAATGGAAAGAAAGTGTCAGTGTCTGTCTCAGAGAGCTGCAAACACGTGAAAGCAGAAAAAGAGAAAAAAGAGTTACCCTTTGGGACAGAGATGATTTCTCACTGACCAGTGAACCTTGAAAGAAAAAAGGGAGGAAGAGGAGAAATATGTGGAGCCAGAGAATGAAAAAGAGAAGGGAATGAAGAACAGGATTATCAGGAAGAGAATGGAAGGTAAAGAAGATAAAGAAATAGACAGGAAATGAGGGAAAGAAATGAATGGAGGTCTGGTTCTGCTCCATCTTTATCAGAGGAAACAAATTCAAACTCACTCACTGAGCCACGTCCATCTCTCTTTCTTTTCCCTCTCTTAATTTCTGCATTTTTAGTCACTCCTCTTCATATCTGCCTCCATCTCTCCCTTTTGTCCTACTTTCTTACCCCCAAATTACTTGCAAAACAGCTCCCAAATTGAGAACATGTTTATGTAAAAGAAACAAAAGCTTTATGTTTGTGTCTCCCGCTCTCCCTTACTTTGTGTCTTTGTTCATTGAAGTCAAACTATATATATATATATATATATATATATATATATATATATATTTCTTAGCCTGCTTTCATGGTTCATGGATGTAAATACAACATTCAGCCTTAATTCCGGTTTCCCCCTTCAGTTGTAGCAATTAAAAGCCAGACTGAAAACAGGGAAGTAAGCGACAGCCACAAACAGCTGTTTTATGTCTCTCCCTCAGCAGATTTCAGAGAACTGAAAGAAAATTAAACATATCTAGCACTGCGAGTACTAAAATACAATTGAAAATAAATTAAAAGATAAACATATACACTATGGGCCCTAGTTTCGTAGACCAGGCGTAGTCAGCTCTCAGCGCACCTGCGCCACGCCGACGGGGTTTGTCCCCCTGGACTTTGCAAGTTTCGTGCACCGCGCAGGCACTCCTCCCGTCTCGCCCACCCGCGCAAGTGGGAAAGAGGGAGGAGAAGAAGGCGTGAGTGGGAGACGAGGAGGAGACGAGGCGTGGACTGGGATTAATACAGCCGATTCAGATCTTCACCAATCTGTGGAATTCACCGCTGTGCGCGCGTATCATAATAATAACAATGCCCATATTATAAAAAACAGGAGAGAGAGAGGGAGATGTTTTGGTCCGAGAGGCTGAGTTTCCGTTACGCGTGCCATCCGCCTTTGATCTGACGTCAGATGTGACGGGACAATCTATATAGATATAAATTCACGTGTTGATTCAATTAGTTGCCTTAAATAGTGTTTGTTGTGATTGTTTATTGCATTTAAATGTGCCTGGAACTGTGGAAACCTGCCTGTGAGGTCTCGGTGACGTGTGCGCACTGCGCGCCGTCAGCCAAACTTTCACTCCGCCAGCTGTGATTCGCCTTGAATGAATGGACTTTATTTGCGCCTTGCGCCGAGAGTAGACCAGGTTGGAGCTGGCGGGCTTTCAGCGCAGTCTCGGCGAGGCTTTTTGCCACGAAACTTCCGCTACGCTGTGCCGCCACACCCATCTTGGCGCAGGCGATCCACCAAACTGCCAAACTGACCGTGCGCAAGGCTGCGCGGGTCGAAACTTGCATTACGCCGGCTCCGCCACCCTGCGCAGCCCTGCGCTGCGCCACAAAACTAGGGCTCTATAATGCCAAAAGTATTTGCTCACCTGCCTTGACTCGCATATGAATTTATGTGACATCCCATTCTTAATCCATAGGGTTTAATATGACGTCGGTCCACCCTTTGCAGCTTTAAAAGCTTCAACTCTTCTGTAAGGCTTTCCACAAGGTTTAGGAGTGTGTTTATGGGACTTTTTGACCATTCTTCCAGAAGTGTATTTTTGAGTTCACACACTGATGTTGGAGGGAAGGCCTGGCTCTCAGTCTCCACTCTAATTCATCCCAAAGGTGTTCTATCGGTTTGAGGTCAGGACTCTGTGCAGGCCAGTCAAGTTCATCCACACCAAACTCTCTCCTCCATGTCTTTATGGACCTTGCTTTGTCCACTGGTGCACAGTCATGTTGGAACAGGAAGGGTTCATCCCCAAACTGTTCCACAAAGTTGGGAGCATGGAATTGTCCAACATCTCTTGGTCTGCTGAAGCATTCAGAGTTCCTTTCACTGGAACTAAGGGCCAAGCCCAGCTCCTGAAAAACAACCCCACACCATAATCCCCCTCCACCAAACTTTACACGTGGCACAATGCAGTCAGACAAGTACCGTTGTCCTGGCAACCACCAAACCCAGACTCGTCCATCAGATTGCCAGATGGAGAAGCGTGATGCGTCACTCCAGAGAACGTCTCCACTGCTCTACAGTCCAGTGTGCTTTACACCACTTCATCCAACACTTTGCATTGCACTTGCTGATGTATGGCTTGGATGCATCTGATCGCCATGGAAACCATTCCATGAAGCTCTCTACACTGTTCTTGAGCTAATCTGAAGGCCACATGAAGTTTGGAGGTCTGTAGCAACTGACTCTGCAGAAAGTTAGTGACCTCTGAGCACTATGTGCCTCAGCATCCGCTGACCCCGCTCCGTCAACATGGTTTACGTGGTCTACTTGGTTGAGTTGCTGATATTTACCTTACCCCAAATCAGTTATAATTCCTGATTTATTGGGAGAAACCAAGACAGACATTCAGCACCCTCATAAAGTCAGAATGGAAAGATAATTTGTCTAAGAACCACATATTCGAACCTCCTTGATGCTTCAGCTGTGCGATTGGCAATGATTTTGGCTTTTTAGATCGAATCTTTGAATGTTTAGGGTCACCCCAAGTTTAATAGCACCGGACTGGAAGATTAGCGCAAGCAACTGTTTACCTCAATGAACCGACTCCTTATATTTAAATAACTGGAATGGAAGGAAATGTGCAAAAAAAGCCTTTATCTAAATTACTACATTTGTATGGGAACTTGACTTATCTACCATGCACTGCATGTTCTTTAGTGTGTGCGGCGTGTGCATGTACATCAGTTCACTTTCCTTTCGTTGTTCAATCACTTGTAGTTGTGTGGACCTGAGCTTGTGTGTTATAGTACGCTGTTCAGTATGTGTGTAGAGTAAGCGCCTGTGTGGCGTGAGGTCACCATGGTAATTTAGATGCAGTCGATTACCTCTGTTACCCATGTTTACGCTGCACACCTCCTGATGCGAACATAGCTATCACATGCTTATAATGATATGCCTATTACACACACACAAACCCACACACACACATTCATAAATCAAGCGTGACATATCAACATATCAGCATGGCGATGCGCCTGTACCGGACACTTTGATTATGATATGCTAATCTGACCTATAATTTACTTCCCGTCGCATCTCTGTCATCTCCTCCAGTGTCCTGCTCCTGTTCACCCTCCCCTCAGTATTTCGTTCCGGCTCCATTTGATTTACTCACTGTATTGGCTGGTCTCTTATTAGAAACTACATTGCCAAAGCTGTATACAAAGAAATCAATTTTTAAAACATTAGCAAGCAACGGTTCATCCATTCAAACCATGCTGAGATGCTTAATTGCTTGCTTTGACATTGTGTACTATGAAATAATCAAAGCCTGTAATGCAGGGAAGACATTCATCACACAAGCTGAAACCACACACTGGTTGGATTGTGCTTTTTGACCTCAATAAAAGACCAATATCACAGTCTCCCCTTTTGTATTAGTTTACTTTTCAAAAAGGGTTTTTTTCAAGGGAGTTGAGAAAAAGTTAATTTTTCCAGTGACGCCCATTAATTTCCCACCATTTCTAAGTAAATCTGCAGCGGCTTGGCTTCGCTCCAGCGCCATAAAACATCTACTAAGTGCCGGAGAGATCGGAAGCCTCCTCCTTCTTTAAGAATTAATGTTAGTTTAACGAGAAAAGGGATTTAAAAAGTGTTAATGGTTAAGTTAATGTCTCTCTCTTCTTCTATCCCCCCCCCCCCCCCCCCAACACCCACAGCCGCTGCAGATAGACGATAACTTTTGCGGCCAGGACTTCAACCAGCCTCTGGGGGGCACCACCGCCATCGAAGGCATCCCGCTTTACGTGGACAAGGACGACGGCATGACCTCTGTGGCGGCCTATGACTACCGCGGACACACCGTGGCGTTTACTGGCACCCGCGGCGGACGCATGAAGAAGGTAGGCATGTGTGTTAGTGTGTGTGTGTGTGTGTGTGTGTGTGTGTGTGTTGCTCTTTTTTTGATGAGTCATGGATGTATTACCTTTTTCTTGTGAGAAATGTAAACAATATTCACAGAACACCAACCTATAGTATATAAACTGTGGAAGAAAATACCATAGGTAAGGGGACAATGTTGTAATTAGAATAATTCAGTCCTGTATGTTCTGGCTTTTGTTAATGGATGTTTCTTGCACCTTGTGAGCGATGTGAGAAATGCATTACAGTGATAACTGGCATAAAACTTAAAATGTGACTAAAATGCTCCTGCCAGAGCATTTATGTGTGTGTGTGTGTGTGTGTGTGTGTGTGTGTGTGTGTAGGTGTGTGTTTTTGCAAAAGGATCCTCAAAATATCTCCTCAATCACAAGCAGTTATTTCTTCTCATGTTCAACACACACACAGCATGCAGGCTGTGTGTGTGAGTGTGTGTGTGTGTGTGTGTGTGTGTGTGTGTGTGTGTGTGTGTGTGTGTGTGTGTGTGTGTGTGTGTGTGTGTGTGCGTGTGTGTGTGTGCGTGTGTGTGTGTGACTGTGGGTTTACAGTATGTGTGTACCCATGTCCCCACAGTGTATGTGTGTGTGCCAATCAGCCGCTCCTTCATCTGAGATCCGACTGAGTCGCTCCTCTGGTTTTTTCCCTTCTTTAATCCTCTGCAGGGCATCTCCATATGAGTGTGTCCGTGTCACCAGTACGCTGGAGACTGAATCAAACAGTCAACTGAGAATACAAATAATTGCATGAATAGATACATAATACTAAATAAATACATAAATAAAGAAGTTACATCCACATTTCACTGTCAGCTGCAGAGGCAGTTAGAGAGATTTCTTTTTTAGAAATGCTTTCAAGTCAACTATCATTTTGCAAGTGCTTGTGCCTTTTTTATTTGAAACAATGGAGTCTTTGCTTGGAATTGTTTCTGTTTACATCGTACAGTCTGTCATATTCTACTAAAGCCAAAATGCATTTGAAATGTTCAGCTGCTATAGTGTTTGACAGCTTCAGCGTTCGACCTGTATGTGTGTTCCTGCCACAGTAATGCTGCTGTCAACTGCTTTTATATAGGCTATGATAATGCACACACACACACACACACACACACACACACACACACACACACACACACACACACACACACACACACACACACACACATGCGCCTCCCTACACAGCTTCCTGTCTCTGGTGTTCTGCTACGTCGACTGAAACCTGGCCCACTAGTCCTTGTGCCTGACCCCTGTACTGTGTGTGTGCAGACGGATGATTTGTGTGGGTTTGTGGAGCGTGTGGGGTCAGCAGATCCTGGATGATACCCCGCTGATCGGAATCCCATTTCCCCTCTGCCGGCATGTCTTCCTGTGTCGGAGGATGGAGGAAGGCGAATACGGAGGACGGAGGCCGCCAGCGTCTTCGGGCAGATCAATGCAGATGCTGCAGCAACATGCAGTCGTCTGTATTAGCGGGGAAACGGCGAGACAGGACAAAGGTTCCAATAACTCAGCAGTCATTACACCTATAGCCAGCGTGTGACGCTTTCACATTTGTCGGCGCCTGATTAAGCCTTTCCTCTGGCGCAGGATGAGATTTGTTTTAACTTTTCAAATGAGGTCTTAAAAATAAATTGGACGACAACTCTTGAATAACTGGAGAACATTTGTACAAAGCTGAATTTGGAGGGAGGAAGAGGGAGCAGAGCTGGGATGGGAAAGAAGGAGAAGCAGTGAGGCTAAGGCAGATGGGGGAGAGATGGTTACAGGCTGTGTGGTTTTATTGCTATTCATTGGGAGTTAAACTGTGCTCCTTGGCCTAATGAAATGTTAAGCTGCAGCGTATTGATGTCTGCACTCCCGCACGCTCATTAGGATTCCTACAATGCGACTGCTGCTGAATGTGGGTCTGCCTGCGCGGACAACTCTCGGCTGCTAGACTCCCGTATTGATTGATCTATGAATATATAATCATTATTGTAAATCTTAAACCTAAGCAGTCCATTGGACGAAAGTGATGGTGTCTTTGTCTGGGTATGGGAGAGAGAGAGAGCCACACAGAGGGAGGGAGAGAGAGAGCTATGACGTATGTCAGGCTGCTGCTTTACATCAGCATGACTAATCAGAATGCCTTGTATGACTAAGCATTTGGCATGTATGCGATATTACCCACCTATGGTCTCCATTTGTGTTGGGTTGGGCCTTTCTTTCTTGACAGGTTTTCACTGTGTGTGTGTGTGTGTGTGTGTGTGTGTGTGTGTGTGTGTGTGTGTGTGTGTGTGTGTGTGTGTGTGTGTGTACTGCTGTACTGGTTGCCCTTTAGGACTGAAATTCTGACTTTTGAGGCCAGCAAAAACATGAGACTATTTATCGTAATATGGAATACATAATATGGTTTTCAAGGCTGCATTACAGTAAAGTAACTTACCAGACTGTTCTATTATTTGCCTTTATCCACTTAAAAATTGTCCATGTAACTGATGAACAAAATTTCATTGTGAACATATTGTGTTAAAAGCATCAATGGTCAGCCCTACAACAGTGTCGCAATAGTCAGGTCAAGTCAATTTATTTGTATATCATATATATATATATATATATTTACACATATTAAGTACACATATACATACATACACACACACAAACACGCATATCTAAAAATAAATAAAATCAAAGAAAAATAAAATCAACACACCAATTAGGAGAGATCTGACATTTAGCCGAAAGCTGATGCAAACAAATGTTTTTAGTGTACTTTTAAAGGGATTCACTGATTCAGAAGATCTGAGTTCAGAAGGAAGGGGATTCCAGAGTGTAGGGGCACAGTGACTGAAAGCACCATGAGCAGAACTAGTGTTAATCCTAGGGATTAAGAGAAGACCTTTGCTTATGGACCGTAGGCATCTGACTGGAGTGTATTCAGTGATCATGTCAGAGATATAAGATGGAACTAAGCCTTTGAGTGATTTAGAAACAATAAGGAGTATTTTAAAATCAATTCTTTGTGTCACTGGGAACCAGTGGAATGATTTTAATACTGGGGATATATGATCACATTTTATTTTCCCGGTTAGCAATCTGGCAGTGGCATTTTGAATTATTTGGAGTTTGTTTAATGTTGTTTTGTTACTCCAGAGAAAAGAGCATTACAGTAGTCTAATCAACCAGAGATAAAAGCATGTACTAATTTTACTTTTTGAGTCATGTTGGGAAAGGAGGCATCTGACTTATGATTCTAAGATGATAAAAGGCAGTCTTTGAGATATTTAAAACATGTTTCTGGAAGTTAAGATCTGCATCTAGTTACACCTAAATTTCTGACATCCTTTCAGACGTAGTGAGGGAGATTGTGCAAAATGGGATTAATTGATCGGTTTGATCAACAGAAATGAATCACTAATATTTTGTGACGATAATATTTAATCATTTTTTCTTTCGACGACAGAAGCAAATTAAAGATGTCACAATTTTTACTTTTGCTATTTTTTTTTATATATATATTTTCTGATAAACCAAAAAATTCATTTGAAAATGAACAAGCAGATTAAGATAAAACCTAATCCAGTAATTTGGGTAAAAGCGGATGAGGAAATTGACGTCACGTTGACTAAACCTGCCCCTTGCCACCTTAACTCAAGCTCCACTTGCTCTTTTGATCAGATCCAGTTGAGAGCTCTGGAAGAAGCTAATAATCATTATTATCATGAAAGATAAAGGGTCATTGAAGGAATCGAGGACATACAATAATGTATGATACAAGACTCAGGGTTGCAAGATGAAAGCCGTGAGACGAGGGTGTCTAATGTAGGATGAAAGATGTACAACAGGATGGAGGAGAGAGGACGTACAGTGTGGGTGTTGGGTGCAGGGAGTCGTTTAGGATGCAGCCTTGTCACGAAGTTTGACGACAGAACAGGCAGCGTCTGTCGTGGAGGAAAGCCACACGTCTCATGCCTGCCAGCCAGCAGCTGCAGTATATGTATGCATTCTATAGTGTTGTTCTTTGCTCAGTACTTCAAAGTCCAACATGGATACACAAAAAAACACCACAGCGCATCACTAGAGAGGCATGATGTAGGTGGGGGTCCAATAGCTTTTAACAGCATGGAATTTCACTCTGGACCGCCTTCTGTGCCGTTTGCCAGACACATCCTTAAAAATTAACTCCCCTCAGATCTCAGTAAAAACCTGGAAATCCTTTCATTCCCCTCATTCCGTCCTCTCTTTGTCTACCTGGAAGAACAAGGCGCCGCGTCAGGCACGATGAAAAGAAGCTCTCAACGGGCTGAAGTATTTCCAGATTTAAGAAACAAAAAGAAGCAAGTAATAAAGGCTGGGAGAGAGGGAGGTTTACGCAGCAGTGTATAGGTGTGTGAACAGGGATGTGTGTGTGGTGGGTGAAGGGCGGGTGGTGGTGGTGGTTTCATGTCATTTCATCATTTCCCTGCTAGCAGCAAATCCAATTACTTTCCTCTTTCTTTTCTATCTTGGAAGATAGTCTGAGTGACAGGGCGGATTGGAGCAGCACTACTGAGGTAACTGTGCCAACCGGTTGATTGACATGATGCTGGCACTTCCCTGCCTTGAGACACGGAGACAAGTGAGAGACTGCTTAGACTTCATGGCATCTCGGAGCCAGCGAGGTGGACCAGAAGTTCTCCGTCCCCGTCCCTTTGGTTCTACAACCCTCCCACTCAGAGGTTATCTAATTCGCTTTTTGGCAGGATGCTTCATGTGTTTTCCTAAGCTTCTGTGATCCAGCAGCGACAAACATATACTCCCCCATCCTATAAACTGTACCGCCCTCACTCTCTACTGTCCTCTGTGTTAACAGTAGCACAACCCCTTTATGAAATCTGCTATTTAGCCATATACTCACCATATATTGTGTCAAGCTGTTGTTTGATGTAATCACAACAAAGTCACCCATCGGTTTGTGGACTATGGTTTTAAAGTCTTGAGTTCTGCATTTTGGCCGTTGCCATCTTGGATTTTGGCCTTCCTCATCTTGGAATTGTTGACCACGTTGACCACTGCAGAGGAGCGACTGGTGGATCTGAGGAACACAAGCAGCAGACCAGCAGCCTGAGGGCAACCTCACTGCATCTGCGTGACTTCTGGTGTGAAGCTGTTTACAACGTTAGCTTCATAATTCAAGGTCAACTTTACAGCTAAGTGTTAAAGTCATCTTAGTGGCTAATTGCATTGTTGTGTGGTAGCAACAGTAGCAAAGCTCGAAGCTTTGAATCCAAATGTACTAAATGAACATCACGCTGTATTGAAGAAGACTTGAAACTAGAGATTGAGACCATAAACTCATGTTTACAATTTTTACTGAGATAATAATTCAAGTCAGAAGTAGGGTCATTTTCTCATAGACTTCCATCGTCTATTGGTTTGCAGTCTGGACCGCTAGATGCCACTAAATCCTACACACTGTCCCTTTAAGTATGCCCCTTTGTACTACTCCGTTACATTTCAGAATTAAACAGGTTTTCTTTTCTAGGTATTGTATTTGAAAACCTTTTGGAGTCAACCTAATGGACATTTTATAGAAAGAGCAGAGAAAAGTCAGTAAATTAAAGCCTGTAAATCATCTTTAATGTAGCTTTGGACCAGCTGCACAGGTAGAGTACAACACTTGATTGGGAACTATTGGTCTAAGCAATATCTTTTGCAGAATATCAGCTCTGCAAATCCCAGTATCCATTGAATGAAAGTGCCTTGGATCTCTTCCTGGAGTTTGAGATGGCTGTGCATGCATTGGCTCTGCAAGCTTAGCAGTAAAACTAGCTGTCAGAATGATTAAGCCTAATCAGGAAACATGGGATGGAAGGTAATTTAGCATGTGAATGCTAATTAGCGCTAGCATTTAGACTGGCAGACGATGATTGAAGCAGCGTATCGGCTGCTCAGCCTGGTTAAATGGCAAAAACACCATGCTGGTAGAGATGATTGATAATCTTGGGTCGGGCTGCTGTCTGTTTCCCTGTTTGTGTGTGTGAGTGTGTGTGGACTATAGCTTCTCTTCTTTCCATTGCAAACTCATAATGAGCAGATGAGCACAACACCTGAGCACACTATTCCTGCTAATTCCATCTTTATCCCATTAAGCAGAAGTTAGTGGAATAATGTCCTATTAGTTTCTCAGGACACACAAAATACTTTTGTAAAGCTGTGTGTGTGTGCGTGTGCGTGTGCGTGTGTGTGTGTGTGTGTGTGTGTGTGTGTGTGTGTGGTGTCGTTCATGCCTGCAGCTTCTTCCCTGAGTGGGTGTGAGTTTCTATTGTGTGGCTGTACTTCCTAATATGTGGACATGTGTATGAAGTAGTATCAGCGAGCGATTTTGTGTGTGTGTGATCATCTATAAATTAATGTGTGTGTGTGTGTGTGTGTGTGTGTAGCCACTGTGAGAGGACTAGTGTGTAAATCTTGCAGAGATAATATTACTGCTATAAGCAGTGTTTGAGTGAATTATCACTTATTCTCCCAGCTAATACGTCTCTGTACTCGCTCTCTTCAGGTCGTTTCCTGTTCCCTCTCATCCCCTCTGCTTCCTCCCGCTCTCAATCATGTGTCACCTTCAGCTCTCTCTCTCCCAACTGAGGTGGGCTAGATGCCCTAAAATCTGCCTCCCCCAGACAATTTCCCACCTCATCTGTGGGTGTGTGAGGGCGGCATACTGTCCTTCTCGCCTCTCCCCCATTCTCCTTATCTCCTCTATCCATTAGTACGTTGGCGTACGTTGGCCTGGGAAGAAGGAGAAGTGCTATCTCTGTTCAGCCTTTCATGAGAGACACACAGAGAGGAAGCTAGATAGATGAACAGATACACAGATAGGATAGACCTACTTGTAAATGTTTATACTGATCATCTACATCAAACTTTATGCATAGATTGTTTAATATTAAATTAATTTGTGAAAATTGTTAACTACAATTGTCATGTTATTGTTCATGCAAATTAACAGCCTACTACTGTGGGAGACCAAAGTTTTAATGGTTCTCAATGGGGTTTTTGGTACCGCTGGCCCATTTAGAGCAAACACATGATAAGTAATGGACAGGGCTTCACTGAATATAAACAATACACCTCAGCATATTAAGAAAAATATTATTAACCAGCTTTACATCGAAGGTATTCCAATAGAACATGTTTGTGGACCATCCTGGATTTTAGCATCGCCCTCGTTCCCTTGACAAAACCCCGGTGGTATTTTTCTATTGTATTTGGAATTTTTCCAGAAGATAAACTGTGGAGTGAACAAACATATATGATACTTGTTTTGTTCAGCAAGATAATCTTCAAAAACAATTTTTTTAAAGCGTAAATGCAGTCACCAGAAGTAAACATTTAATGTAAGACATAACACCATGAGTGCAACGATTTAAGTCACCAGAACTAACCCAAAGCCAAGTGTTTGGCATGATGGCATTTTGTAATCTCATTCAGCCACTTGTTAGAAACTGCCTATTTTAAGACATGTAAAACTTCAAGTGATGAGAGGGTTGGTTCTGCTTGCGTTAATCATATGCCTTATTTCATGTATCTCACCAAAAACCCATTCAAAAAATCCATTGACTTGGAGACGAAGGAATCGGAAGTAAAAATATGCCAACTCATTTCCGGGTTATAGACTTCATTCCTGCAGCACTTTATTCAGTATTTTTGAGAAATGTGATTTGAAAAACACCTTCATCAGAGGTGCATCTGAAATGGCTTTCTTTTGAGGAAATCAAAGTCCTTCTTCTTTTCATTTTTCCTGCCACAGAGGAAATGAATGCATTGGTGTGAAAATGAATTAATGGGACTGGCTGTGACACATTTAAAATGTCTCCTCGAGACTCATTTGCATTTGAATTCTCCAGGTGTTACTTATTATAAGAGGAGACACATGGACAGTGTGTTGGGGGGGGGGGAGAAAAACCTCTTTTCTCAAAGTCAGCACAACATCAGATGAGGATGGAGTGATACAGAAATAGTCCTTTATAGTGCTGGCAGAGTGATCTGAATTACAACTGCAGGGTCTCTGCCACCTCCGGGATGGAGACTGATATGATACTGTTCTGCATCACTTATTAGAAACAGCCACTGCTAATGTGCCATTGTGGTTGTAGGTTCAATTCCCAGGTGGGCTATCACTTCATATGTATTACCCCCTGTGTCCTTGAGCAGGGCATTATCTCAGCAGTCCCTCTGGAGGAATATGGCTCAATGTTAATGGATGGACGATGTGCATGGAGAGTTAGATGGATGGATTAGTGAGCTAATGAATCTTTGATAAGTGGGAAGGCTTTGTGAGTGTCAAGAGACAAAGGGAAAGATCACAGCTAAACCCATCTACTGTGAGATGGCTTTACTTCACACAAAAGCCTTGCCGTCTGACTTTGGTATTATCATTATGGAACGTAAGTAGGGGTGTGACAATATGCATATTTGTATTGAACCCTTCGGTACAGGATGTTTGGTTCGGTATGCAACATCCTTTGGGTACGCCCTGTCACCCAAACAGACTCACACATGCAGAACACAAGTTTAACCCGGAGAGTTTTGGCAGCACACCAGTCAAAGTTCAAAGTGCTTGAGCCGCTCAAATGTGCCTTCACATCGTATGAATCAGTTGTGCATCCTGTCCTGTATGAATGAGCATAAACTGGAGTCCAGTTCAGGAATCATTAACATGTTAAAGTCAAAGATGGAGCATTATATATTCAGGTTGCATGTAAATTCCAGACATATGGGTTATTTATTTTTCACAACAAATGAAAAAACTCCAACTTGTCCCCTATTGTACCAAGAGCATACTGAGCCGTGACCCAATAGACATAAAGGAGGGTATGCTTTAGGGTGGGGCTACTTCTGATTGTCAGGATCGCTACCATGGCATTGTCCAGTCTGGGAGTTGTGTTTTTGGAACATGTGCAAGATGAAATAAATGGTAACTTTGTAACTCGAACAGTCCAGGACCTCCTGACCCCAGTCAGACATCACCAGTCAGGGCACCGAGTCAGAACGGGTGGCCACAAGTCAAGGCAAACAGCAGACCCAGACACATATGCAGACGTTCAGCAACAGTCAGCGATGTGTTCGGACAGCTGTTGTGCTGATGACCGGGGTCAGGTGCCAGTGGCCTGATTCAAGCTGGCTGTCCTCTCATCACATGTGTCTCATGTGTCTCTGTATCTGGCGTGCATCTTGCAAACAACTGGGATGTTGGGGGTAGTGTGTGTGTGTGTGTGTGTGTGTGTGTGTGTGTGTGTGTGTGTGTCTATGCTGGTTTGTTGTACTTCTTGGTACATTGTATGAGTATCTAGTAAAGGCCAAAGGTCACAAAATCTGGCAAGAAAGCCTGCCTTCAAAGCCACACCAACCTTGCTAGCGTTGCTATCACACCACCGATGTAATTAGCTACTAAAGTTTATTTAACACTTAACTGTAACGTTATCCTTGAATTGTGAAGCTAAATGGAGCGAGCTAGTTCAGGCAGACAACTCGAGCTGCTCCGTCATACTCATGTGACATACCTCATACTCCAATAATTTTGTTCCTTCACATCCTCCCTATTTGGCTGTCTATTTAAGCTATGACACTTCCCATCTCCGCCTTTCGTCTGTCAGTGCCACCGCTGCCACGTCAGTATTGCTGCTAACCCTCCACCTCCCCCAGCATCCACCTGCAAGATATTTAGTCATCATCACTTCCCATCATCTCTATGTAATCACGTATGTGGCGTGTGATGCCGGAGCCTAGACGCCAAACTCAAACTATGTTCTGTTGCTACAATAAACATTCTAAACGTGAGTTGTCTGACTGAACGCTGTTAACAGCTTCACACAGGAAGCCAGATGGAGCCAGATCCACCAAGGTTACTTCTCTGCTGCTTGTCTTCGTCAGATCCACCCGTCGCTCCTCAACAGTCCAAATATGGTTGTAGATTGTAGACTGTAGACTCTGGTAGGCAAGTTTGTAGGTAGACAGGTTAGCCATCCAATCATTTCATCAAGCCCGAAATAAATGTTTGGACGGGCTTATTACAGTGGTGCAAACACATATGCCAGATGTTTTTGTCAGAGCATTTTATTTATTTGTTGATGTCTGAATGTAATGAAAATTTAACACATTTAATGAAAACCGTTTTTGAAGATTAACAATGCTGGCTTCAAGGCAAAGAGGACATGCCTGGATGTGTGTGTGGTTGTGTGTGTGGTTGTGTGTGTGTGTGTGTGTGTGTGTGTGTGCGCGTTCATCTGATAAGAGGGCCGAAGAAACATTTCAGCGTGTCTTTTGTGCCTGTTATGTTAACCTCTTTCACATCAATGATGCAGTCTGTGTGGGTGCGTGTTTGTGTATGTGTGTGTGTGTGTGTGTGTACATGTGCATCTGATTAGAGGCCACTTGCAGGAAAGGAGACAGACTGTGTGTGTGTGTGTGTGTGTGTGTGTGTGTGTGTGTGTGTGTGTGTGTGTGTGTGTGTGTGTGTGTGTGTGTGTGTGTGTGTGTGTGTGTGTGTGTGTGTGTGTGATAGGACTGCGTGGCGTCCATTTGCTTTTGTGCGCACAAGCAAAAAGAGAGATAGTGATCCTTAGGTTAAAAGGAATCTCACACTCCCTGCATGAGCATGAGAGTCCATCCTCATCCGTTTGTGTTGTGTTTAGTGTAGGAAGTTGTGTCGTGTTTACATATTACAGCAGCTGTGCTTCCTTCATGTAGAATGAGAGCTGCCCACCTGATGCCAGGGCAGCTGCCACACTAACACGGTGCCAGGAGTCCTTTTCTGTATCTGAGTGTGTGTTTGCTGCAGAGAGAAGGAGAAAGGGCCAGCTGCAGTGTAAAGCCTTCATCAACTGTTCCTCTCCACTGCCCCATCTGTCTGTCCATTAATACGCACACCCATACACTAATGCATACACGCCGCCCTTCTGTCGTCTCATCAGAGTAACGCGGCATACGTCACAATCGATGTGGTCTGCCACGATAGTTCTATGTGTTCTCCCATGTCTGAGGATAATGTGTGTCAACTTTGATTCGACACCGTGAAACCCCAGCGCAATTCTGTTTGTACATTAGGATGGTATTGACCCTATAATGTGGTTCATTATCGTGCATTTTGTCTACATCAGAGGTCATATACATACTGTAAAGTTATTACAAAGTGGCAGAGCAGAATGTTGCATCTAAAGCCTGCAGAACAGCCTCCATGTTAGTTTCCTGGAAGGATTCATTCTTCCAAAATATATACACACATTTAGTGTGTTGGCAGTGATTTATACTAGAGCATTTGGCCTTTCCAGCCTTCCTATGTGGTCTGAAACTCTGAACCAAATACTGAGAATCCTGCCATCGCTATTGCCGACCCCTGAACAGAAAGCCGCTGTTTTATTTTCTATAATTAAAATGTCCCCCACTCTGCGATGTGTGGTGTACATTATGAGCTCTTGTTCAAACCTGTTCTTTTGCCTAGTCATTGTCCTAACCTTGGTCTCTCTCTGTGTTTTAGTCCAACTAAAACCCAGCTTGTCAGCCAGACACAAGGATGTCAGGTCATGGCTCAGCACTCGTATGTTAATGAGCGACACGGAGCGCTGCTGAGTTGGTGGGGGTCAAGCAGACACGACGACGTAGAAAATAAGAAGTTTGAGTGTCAGATGGAGAGTCGGAGTATTGTCCTTGATGATGTTTATGGTATTGATTGGCCGCTCTCCAGAAGCTTCCTGATTTCTGATTTGGAGATTTGTGAACATTGTGATTGCAGCGAGAACATCTAATGTCTTGAGTGGCTTCTGCAATCAAGGACAATGACCCTTCACTCCTAGTGTTCTCCTCTCTCTCTCTCTCTCTCACACACACACACACACACACACACACACACACACACACACACACACACACACACACACACACAATCCACACACGCTTACTCCTCATGTGTGGATTTTGGACTCATCTGTGGTTTCATAGATTGCTCGTCTTTTAGTGCATTCAGTGTATCATCGTCTTCACTCGATAGTCTGTTGTTTTTCACATTATTCATTTTATTCACAGGTGCATTCTCTGATATTGATACAACCCACTGTTGAGTTTTTGGGGTGAATCTCAAGGTTGCTATCAGGTACAACACAAAAGCTAGAGAGTGTACGGCTGACGGCTAATGTTGCTCGTTCTTCTGGACTGCAATGTTAACACATCTAATTGGAAAACTAAAAATAAAATATCTAGACATTCCTTCGCACAGTGGACCACAGATTCGTGTTGCTATGATAGCTAACCAGACAGAGCTAGACAGTGATGATACAACAACACATACTTTACGTGAAACATGTTCCATTGTGGTTGAACAAGCTCATTTTTGGTAGTTAAATGTTTCTGAAATACGTGTCCTAGAAGTGTATTTGTTTTCTCACTCTCTCCATGTCTCATCTCGTCATTTTAACGTCCAATTTTCTCTTTTAACCTGCTCTCCTGCAAATGAACTGATCCGGCATGCAGGTGGAAAATACAGATTATATTGCTGGGGAATTGCTTGTCTATAGGTCCGTCCAGTCGCAGACCATTTTTAAATTTAAACTTTCAGGATTGACTGGTAAGATTTTCTCAGGGTAGGGAAGAGACAACAACAACAAAAAGAACATAATGCGTTAAAAAGACACACAAACAGATAAGCAGACACGGCGTCAGAGAAATACTGAGGAAAATACACAGGCTTATAGTGAGAGAATGGAGGACAAAGAGCCAACTAGACCCGGTGTTGTTCAGCCATCTGGTCTGTGTGTGTGTGTGTGTGTGTGTGTGTGTGTGAGAGAGAGAGAATGTGCAGGCCTGCTTCTATTGTATCTGGATGCAGCGGAGAGAATGCCTTAGATTACCAAGACTGATATCAAAGTCACACTCTAGGACACGCTCCAAGTGGCAGTCCTGCACACATGCACACACACACATACACACACGCATGCACACACACACACACACACACACACACACACACACACACACACACACACACACACACACACACACACACACTGTCTCACTGCAGCCTTTTAGTTTTCACTAGGAAGCGTACAAAGCATTCAGCTGACAGGCAGCCGTTGCGTGGTGTTTGTGTTTGTTTGTGTGTGTGTGTGTGTGTGTGTGTGTGTGTGTGTGTGTGTTGTGTGGAGGTCTCTCCTCTAATTGAAGTGTACAGGGACTTGGCAGGCTGCCTGGTGTCACAGAGTCATATGGAGGGACAATAGAGAAGAGAGAGAGCGAGAGAGGAAAGAAAAAAATCCTCCTCAAAAAAGGGACGAATGGATGAGTTGTAGTCACCAACGATGGGAGAGGAATGAGAGAAGAAGAAGAGAGGATGGGGGGGGGGGGGGGGTGTAAGAGGAGTATGGGGATGAGCTGATGAAGGAGATAATTAGACGGTAACAACAGACCTAATAGAGTTAGTCTGTCCCCACTGGATCATAATACAATGATATTACATTTCGTATACGACTTCATATGTTTAGAGTCATATTTCTAAATGGCTCAGATGTATATTTAATGACGAGATTCCTTTTAGCCTTTTTATTGAGGCAAAATTGAATAAGCACGCATCATAAGCTCCACGGTGACTCCAGTCAACAGACAGTGGCAAAGTCTTCAGTCGGTGTTTTAAAGTACCTTGAATGCCTCCATGGGCCACTCATGACTCACTCACATCCACTGCTGCTGCTCCAACTGGTGTGTCGTGTTGAAAAGCTTGTAGTTATGTGTTTTTATTTTTCATGATGTTATTGTTCCTGGTATCGATATATGATTATATATGATGATGATGATGATGATTTGGTGCCTCTGTGCGTCAGTCACACTCTCATGTGTCATACCAGGTGTTAGCTGTCTCTCTCTCTCACACACACACACACACACACACACACACACACACACACACACACACACACACACACACACACACACACACACACACACACACACACAAATGAGAACTTAATCCACTCCAGTCTTGTCACTCTCTATAATGTGTGTGCAGGATTTGGTCTTGTGCTTCTGATTACCTTCTGAGCCAGACACCAGTAATTCAGCCCTTTCAAGTTTAGCTGGAGTGTGTGTGTGTGTGTGTGTGTGTGTGTGTGTGTGTGTGTGTGTGTGTGTGTGTGTGTGTGTGTGTGTGTTTCCCTTTGTCCATTTAAACTGCCAACCAGTATTAGAAATCCTGGAAACTCCTGAATCTGGTTATTAGAGGTGTTATATTTTCACTGCAGTATGATGACATGCCTGTTTGTGCTCCACATGCAGTCCAAAGTTAAAATGGACATATGAAATGCATGCAGGCAGCCAGGTTTGACAATAAGTTACATACCATCTTTCATATTTCTTTTGATTTTAAAGCAGGATTCAATTTAGTATCTTAAAGTGACTGTTTCCATATGCCCTTTCTTTCACCATAAACAAATGTTCCCCTCTTTCTATCCATTTGTCATTTTATATTCTTTATTTTTTCCACTTTTTCACTAGCATTAATTTCATGCTGAAGTGTGCTGTGCTATAATCACACACACACGCACATTATGGCAAGGAGCAGCAAATGAGCAGCGGTGGCTGATGCCACAGCACTGAATGAGATGAGATAAAACAAAGAGGTTAATCCATCAGATTACAGCAGATTACAATGCACCAGGGATGGCTGAATTGGAGATTATAGCAGAGAGATGAGGGGGAGAATAATGGGTAGATGGATGGTGTAGAGTGATAGAAGTTAAAGGCTCAAAGATAGATAAAGGGATGCATGTTTTCACTTGTGTTGCTGTCCTGGAAGCACTGGTTCAACTTTTTTCTCACCAAAAATACAAAACACATGACCCACTGTTACTCTTTGTGACTTGACTGAGGTCAGTGGATAAAATATATAATGCCCCAATAGTCATTTTCTCTTCAACTGTCAATGCAAGAAGTGAATAAATGTTTGAAATGCTGCAAAAAGTAACTAGCTAAAAGTAAACTAGCTTATTGTGAAACATAGACCTTGTCCCTCAACTCCAACCTCGTCTCAAGTTGCTAATCAGAGTGTAAACAATGACCGGTGCACAGTAGAGGAAGTCTTGCTCCAGAAATCCATTATCCGGATATCTGTCGGGTACACCAGAACCCCGAAACAGATATTGGCCGCTGCCTCCAGAGGCTAAACCTTCGTCAGGCCGATAGCTAAAGGGTTCCGAGATTACATTAGAAACAAATCAATTGTCGGTACACACAGTGCTGGAAGTCCCTGTAAAAGAAGATAGAGTTTAACAGCTAACCGGGACTCGCAAACAGAAGTACAGAAGTCAGGCTGCAACCTCTGGTTCTGAAAAAACAAAAGATTCAAGGTAGCTACCTCCAGTTTTTATATTAGGTCAATGATGAGGTATATAAATATGAACTAATATACAGAATGAATCACAGTGGGTGGTAGTGACAGTAAGAGGGAATTCAACTCGAATGTATACAAATAAACAAAACTATATAGAACATATAAAGTGTTGTGTCACTAATAAAACCAATGATGATTAACAGTAAGTAATATGTCTAGCTGTTCTATCTGATTATGTAATATACATTATAACCAAGTGCTTATAAAAAATATACTGTAAAAGAGACATTATATACGGTGTCATCATTCACTGACATACATATTTATTATTATTATTATTATTATTATTATTATTATTATTATTATTATTATTATTATTATTATTATTATTATAATAATAATTAATAATTTGATAAATCACAGGATGGAAAATAATACATTTTCCAAACTAAAATCCTAAAATAGCTTATTTAAGATAAGGGAATGATGTTGTTTCCCGTGGTTTAGAAAACCTACTTATGTTTAAAGGAGTCATCACCAGGAAATCGCAATTTCTCTTGTTAAAACATGCATATCTGTGTTTGACCTCAGTTGAAACTTGCCTGAAAGGCTGGAGTTTGAAAGTGGCGCCGTTTTTTCGCTTCTGCTCTTTTTCCGAACAGGAATAGCACACAAGGGTGTGCATTCCTAAAGCACGAGATTTTGATTCTGCGCCTTCGGTGACGTCACCGTGGCGGCTACTTGCATAAGCCCACCCCTCTTTCACCACCCAACCCCGCCCCGTCCGCTACCTGAAATCGCCGAAGCGCCGCCATTATGTTTTGGAGTCTGCATGCAGGCAAGCCCCCCCGGCTCTGTCCTTCCTGCGGCGAATCAACGCGCGCCTCATTACATATTATACAATGCACATCCGGACCAGTCAAAACCTCGCGCGTAATCTCGCGTGATAAAATCGCGGTACGAAAAAGGGTCAGAACAAGCTCAATGTTTGATTACATTTTTTTTTTTTTTTTCTAATAAGTTTTACGAATTGATCCAAAGCGATCCAAGGGGGGCTGGATACGTATAAAACCAGGTGATGACTCCTTTAATAAAAACAATGTTGGTATAGGTAAATATAAGAATAGATGAGCCTTTTACATAAAAACACTGTAGTGTTTGTGAGTCTCATTGCATCTGCACGGTGCGTGTTGATAATCTGCACTGTGACCCAGGGTTGTGACATTTAAGCGCATGAGCCGGTCACGCTCGTAGTAAATGGAACCATGAGACCGTTGAGATTTCTGTTCAGGTCAGTGAACCACAACATATGACTTCCTCCCACTCATACAAGACAAAGATTCATAGAAAATTGGTTAAGGAAGTCATAAGAATTAGTTTCAGGACAGTCACCAGTTCTTTCCATATGACCTCTTTTCACGTTATTATACATTTTCCATACAGTCACATCATTGAACTGTTGAGTAGCCTGTTAATTCCTCATTCGACCAAAGCGTTTGTCTGTCTGGTGGCGGTGGCCTCGAGCGGAGACCCCACTTCAGCAGCTTTTGGTCAATTAAACAATGGTGAAATTACACTATTCAACATATTCCCCGGGGGCCCACTGGTGCTCACGCAGGGACTCCCCCGGTGTCCCCCGGGCCCAGTTGGGAAACCAGCGGACAGGAGTAATCAGATTAGCACATTGTAAAAGAAAGGCCATTTGGTTTATTATCACACTAGAGACACTATCTCCCAAGACACGGAGCAGTTCTTGTCAGAAGCAAAAGCCTCATTGCTAGTGAGCACAGTAGCTTTAACATAAGTGATGCTTTTTGTTAGATTGTTTCTGAACTGTTGCTGATATATCGCCAGCTAGCTGTTTCCTTAATTTTCTGTTTCTCTTTCTCTTATCAACTGTTGTACAGCGAGTCGGTCAGAAGGACGGTCACTAACGTGCTTTCACATATCCAGTCGTTGCTGTTTTAGATACGCATGCTTTACTTTGCAGTTGCATGAAGATTGGCAGATCTTATATGCATTGTGCCCCCGTGTGGAAAACATAGCAACCAAAGGAACGCAACGGGAGAAGAGGTTGAGTCAGATGAACGGAGCGATAGACTGGGCGAGAGAGGAAGAGGAGGGAGTGGGCACTGGCCAGACAAAGGGGAGAGATTAGAGATGAGAGGGCTCTCCACACTCTCCTGTATCGGTCCAAACAGCCTGCACGCCAGCCAAGAGTCGCCCTTCCTCTCTCTTATTTCTGTGTTTGCCTCTCTCTGCCAGCATGTGGATTTCAGGGCAGAGATGCAGGGAGACAAAGGGATCACAGATTCTTGGACAGCATGGATGCGTTCACTTTGGGAGATGGTCTCTGTGCCCGAGTGTGTGTTTGTACGCCTGGATGTGCATACTATATGAGCTTTATCAGTAACAGCCTCCCCTCCTGTGGGAAGATTTTGGGAAGCTGCATTTATGAGGTGTTGTGGGCGATCCATTACAGCGCAGCGCCAGCGTTACAAAACCAATGTTGAGAGCTTCCGGATGAGCCCCTGCATGACATGGTGGCATGGCACGGCGATAATGGGGGGAACTGTTCGCCATGACTTTTTTTTATTTGTGAGCAAATACAATTAATGAAACATAATTTAAAAGTTTTAAGAATCTTGAACGATTGACTGGTTCTCCTCTAAAAGCTGAATGAATAGCTCACATGCATCAGCTGATGGCTGCCTGGCTGTCTGGTGTTGATTCCAGGCAGAAGGCATCCTACAATATATTACAGAGCGATATTATAGGCTAGGAATAACACAGGAAAGTACTTCAACTGTTAACACTATGGGTAAATATACAAAAACCCTACTTTAGGAGGAATAAAGGCCTACTACAAAAGTATAGTATTACAACAATGCCTACTACTTATGACTGAAATAGTATAAGGTGCTTTCTACTGGATTTACCTCAGTGCTTTACTGACACATCTGATATATCAACACCACCCCTTGTCTGGTCTCAGACTCGTTTCCATGGTGCCCCAACTACGAGCGTGCCCAGTTTTTGTCCATGAGAAAATGATTCATGTTTGAATAGATGTGGTAGAGCCTTGGACAGCTCATAATGAGGTAAAGACACATTGCTGAACCGCTTAAACAGGAAGATCAAAACTCTTAAAATCTGGTATCAATGAGCCATCTGTCAGTCCGGAGTCTGAACTCAGGTTTGAAGTTCTTCTGGGATCGTGCGTCTGAAATCGTTTGGTCATCTTGACTGAAATGCCTGGTGTGTGTTACTTCAATGTAGTTAAATCCTTATGTCTGTGGTTCCCCATGCTTTTATCAGTTAAGAGTGCACCAGGCATGAGACAGCTAAGCACAGGAACAGGAAATGCTTTTGACTACTTGGCACAAAGCAGGATTGGAGCCCATATGGGAGGGGTCTATTTTTGTAAATATATACATATATATATACACACACACACACACACACACACACACACACACACACACACACCCATGATTGTTTATTTGTATTGAACCACTAATCTGCAGTGTTGCTCCCAGGTCAGCCATTGCGAGTGGTTTATGTCTGCAAAGAAAGAAACATTTTGTCAGTCAGCCTCAGGGCCTCAGTCTGTAGACTGGGTTCAAATGGCAAAAAGCTTCAGTTTTAGAGCTTGTATGGAGCTGAAAACGGAGAGATCAAAGGTCAACAGAGAGGAAGTTTAATAAAGAAGGAAAGGGAGGGCAAGATTTGGTGAGGGGTGTGGAGGGGGGGGGGGTGCTCTGTGATTGATTGTTTCCTGTCTACTCTCTTCATTCGCTCCTCCCTTTCTACTGTGTGGCTACTCTGTCCAATCAAGTGTCTTCAATGGTTGTTTATTACAAACTATGTTGCCATAGCAATGCATAAACTATAGAGACAGACTAACATACACCAGTTACAGTTACCATAAGAGCTGATAAATGATTTGGCTTTGAAACATTTACTACATGGCAGTATATAATAATCAGTATCTATAATAACCTGAGAGTTGTAAAACGATATGGAGCAATAAAATCAGTCAAAACACAGAGAGGGCAAACGGGACAATGCAGCTAATATTTGTATGTGTGTGTGTGTGTGTGTGTGTGTGTGTGTGTGTGTGTGTGTTTTGATTGAACCTGTGTCCTTTTTTTTTTGGAGCAAAGCTGCTACTGCACACATTCCTTTGTTTAACCTTCTAATTGGAAGACATCTAGAAGGAGTGCACAGTCTTTTATAGTATCAGTAGTCTGATGTCTCACACACACACACACACACACACACACACACACACACACACACACCACAGTATAGTCTCCCACAGCGGCAGTGAGAAAGGAAGAAAAAGACACAAGACAAAAAGATGAAATTATCAGCATCATTTAATTACCGAGAACTAGACAGACACAATAACAGTGGTAAATCCAGATTTGTCTGCGCTCAGCAGAGGGAGGGAGAATACCGTCAGGCTGAAGTTCTCTCTCCTCTCCCTCATTCCTTTGTAGCAGGCAGCTTTTCTTTTTTTTCTTTTTTTCAAAGGAATTGCTGCAGAGTGAAGTGATGACAGCTTATCGGATTAGGGATCGCCGGATAATAAAGATCCTTGTTTGATTTCTCCACCCATCCTCCTTAAATATGATTACTGCATACTGTTACCACCAACATGACATTATAGCGCAGTATGCGCGGCGGCTAGACATTTGCATAATGTTTATAGAGATGGTGAAAGGTGATGGCTTCAGTGGGGAAGGATGCTGAGAGATGCATTGAGCCGTCACTCCCCCTCCGTCTTTCTTTCTCTTCCTCATTTTATTGTTGCTTTTGTCTTTTGACCTTCTTACCACCTTCTATGAAACACACATGGAGCTGCTGGTGTCGAGCGCATGCTCACTGTGCATGTCTTCTCCCACCTCCACCATGATTTACTGAAAGTTGCAAGAAATTTGATTGGGAGCATTTCTAACATGGCAACGGCTGAGCTGGCGGCTAGCAGCTAACAGTACAGACTACGGTAAATGTGCTGACAGTTCGAGCAGTGTTTTCCTGAGGGGCAACAGGAGGGTGGATGGTACGCTTCTACGCTTTCAGCGCCATATCAGTGCAGTGCAGAGAGAGCTACTTCATTCTCTGCTCAGGTAGTTACTTCACTCCATCATTTCATAGCTAATAGTTGTTTGCTGCTATATTAATAACTTTAACAACATCTGCAGTAAAAGTATGAACTATCACCCTTGCCAGTTAAAAACTTGAGCGTCACATACTGTAAATTCCATTTGCTGTATCAAATAGTTTTAATTCCATTAAAAAATGACGCCTTTTTTTTGGCTGACCAAGGTGTCTGGTCAGTAATGGTACTCAGCCAGCAATCATTTGTTAGAAGAACGCACATCATCCTAACAGCACCTTTCCAAGTGAAATGTGTTGAGTCCTCTTTAATGGAACTATAAAGCTGACTGATTCACATCAATTTCAGGAGTCAGAGCCGCCGTTCACATCATATCGATAATTTAAGCTCCAACTATAATGCTTATGCGCCAGGAAAAGAACACGGATCCGTATCATGACATCACATGAAAGCTTTATTGCTATGACAAGATGTTTTTCATTTTGGAATAAGATATTTTCATGACATTTAGACGTACAAAACTTATGTTGTAACAAGAAACTTTTCTCACATGTTGTTACACAACATTATGGCGATGTTTATTTATATGCATGTGAACCTGGCTAGTCTAACTGTCTTCAGCCAGTTTTTGGCACAAAGGCTTTAAACCGACACAACATTCAGAGTTTCTGCTCCACCACGGTGATGCTGACCAGACATCCCGAATATCTTAGTGTGTGCTGTTGTACATGTGTGTGTCTCTGCAAATGTGTGTGTGGGTTGCAGCCACTTTCTGAACTTGTGACCTTGCGGTGAACTTCCCTCCATTCTCATTCATTGAGCATCACACTGAGCCTACTAGCAACATTAGCTAATTACAGCTGGGAAGCTTGTTGGCTTTCTTCCCCCACGGCTCTTGTGCACATGCATGGGCACGCACGTGATGCCCACCGCCCCCCCAGCATGACTCTAAGGCAACAGTGTCTAGACAGACATCTAGTGATCGCTGCTTCTCTGGAGAAACAGACACTCATCTGTTGAAGCGTCGCCTCAGTTGGTATTGCCGTTGTCACAAATGAAGCTGTGGTTCAGTTTGCTGGATGAAGCTCTCTCAAGGCTTTCTTCATTTGTTGCGAGTCTCTTAAAACTGTTACAGAAGTCACCTGTTTAGTTCAACTGATGAAATGAAATGCTAAACTTTGCTTTATCAGATAAAGAAAAATAGATACAGTTTCAATAATGTCACCTCAATTATTGAGTGCCAACACAGTATTGTTTTCTGTCATGCCGGTTTTGATTTCAGTTGAAGAGAACTGAAAGAAGGCAGAGAGAACAGTTAATGGAGAGACGGATGGAGAATACAGGGGGAGAGACCAGAACAGATGAGAGAGAGAGAGAGAGAGAGAGAGAGAGAGAGAGAGAGAGAGAGATGTTGTCAACATCCTCTCCAGGGAGACAAAGGTCTCCATTGTAATTCAGTTGTTGTACAGTAGTCTGTTTTGATGTCCAATGTTTTGGGCATTTTGCCGGTGCCATATGCCATGGAATGTGTGTGTGTGTGTGTGTGTGTGTGTGTGTGTGTGTGTGTGTGTGTGTGTGTGTGTGTATTGGCTGTCAGTTGCTGTCAGGCCGTCACCGCGGCCCATCGTCACCTGCAGTTTTTGAGGTGTGTTGGCCGTTCGGGCTGATTGCGAATGATGAATCGGCGACGGAGGCCGTCAGTGAAAGAGACTTTTCTTTTCCTTCCGCATGCTAAACACCACGGGCTGAAAACACCAGTACAAATCTCAGCTGAACATTACAACTGCAACTTTTAGTAGATTTATTCTCAATTTGCATCTCAAGCATATAAGGAGACTATCAGTGGTGTGAAAACAGTCTAGTTTGTTTTTAGCTGTCATGTATTTATTTCCACACTAAATACAGACTGCTGGCAATGTATGGCCAAAAGTAAATGTACATCATAACATAACACATAAGAATTTGTTTGTTACTCAAATAGCCTCCACTCTGGCTTCTATTGCTGTAGAATGAAATGTTCCCTTAATTAGGATTAAGGATGTTTTCTACTGTAACCTGTTAAATTTGGTTCAGATTAACTGTGTTTTTATGATAAACATACCGCTCAGGGATATTTGTCTTGGGCATCATACAACATACAAGTCCGCCTCACAATGCACATACATTATACCTCAGGGTTGACCTCGGGGATCAACGCTAGTCGCCAATAGCCAATGCCTTGTCAAGAAGAGAAATAAAATCAATGAATCAATACATAGGCCGGCAGAAAGGCTATATCGTTCTGTAAATGTCTGGTATCTGAGCTCAGGTATTCCGTTCGGGCTGATGTGAAAGCTGTCAAGAGAACTGATGTGGACTAGGACCCTATTCCAAATTTTGCCAGTTCCACATACTTTCGACCTTATCGTCCGTTTCTACTACAGGTACAGGATACCTGTACATATGTTGGCAACCAGCTGGCCGTCAGCTGGAAGCTTGACATTTGTGTTCAAGTGTAACTTTTAAGATGTGAGGCGTTATACAAAACGTTTGATCAGCCAGCCTTTGTGAGTGCCGGCACTTTGAGGTCAGCTTAGTGTGTCAGGGCCTTGTCAGGGCCTTGTCAGGGACGGCGCTTCGACATAAAGTAGAAGCAATCATCACAGCTGGAGATAAAATGTTCACTTCTTTCTTTTACAACAAAGAAAACAATGTTTCCACTAACACCGAATATTAAAACAAATCATATTTTATTGTTAACAGGTTGAAAATTACCCCACAAAGAGTACCTATGGTAATGGTAATAATGGTTATTTCGTGATAACAAGGGGTCACGTTTTCAACAGAGCCTGTAGCCTCTGCATTATTCAAATTTCTGCTCTAAAAAAGTTCTATGTTTGTTTGTCATCCCCTATTCGAAGCTTGTGTCTTACTCCACCGCAATCTAATTTGATTCAGCCTTTACTTGGAGGCGATGCACAAATCCTTCGCAGAACATTTCCTATTAAATCAATTTAAAGAAGTTCAGATGAGTGAACAGTGAGGGAAGGGAGGCTATTTTACCACAGCATTGTTTGTTTGTGTGTGTGTGTGTGTGTGTGTTTGGCGGACATGAACTTATCAACCCTGCTGCTAACATTATTACCCTACAGCCATGTGGCCTCGGAGTTAACACACACACACACATACACGCACCAGGCCTGTTACTCTGAGTGTCCTGGCTTGGAGACCCGACAGAAACAGACAGCACCAAAATATCACTGCAGGGTTCCCATGTCAACACTAGCAGATGCAACATTAATTCAATCAGCCATGGAAAGACACCGAGCGGAATGGGTGCGCGGCAGCCAGGATCTGAGACCTGCAGTGACGGAGAGGCTTCAGGGATGGCAGGCTTGTATTTATTTCATGTTCCAGGTCATTGTGGTTACACTAGTATCCAGGGACACCATCCCAAATGTAATTTTCAACTAGCATCATACATTTCCTGGGGATGAAAAGAAAAAGAGAAAACGCTTAGAAATAGTTTAATGATATCCCTACGATATGCTATGAGCAAATGACTCTACTTCTTACTTGATTCATTACCTCACAACATTGTAACTATGACTTTATGGTCTCGGTCTCTAGTTTCAAGTCTTCTTCAATACAACATCCATTTAAAGTCAAAGAGACAACAAAGTCTGGTATGCTTTACGCTGATTGTCAGGTCGTTTAACAGGTGTCAGTGTATTCTTCATGAGGCTTTAACCTTTCACAGTATCTTTACAGTTCATTGTGACCTTTTGGTCGCCCAAAAAATGTTTAATGCATTGTTTGGTTGTACTTAGTCACTTTTGGTTGCAAAATCCAAGCCATGATGGACAGACATAGAGGCTTCAAACCCAAAGTCCACAAAGAAATGGCTGACGTCACATGAGGTGAACTAGGTCCACTTCTTAAATGTGAGTGAGACGCAGAGTAGATTGCAGTGATGTCACAAAGCAGCACCCATTTTCCATCTGTCTTCTCATTCAGTGCCTCTGTTTTCCCTTATTTTTCTCTCTCATTACTTTTGCCCCCTTTTTCTCTTTGTAAAGCCAATCCAGTGTGGTTCATTGCTCTGCATCCGCCCCGGCAACACCAGCCATGAATTGTCACTGAATGCTTATGAACGGCAGCAAAAATCATGGGAATTCCAAGTCAATTAGCAAGCAGTTGAGTTAATAATCTGTGAAATTCCACATTGGTGAATATCCCCTTCTAGTCTCGACACATGAATCATGTCATGTCTCTATCAGCATTGCTTCTGCCCTGCTGGCCATCAGTTCCCCAGCTCTTTGGGCCACACAGATGTTTCATGTTTAGAGAGGATGATGATGGACTGATTACCTCCTGTATGGATGTCCTACTTCAGTTCAAAATCAGTTTCCTGTTATGGATATGACAAGGAATATGGAGGATAGACACCATGCCAGGTTCAAGGTATTACTGCTCAAATAGCCTCTAAGCCTTTGGCGTTATCTAATTGGTCTTCAGTTGTTATAACAACTGAATATATTCATTACAGTGAAACATTCATGTTGTTCCCTCCACACATGTTCGGTGCTTTGGTTACATTTGTTTTAAAACCCTAGTATGGGAATATTAGGATTTATGAAAAGGAATGTTTTGAAGAAGGATAATAAATAAAATAATAGTGTTGTACTTGTATAAGAGTAGGTGATTAAGTGAAGATACCCCAGGCAAAAGCATTGTTTTTCAATCAGATTTAGCTATTTTGCTGCTGTAACATGTCTATTAGTGGAAAGAAAACATCCAAAATAGACATTTAGGAGATTTGTTTGTATTACTTTGTCCATTTGCTATTAGATTTCACCAAAGGTAGGCATTATATAATTGCTCATTTGCATGTTTCAATATAACATTTCAATAAGTCTAATACAAACAACAGGTGTCTTACTGTAATTAATTTGTTGGCCTGTGTTTTCTTTAAAATATAAATCAAACTTTCCAGTTTTATTCCTATCTATATTGTCAAGGTGTTCTTACACGGGGCTTGTTCATCTATCATTCATAGACTGATTTATTTAACATATTCCTGAAAACATGGCAAAACCAGATTATTTTATGTCTGTTGACAGTATTTTCTGATTTAAGGAGAGATCTCTGAAATAACCTTTGACACAAAGAAATGAAACAAGAATATTTAACTTGGCTCCAACGTTCAGATATCAGATATTGGATAATATATTGACTCATTTGCATATTTAAACATTTTAGTAATCAAGGAGCGTCTCCCCTTAAGCTACGAATGTCCTCACCAGAAAACACAAAGAAGAAGATCACAGTAGAGGATTCACTGGTTGTCTCTGAGGTGAAGTGCAAAGAAAACATCCCAAGCCATGAATGCTTATCAGCAAAGACGAAATAGTAATAAACCAAAACTCTCTCTTCTCTCCTGTCGTCACCTCTTTATCTCCTCTAGTTTTTCTGCCTATCTGTCTGTGTTTGTTCCCTCTCACCCCCGTCTCTGTCTCGGTGGAATCTAAAACAGATTTAATATTTGCAGAGGGAGTATTGGATGACCTGAGAAAGAGAAACACAGGCCGGTCTGTGTGTGTCCAGCTAATCCGCGAAACTCACACGGAGGCCGACAAAATAGCGCACGGTGACATTTGTGTCTATAAGTCCCGCTCGTAAAGAACGGATAAGTGAAATGGATGTATACGTGGAAAGGGAGGGAACAAAAGTTGTTTATCCTCCGTGACATTTCCAGAAGAAACATAAGCATGATTTGTAGACGTGTTTAAAGGCTGCTGTGTGTGAGCGCAGTCGACGCCTGTGACTTGTGGAGGACCGCTTCGGTTAACTCTTCTCGAGCATGCAGCACGCTGTGTTCTCTAATCCCTCTTCATCCTTTTGGTGTCATTTGCAGTGAGAAGTGCTGCACGGTGCAATCTGGCTGACGTTAAGCATATCCTGCCATTCAGCCCTCTTCTTTGCCTCCTTGACTAGAAGCTCACTGTGACACAATCTCCTGCATTCTTTCTTTTTAGAGCTATTCATCCAGGACATGTTTGCTGAGCACACATGTTCCATTGCAGCATCCTTGTGCTTTGCCTCCATGTAGTTCGACATATTTAAACCTGCTCAGCAATGCTGGCACAGTTACTGATGTGAGCCACAGCAGTCAAGAGTTCAGTAACGGGGAAAAGGGCACGTCTTTAGTAGGTTAAAGAGGCTTTAAATTCTTGTGGTTTTAAGTGCACGTTCAACCAAATAATTGTGTGAACATGCAGTTTTGTAGGAACTTATTTTCGCAGGTTCATGGATTATTCAGAGGAACTGAGCCATTATCTCCGCAGGACAAGTTTTCCGTTGAGTTTCGCCTGAAAGTTTTGACCTTAAAAATTGTCTTTTAAAAACATTTTCATTAGCTTTCCACAGGCAAGACATGAGGTACAAAAGTACAAAAGGAAATTAACCTGTACAATATTTTTCAAATACAATGGGGAATAAAGGACCGCTAGAACCGCACTCCAATTTTACTTTTTAATATCATAGTCTTTTCTTTTTTTCATGACCTACATTAAGGATCTAGCACTCAGTCTTCAAGGTCTAATTATGATTTAAGCGTGTTCCGTCTTCATTTTTCTTTGAATAAAGGACAGCTCCAAGAAAAGCAAGAGGTTCTTGGAGCCAAATCCCAATTTAAACGAGAAAGTTGTGTGTCCACGGATTGGACTGATCAGACAGCGATCGGATATATTTTGTGGTTGTAGCTGTAAAACGGTGGCTAAACACCTATGATTAAAACACCTATAATTTTTTCACAATAAAATACCCCTGTTTTCTTGTTATCCCAAAGCTTATATTTTGAAGCAGCAAAATCAGGAAATTCATCAGTAGTAATTAAATAGGTCTCAACTGAGCTCCAGTCCTGGTTTTCCAGAAGTTCCATGTGGAAGGAAGATGATGGAGACCTACGTTTAATGTCCGGTTTGTGCCCACATGTTATCCACATCTCACTGAGATCCAAACTCAATGCGAGCCAGGCCACCGGGATGTGGTCTGGCCGGTGGGATCCAAATGGCATGATCGGATGACAAAAGTCACATTGAAAGTGTAACCGCAGCCAACGTTACAATCTCAAACAAGTGGAGATCTTTAAAGCTGGAAAACCAAAGCAAAATGGATTTCATGATTATAGATGTAATGATATTAATATTTCAAAGTTGAAGGAATCGGATATTCATATCTGTACTGAGCGGGAATTTTTGCAAATTATTAATGAACTAGTTGGTGCTCTGTGGTGAACATTCATTATCATTCATAATAATCATATCATTATTAACAAATAGAGCCGTTTTACAGGATGCATGCATTATTTTATTTTTATGCAGGAAGACCTTATGATATGATTTATAATCATCTTACTTAAGTTTCTCATCTCTCAAATGAAAAAAAAAAGACTTCCAGACACTACTCGGCTAATTTTCTTTGTGTCATCAATTATTCACTGCTGTCGTGTCAGATCAATGGCAGCTAGTGGCCCATCCATAAGAAATAGACATATTATTTTAATTAAGCTAATTTGTTGTAATTTAAATTCCCCTGGTAAACAGTGATGCTGTTTATATGTCCAGGGCTTTTATTGTGAAAGGTAAAAACAAAAGGAGTGGTACTCCTGTTGTCAATGTACAATAAGTGTAAAAATGAAATACATCCATCTGGTGTTATAAATGTGTTTTTTTAGAACCTAAAATATATATAAAAAAAGTCTTGTTGGACCCAGAATCAGAAGTTCAAGATGAATCAAAGTGAGTCGTGTTTGAAGGGAATCGTGACTTCACCACCATCCCTCGTTGTTCTGTTCTTTTGGCCAATCTGTGAGGGATTTGGATGTGGCCACAGGGTGCCAGAGAGTGGGGCGAATCAACATGTGCTGGGGCAACAGAAGGTGTGTGTGTGTGTGTGTGTGTGTGTGTGTGTGTGTGTGTGTGTGTGTGTGTGTGTGTGTGTGTGTGTGTGTAGGCACTAATCTGCTATGAGGGAGGTCTACTCGGATTAGTATAATCAGGGGCTTGTGAGGACCCCCTCCCAGCCCCCCACTGCGTTCCACCTCCTTATCCCGTCATCCCTCTGCTGCTCTGCCCACCATCCATCTCCTCATCCCTCCTTCGTCTCCCGATCTTTCCCCTTATCCCTCTATCCCTCCCTCAGTCTCTTTAGCGCCGCTCAGGTCCTCATTCTCATCCCGCAGTTCATTCATCCCCCCTGACCTCATCCTCTTACACTTATCCTTATCATTACCTTCTACATTGTAGGCGTTTAGCTCAGCAGCTTGGAATTACAAGCTCCCGCCCGAGTGGAGTGCCGTCCTGAGATACGGAGCATCAAAGTTTAGACGTCCCAGCTGTGTCGAGAAAGTCCGATAGCCCTGCGAACGCTGCCCGACCACATGGGAGCAGTGCCTGGAAAAGCAATTTAGAGTGAGGGAAGTATCAGCATGTGGAGCGGCACTACAGACTCGAGGTGCGGAGGTTCGAAGGTGCTGATATCCTCACGACGGCGACAACCAAAATAGAAACAGACAAGCAAAGTGCTGCATACACATGTCTGCTCGCTGAGGCTTTGCGTTATTAATTTGCACTCCATGCCAGTAGAAGATTAACCCTTTGCATACGGGACTGTTTTTACTCATTTCCTTTTTGATATACATATACGTCATAAGCTGTATTTCCATGCTATTGTCAAGGGCGAGGTTCAAATTGTTCTTACATGTGAGATGTTATTGTTCATGTTGCAGAAACAGCTGATCAGTCATGTGAGTTTTATGTTCACTATGTCAGAATAGAATGCGCATTAAAGCATGTGATGGAAACAAGGACAGTGTGTCTTAATTAGGCATGACGTGTTGTTGTTTTCAGGAGTTCATGTTCTATAACACTCGTAGCCCCTCTACAGGCGTGGCTACAAGGGTGACTGTATGTTGGTCTGTTGGTCCACCACTCTGGACATGATCTATCTCATAAATATATCAACAGCTATATGAAAGATTGCAAGGAAAGACATTTTTTTACAGATTGCCCTGAATGTTCCTCTTGTGCCACTGTGATGACATTTTAAGGGGACACATTCATGCCTAGTTATCTGACATTGGCAAAAATCTGGCGATGCTTCTGATATTGTGATACATTGAATATCAAGATATGTTGTGTTTTTGTTTTTTTAAATCTGATTTTAGAAGCACTGTTATAGAAGGAACCAACTAAAAGAAAAGTGTACTTCTTCCCTGTATGTATGTATGTGTTTATATATATATATATAATATTTCAAAATGGATACAGTCAGGATAGTTGATATATTTAATCTAGTGGCATCGTGAGACTACTAAAGAAGGTTAATATCAACATGGACGTTAATCCTAAATGGTCGTCATGGGAACTAACGTGGAGAAAAGTTGCAGATTGCTGATTGCAGCAGTCATAACAACATTGACTGAAATATGACTTTAAAACGCTATATGTCATTTGGCACAAAGTGTGTCAATCAGGTGTTGGGATTAATGCGGGTTTTCAGAAATGTCAGCCTAGTTGATGGAGTAGGAATGGCGAGGTTATTCTGTAGCATGCATGAGGGTGTCGGACTGAAGCTTTGGATCCCTGTGGTTTAACATTCAGCGTCTTCTTCCGTGTTCCCAGCTCCTCTGTCTGCATATATCTCGTTAAATGCTCCACTTTATCCCATCCCCTCATCCATTTATCTTCCTCCCTCTGTCATCTACTCGCCTTATTTCAGCACTGGCTCCTCCATACAGTAACTCAACGCGCCTCACAGTCAGCCTCATCTACTTATCTTCACCCTTTCTAAAGGTCATTACACGCACAGCCTGTTTTGCCAGATTAAAATAGAGGCCTACGGAAAGGAAGATGAGGTGTGTCATATCTGCCAGCCTCCCACCTTATCATACACACTCACACACACACACACACACACACACACACACTCATACAGACACGTGCGCACGTACACACACGGGTGTAAACAAATGCATGCTCTTTTATGTAAATACACATGCTGCCTAAAAAGTTGATATATTCATATGCTTACATTTGCTCTTAAATACATTTAACAAAACATTCAACACACACAAGGAAGTGCACAAGCTGCATGAATGGCAGTGGTCACTCACACACACACACACACACACACACACATGACCACACACACCTGGATGCATTCTGACGTGCAGACTCATAAACCAGCGCACAAATTCTCTCCCACACACTTGTGCAGTGAAATGCATCCTTTATCCCTTTCTTGCACAAACCCACACTATATTCTGTATGTACACACACACACACACAAACACACACACACACACACACACACGCACACACACACACACACACACACTCAATTACTTTGACGCATCAAACTGGCTGAAGAGCAGTCATGAGAATCAATAGATGCTATAAGGAAAAGGCGTCGCTTGGAAATAAAAAAAAGAAATGAAGAGATGTCTTTGGGAGTGAAGAGGGAAATAAGCAGGGAAGGAGGAGTTTATGAAAAGAAAGAGGAGGAGGCATGGAGAAAGGGATAGCGGGCCTTGAAATAAAACCGCAACCAAGCCTTTAGAACACAAGTTTAAAAAAAAAGGAAGGGCAGTTTTTTTTTTTTTTTTTTTTACACATTTATTTTTTGTGGAAAAGAGCTGGAGGGCGTTGAGAGGAACGCCGTAGGAGAAGGATTTGGCTGCGAGTGATGCCGGAGCCTAGACGAATACAGATGAGTTTGAATTCACAGATGTAAATAAAGGACAGAAAGGACCGTGCTGTAAAAGAAACCCCCAAAAAACCCACTAATAATAGCAAAGGTAGTCAATGGCTCTGGCTGGTGCAACAACATGGAACAAATTGGGATTCCACGGTCGCACAAGTCTCCCTTGCTGTTTGTGCATCTCGTTGCCATTGGTTGGTTTGAGTTATTTATTTATTTTTTTAACTCCTGCATTGCTTATGACAGACAATTAAGTAAGGATTCAGGGCGAATGCATTGGATTAATCTAATCCATGATTCAGTTTTTGTTTCAGCATAATGGCATTTTCAGTTCCACAAAGAAAAGGACGCCATGTGATGTTGAATCCTCAAGAAATCAAATCTGTCTTGTTATTTTTTGCAGTGTGCCATCACTCTGCCTCACTACGGCCCCTCCCTCCCCTCTTGTTTGTTGTTTGAGTTTGCGTGTGTGTACATGTGCGTGTATCCATTTCTTTGAGAGGGTCAAAGACCTGTGTGTGTGTGTGTGTGTGTGTGTGTGTGTGTGTGTGTGTGTGTGTGTAGCCCCCATGTTTTTCACATGCAGATCAGCCCTATAAGCCTCTCCACGCAGGCTTTCACATGGACTTGCTATAGTCTTCAACTTCTTGACAAAACCCACTTGTCCTATAGAGTTGGCTGACTGGCCACCAGCTCCTTTCTAGAACAACAAAGCCCATTGGCTGCTGCAGCTGTTGACTCGGCCGATGACTTGAGGGTCCTGGTTTTTTCTGTTTGAACCTAAGCTGATATATATTAAAATAAATGATAGTATTTTAACATTTTAACGTTTTTTTTTTAAATAATTGTCCAGTTTTAACACCGTTTCCTCCCATGTTGGAATGGGTATTCTTCTATCCACTATAGCACTGTAACTTTTCCAAAAAAGTTCAAGATTTTAGGCAACAAACACAGCAACAGCGCAGCGTTGTCGTTTTTCCCCCTCAATATTTAACACAGCAGAGGCCGTTGCAGTCACTCAAAAGCAATCAAAAAAAAAATATATATTTTTTGAAGCCAATTGTTGTCCCCGAACACAAAACCATTAGATTGCCGTTTGTGGGATGACCCTGCACACTCATCCACAGTGAATTCTGACATCCAGGCGATCATTACAAATCGAATAGTTAATTAGATCTGTCCAAACTAATTAACGCTATCGTTCTTACAAGGCCAATCCTGAGGAAAACAGTGAACTCCCCTTGGGTACCAGGTAGCCTCGGGGGATCAACACTTTAGGCCCTCGGACATTTATTTTTATTGTAGTCTTTAAAATTGTATTTCCGGCAGCAGAGGTTCTTCAGCAGCCCCTAAAGCCTGCATTATTGGCAGGAGTTGTATCTGTTGCCAAGCAACATAGTCCCATTGGCCATAAGCTCATCTTAAATGTCTGCATGTGTGTGTGTTTCTATATTTTAAGTTGCTGTAATCTGCATTGTGTGAGGGCTGCCTCAAGCTAAAACTCTGTTTTATTGCACTGTGTGCCTGATAACACACACAACAGGAGAACACGCTGCTGATTAACGAAAACACACGTATAGAAATACATTCATTATTCATCCGAATGGGAGGACAAAACCATTCACTTTATACGGATGCCATTCATTTCTGTGCCATTAGAGATCTTCTCTTTTTTTATACCCGCAATAAAAACCATGATTGTCGAAAAACGCACAAGAAGTCAGTGATTATCTTTGCAATTTTAACACAAGACATAATCAATCTTAATACCAAGTACAGCACGTTGTACATGAAAGTCTGAATTTCCCAAATGTGTTATTAAATTGTCCTAATTCATAAAACTGTCCAAAGTGCTGTGAACGCCCCGTTTTTTTTTCACTTATTTTTCCTCTCTCCTCATTAAGGCGCTGTGCCCGAGCTGTCCTTCCAGAAATATAATTGAAAGCGGGGAAAAGGCAAATGTTGCTTTAATCTCATTTGCAGGCGAACAATGGGCCTGGGACTACGCTAAATTCATAAAAGTGGCTTAATGCAGTGAAATTTAATGAGGTAATTTGTGACAGAGCGAGATGGTGGACGTGTCCTGTCGCGCACAAGGGTATACACACACACACACACACACACACACACACACACACACACACACAGGAGGGTAGACACACACATCTGGCACATTGTGTGAATATTTATAATAAGGGTGAAAGAGAGAATATCCAGACAGGAGTTTTTATCGAAGCAGACTTGAGCTCTCGTCTGCATGTGTGTGTTATCTGTGTTATTCTAGTAGAGAGCTGAGTCATGCAACGTTCCTCACAGTCGAATCCGTGCATTAGCAGAAATACAGTCATCAAGGTCCACAAATATTGACTCAAGACTCAAGGCACCTTGTCATTTGAACGGTCCTGATTGGAGGTTAACTTTGTAAAGCATGCCAGCGTTCCCTGGTGCACATAAACACACTCTGATAGGTTCCTTCTGATCAAGTACAGATGGGATCAGGTCTTTAAATGTGATGACCAGAAAAAGAAACCCCAGCATGATTTTACTGCTTCATCTGTCATGGATGCTCGGGCTCTGAGGCAGATAACGTCCCTTTTTTAGAGATTTTTGGAGAAGCTACCCAGCCCAGTGTGGTTCCACGTCTCATCCCTGAAAAATAACGAGTCAATTAGAAGGCCTTGTCACTGCTTGTCCACATAAGACAAGTTTGCATCCACATTTTAACTGAACTTGGAGACAATCTGCAAAAGAGAATCCAAATAAATTCTTGTTTTCATCCACCGCCGTTATGCGATTAATAGGAGTGGGTTCATCAAGATAAGCAGTAGGTGGCGCCAATACTCCTGTCGGAAAACAATTACATCATCGCAATAGAAGAGAGCGCGACAAAGTGTTGTAATCAAAAGAAGTAGAAAATGGCATGGACATATGGAGTTTCTGTCTGTGTCTTGTTTTAACATGAGGAAGGTTGGAATGATTTGTCATCGTTGCTGCGGAGCAGAAGCTTCAGTGGGTTTCACCTAACTCGCTTTTACTCACTAAATCTAGTTTGTTTTAATGCACAAATTGAATGTGCACATGAACAGTTGGACGGAAACACACCTGTAGTCACTACTTAAAGGGTACAAAGTGATTGCTAATGCTACTACTATACTACTACCAACACCAAATGCAGTTGGAACCCGAGGGCCTGGGCTGCACAATATGTCTGCCTAAAAGCCTATTATGGCAGTTTTTCTCGCCACTGTCGCTGTAACGCTTGCCCCTGGGTGATGTTGGGACTTTGGAATTGTATTGACTCTGGACATTTTGAGCGCATTCTAGTCCTGCTCAATGTGTTAAGTGTCCTGAGATGACTTCTGTTGTGATATGACACTATAAATAACATTGAATTGAACTACTACAATTGAGCTCACATTAGGTCCACAGGGCTTTTTTCTATTTCCCTGATATGTTGCCAAAGATTTCCTCTTACCTGCCTGGCCACCAAGCCTAAATGGCAAAAAGTGTGAATCAGATGAACACTTCTACATTGTGTCAAATTGCAGAAATAACAAGTCTTAATCTAATTGTTACTGCCAGCAATGTGTCAAATAACGCAGCTCGGTCAGCGCAACAACACCTCAAACCATCAAACTGTCACTTTTTCACGTCAATCACTCCGTGTCAATAAACGCTCATCACGTCCACAGTGTCTTTTCAAAATAAAACTTCTGCCTTCACAGGTTTAGGCAACAAGTCCGCTTCGGTAGGTTATGTCAGTGTCAACATTACCTTTTAGAAGGAGCACGGACCGAGCTGCCCACAAGTCAGCGAGAGTAAATAATGAAGTGGAAATAAAATGACAGCAGGATGGGCGCCTGCTATCGAAGCTAATGAAGCTAACGGAGAATTCAAAAGGTTTCTCTGGTCTCGGGCCGTTTATTCTTATTAGATCTCATCTAGCTGTGTGACTCAAAAAAAACATAATTGTTGGCCTCAAAATGCGACAGCCATTGTCCGCACAAATTAATTTGTAGCAGCAATTGTGATGCCATCTTCTTGTGGGAAATTTTACAAGCTGTCTGAAAGAGATGTAAATTGCTGTGAAATCATCTAATCTCTGAAACTGCCTTGTTATCATTCTGACAGCTGAAAGAGGAGGGAGGACGAATTAAGTTAGATGTAGTAAGAAGTAGGAAACACAAGTTGAATTCGAGTAAGCTCCACTTTATTGCGTTGTAAGTAACAGTAAATATGTTTTCGTAAGGAACAAGGAAGGAAATGTAATGTAACAAGAGGAATCACTGCGTTGGACATGTTTTTACTGCTACTACTCTCAAACCATCATCAGTATGAAATGCACACTCACGTATCTGATTAATTTCCTTGGAGTCAGGTGGCCTATATTAAACCCAGGCACATATCACTTCTTTGCACCGAACCCACCGACTTCCATTTCGTTATGACTGGAATGAAACATGATGCTGTAATTAAAAGCGATGAGCGGCTCTCTTCAGTAACCTGCGTGACGCCTCCAAAGCTGTACTTTGTACAGAGTGTGCATGCGAGTGTCCTCCTGGGTGCACGTGGGTAACGCTCCGCTCAGAGATGGAGCACCGCATGGTGGTCCTGTGTTATATTCTTATTGGATTGACTTGAGATATGATGGCAATGTTCCACTATGTACATCATTTTTTTTTATTCCCACACCCTCCGTCCTTCAAACGGAGTTATGTAACTTTTTTCAGTAGTTGGATCAATTCATTTGAATCATATACTTTTCATATTTGACTTTGCAACAACACACACACACACACACACGTCTTGTTGCGCTGCCAAGCCACGCTGCTGCTGCTGCTGCTGCTCTGCCTCCTCTGCAGAAGCCAATAACGGTGTAACTGTACTGTCACTCAGCAGTGCGGAAAGAGAGAGGGAGAGAGAGAGAGAGATGGATGAAAGTGAACAGGAAGGAGGGAGGGAGAGATTAAAAGCAGAGAGATGGATGCGACAGAGAGAGAAAGCGAGGGCGGGGAAGTGAGAAGAGGAAAAGGGGATGGCGGGAGCTAGTAGCAGATGAGGAATTTGACAGAGGGAGACTGGCAACAGAGGACAACAGAGGGAGGAAGACAGGGAGAGGGAAGTGAAGAAGGAGGGTGAGGAAGAACAGAGCTCGCTAAGTCGACGTGCAGAGTTACAGCAGCAGCGTTAGCAGCTCAAACTGCCAGGTCTCCATCGATCACAGGTCACGGCAGGCTAAAAGGACCCAGCGCTGACCCTGCTAGCAAACTCCAACTCCCACAAACCATTTAGAGCCTCACCTTGTGACAGTGATGGTCCTTGATGGACCTAATTAAACAGTATATTTATATATACCCAGCATATACATTGACATGTGGTAAACACAGTTTAGTTCACACTTAAGTGTGAATGCGTCTCTGTGCACCAGCAGGACAACGTGCACCCTTTTTGCTTTTCGAAACACACCTGGACGTGAAAGGAGTTTCTTGAAGCTATAGACGCAGCTTCATCTAATGATCGAGAGTAATCTTTGTCCCAAGAATAAATCTCCCCTCCACCTGACGTCCGCCCGCCAGGCTCCATTAGCCAAGAGATGAGGTGAGGACGGGCGGCATTTTTCTTAACTGAGGTGAATCACCTTCCCACTGGCTCCTCGGGGGTTAACACCGCTCTGGTCTGTGGAATGGGACGGTGAGGGAGGGGAGGGACCTTCTGTGCTGCAGCGCTATGGTCTCGGGTCAAGGTATATGGGTGTGGTGGAGGCTCGTGATGAAGCGTGCAGACATGTGGGAGTCATGGTCGCCCTCTTTGGAGTGTATTACGTTGGCCGCGCACGCATTGTTTCACTGCACGCATGCAGCATGTGCTTATTGTGTGTGCTTATGTATGTTGACACCCACTGGATGTCCGTCCCACCGCGGGATATCGCACAAGTCAAATCCGTACAATATGCAGTTTAAAAAGTAAACGTATTTAAAGCATCAATGATGTCTGCGATTAACCATCGTTGGGAGCGACTCAGCGCTCAGCGTCTCGCTCGAGGACGCTTCGACATGCCGTCAGTTGGAGGAAAGAAAGGAGTCGGGTCGAGCTGTGCTCTACAAAACAAGAACAGAGGTGTTTTGTTTTACTTCAAGCTAAAGTTACAGACAGTGAGGCTTTTTTCCCCCGTTAATGGTGCAATTCAGCCGTACGTGTCACCGGCAACACTCAGAGACTAAGTGTTGTTTGATTATTAGTCATTTGCACATCTTCTCCACAATATCACCTTTTAGCTGACCTGATCTTAAAACCACGTTGACATCTTAATGGGCGGCACTGTTCTTTGTCGCAAAACTAAAACACACTTTGGCATGCATAGAAACTATTTCCCAGCACTGTGCACTAGAATAAAAGGGTATTAAAATGTACTTAAAGATGTTCTCTCCATTGTTCATCTAATAAGACACGCAGACATACGTCAAGCTACCGTAAGAGGAGGGCAATTTCATGCATGGTGTATGTGCAGATTGCATGAAATATGTATTTAAATATGTTGGAATTGTCTTTATGAATCAAGAATCAGACTTGAGATTCCCAGTTAGGATGTACTGGTTCCAGTAGATAACTGCCACCACTACAATCAGTGACGACTGCCAGGTTGTTCCAGACATCGTTCCCCTTCTCCTGTGCGGCTCCAGACACACATACACACACACACACACACACACCTCGCCCACCTATATGAAGTGACACTAATGGAGCGTTCCATAATCTGCTCCATCCATTTATCAGTAATGGGCTGCGCTATCAATCCGGCCCGCTGAGCGTTGTATCTGTAGTCACCCTCATCGCGGCCATCCCTCATAAGGTGTAATAACCATTTGCCGGGGTAATCTCCCCCGTGATGGGACGGGTCCCGCCAGCCTTGACCCCGGGTGACACCGCAGCTGATGATGATGTCATTTCTTCAAATAGGCGCCTTGTCTCGAAGCGTGTGTATTTTTGTGAGATGACTGCTCATGAGTAGAGGTCAAAGCTCTGATCTCATCCGTCTCTCTCAGCACGCTGATTGAATCCAATGACCAGCGAATGATATGGAGAGAGTGTTTAAAGTGTGTGTGTGTGTGTGTGTGTTTCCTTCATTACTCTGAGGAGAATGTGAAGCAGGTGTTCAGTTGGTTCTCCTGTTTGTTAGCAGGAAGTAGCAGGAGGTTTCAGCTCTTCCAAGCTGTATTAATGAGCGTGTTCCTGTGAGGAGTGCCGGCAGTGCCGCTGCTGGACAGCTCGCTCTCCACTGCAGCTTTTTCATCTTCACTATAATGGGAAATACAAAGAGTTCTCGTTCTCAATTTTTCTAACTTCACATGAATTCACCGGGTGCTTTATTGGCATGACACAGGGACTCCATGCGTCGCCGACACAGACTGTGACCAAAAGGAAATTGCATTCATTACTGAGCACTGTATGAAAGGAAAAAGTGAAGATTTCATTCCTCCCTTCATTTACGACACACGTACACCGACACGAACTGCACGCCGATTCCTTTTATCGCAGATACTGGAAACTTCTTATTAAATTTAGAAAAATGCTTTCATAAGCACGAACTGCAGAACCGTTTCCCCTCAGGTCGTACCTGATCCAGTACGTTTGTCTGGATCCTGGGTCAGACTGGTTTCTGCTTTGCGGTCTCTGTTTCCGTTGGCCGTCTTAATGAGCGTGCTGCTGTGAGCTTCACCTTCATAACCTGTTTACAAGCCTTTCAGTTTGCACCTTTTAGGGTCACATCCGTCTTCATAATATAATTTTTGCAGTACGTGACTGTAGGCTGACTATTTAATTGATAAAGAGCTCAATTTTAGTAAAATGGGTCATTCCAAAGAGATAATACCAAAACTTTGTCAGTTTTAATGAAATGCAAATGTCATGCAAATTCAGTGGCATTTTTTTTACAGCAGTCATAAAAACAGGCTGCATGAGTAAAGTGCTTTTAAAAGGACAAAGAAACAACTAACTAGTAAAAATTAGCATTTGTAGGAATAGTTGAGAATCTTCTCACTGACATTAGAAAAAGAAGAGAATGTGTTGAACAAAGAAAAGCAAAATGCTTCCTTCGTTGCTTTTATTTATTAATTTGAGAATAAAAAAATTGATGTTAGACTCAGTGTTGATGATGATGGAAGTAGCTAACGAGTGAGCCATCTCGCTTCTTTTTCATCTTTATTGAGGGTTCCACATGCAACATCAGGGAGGATCTACAGATCAGGGAGCAGGTGGTATGTCTTGTTGTTCCTGTGGAGCATAAATGAGCTGACAAATGATATGACAACGTGCTATCAGATCAGTGCAGACTAGCACACTCGCCGATATTTATAACTGCATTGGAAGCATTTCCGATCAGTTTCTTTTTTCTTTTCATCCTGCCGTCGTCCTTTACCCCAGAACAACACTGTTTGTGTCTTTGTCTGTCTTCCGTCAGCTCCGTCACTCCATTAATTAATCTTTAATAGGCTCACTTGTCTTTCTTCAGTTACAAGCATCAGCCTGTTAGCTTGAGTTTAGTCTTCCCACCCCGTTAGCTTGTTTTCCCTCGGAGTCCCATGAGGCTGAGAAACCTGCCAGTTTTGGTTTTAATCACCATGTTTGTCTTTTCTATTAATAGAGGAAGGAATACGCAGCAACTTTATTCAGGCTTTTAGTTAATCTGTTACAGACCGGCAGGGAGATGTATTCATAATTAGAGCACACAATTAAGGATTTTCTTCTTAAGTATGAAACATTTTCACTCTAAAAGTCTTTGGAAGCTTAGAACTTGAGTGAAAATGGTGTGGTGTGAATAAAATCATCAGCACAGATAGTTTCCCTGCTGCAGCGCACATAACATACTGGAAGCATCAGAATGCTTTATTCGGGTCTGCTGTGTGTGTGTGTGTGTGTGTGTGTGTGTGTGTGTGTGTGTGTGTGTGTGTGTGTGTGTGTGTGTGTGTGTGTGTGTGTGTGTGTGTGTGTGTGTGCAGGCTCATGGTGGAGGTTAAGAGTGACAATGGCCACATTGTTTCTTGCAGCAGCTGTGATCGGTTAGAGGCAGACAGAGACTGTGTGTGTATGTGTGTGTGTGTGTGTGTGTGCTTTCCACTGGCGTCCATGTGGTGCCAATGTGACTGCAGGATGGTCGCACCTCACTAATCATGACATCATGGTTTCCACTGGGCCGTTTCCATCCCTCCTCGCTCTGTCTTCTGCCCTCCCTCTTGTCTCTCCATTCATTCCTACTGACGCTGAACTTCCTGTCTCCGTAGGGCAAAACGTCCCGCCTCTGCACCCTCCACATTTTCTGTATATACCTTTCTTTTTCTCTTTCTGTATTTTTCTTCGTAACCATGAGTCCTGCCAAGGCGGAGAAGGAAAATATTTCAAGCGAAAAGGAGAGACAGACAAATGAGAGACCTGGTGAAAAAGCAGAGAGGGAAGGATGGAGGGATTAGGCCACTCAGAGCTGGATTGGTGTCTTTTACTGCCTGGCACGGCAAACACCGAGGCCCACCCACAGCAAAGAAGGAATCACCACATGCCCACATTCCTCCAAAGCTTACCACATGCACACAGCTGCCGGCATATAATCACACTTGCTGTATGCATGTACACACAGTTGAACAAATGTGTTATTTTGCCTGCAGAACACAAAAGTAAGTGTAAAGACACAGGCTGTCAAAGTGTTAAACAGTACTTTTCTGGAATTTCTGAAAACTACAGAAAAGTCCACAGATGATAAACTTAGTTTTGTTAAAAAATATAAAGATAGAAAATAGATGAAGATGTAAAAGCAGTATGAGGATGTGGAGATACTGTATATTTCATAATTAAGTGTATGCCACTATTAAATCAATGTGATGCTTTGAAGGCACAGTAATTGCATTGCCAAATAATAATTGGTTAGAAAATACAACACTGGGCCTTCATTCCAGTATTCTATTCAGATGCAGAGTTGGTTGAATAGACACAGATAAAGATAAAGCCGCCTCTGTACATCTCTAGTGAAAGGTCATTTTTTTACTTAATGTTTGTGCTGGATGATTGAACAAGAAGTCCCTGAAATCATTACAAATCATCCTGTACACAGTTTCATGGTAGGCTGACTAGAGGATTTCCGTGCAGCAACATGTTTAAACATTTTGCATAATGAATTATATTGAAGTCAATGCATGGATATAATACTTGTATGTCCAGCACTGATATTTGACATTTTGGCTCTGACCTCTCACCAACCTGCCACTGTTGTACGAGGATTTTGAAGTAATCCAGATAAATGGATTGGACATGTTTTTGGTTCAAAGTGAGGTTAAATCTGTCAAAATCGCTTGAAAGGCAGCACATTCATCATCGCCACAAGGAAAAGATAAGGAAACTTGTCACCCTGAACACACACACACACACACACACACACACACACACACACACAAACACACACACACACACACACACACACACACACACACACACACACACACACACACAAACACACATTCCCACAAACACTTTTTGTGTTTTCTCCCTCACACACTCACTTGTGCAGCATGTTGGGCCCCTTAGGTCACAGTCAGATCATGACATTGTCACTTCTGTAACAGTCGACATGCGTGTTTAAGCCCAGAGCTGTGAAGGAGTTGGTTGGTTTGGGGGAGTTACAGGATATCATCCCTGGGATTGTGCTCCGTCAGTGGGCGGGGCTCAGACAGCACCCTGGCTCCGTCCTGGTGGAGGTGGTGGGAGGTTTTTGGAGAGCAGCCTCTTCGCATCGTTAAAATTTCCCCCCAAAACTACTTTTTCTTATGCTTCCCTCCAAACCTGCACACTACTTTTTAAAGGTATTACTACAATTACTATTAATGATACTACTGCTGACCTTCTAGTGTTCTGGCTTCTGTGCACATGTTTTGCAAAGCATCTTCATAGGGTTCAACCATAATTTATTTGCATGAAATCCTCACTTTGGAACTAATGAGCAGTTTTTATTGTGGATTATTGGCATGTATGTTCTCTAGAGCTGTAAACGGTATAGTGATATATCACTGTTATCGACTCATTTATTCAAATGTACTTTGTTAGAATGGACCTTTAATCCCTGCTTCCTTCCTTCGCCATCCTTTTATTCATTCAAATCTCAGTCATACATAATGGAAGATCAAATTGGTGCTGTCACCACCTCTATAATTTATGGATGGAATTATATTCCACTGACTAATTGATTGGCAGAGATAGTTCAAACCAACTATGCAACCTCTTGGTCACACACGCCTCACACTTTCTCTTCTCTCCTCAGCGCTTCCTTCTCACTGTCTTATCCATTTAGAGGCAGAAAGAAAGAGAAACAGGAAAGGCCATAACCAAGACGAATGGCTGGTCAAAGAAAATGAGGGGAATGACAGGCTGCCATCAGGGAAACACAAAGAGAGAAGAAATAGTCCTGACAGAAAAATAGAAATTTACTGGAAAAGAGAAATGACTTAAAAAAAAACATTTGCTTATGTTTGGCATCATATTCAAATCTTCCCCTCAGGGTGTGTTTGGTTTTGTAACGGGTGTGCGCTGGTTGGGTGGGCGGCTGTTTTTGGAAGGCAAGGCTTCAGCTTTACCACCAGCTGTGAATTGGAGCTGTGTATCGAAGCGAAACCCTATATCCATAAATACAGTTGCAGCAATG